>NW_008351436.1:0-729 GCF_000622305.1 Nannospalax galili | reverse complement strand
TATGTTTGTGTTTATGAATTTTGCCATATTACAGTGGTTCTATATCTATCCAATTACAACATTTTTTTTCATTTTACATGATTTTTGATGGTAAGTGAAATCTCCATGTCAAAAATCTACATTTATGTGTATCTTCTAATTTTTTCATTTTACATGATTTTTGATGGTTAGTGAAATTTCCATGTTAAAAATCTACATTTATGTGCATCTTCTAAGAGAAACATACATTTCATTCACAGTCTGCTCCATTATAATTTAGTAATTTTCTGACTATTATGTAGCTTTATCCGAGGTTTATACTGCCCTCCCAAAGGCCATCCCTAAGACGTTATGTGCTTAGCCAAAAGGAAATGGACTCTTATTCAGAAAATCAATCTGTTCATGCTTTTCACTGAAAGTGCAGCATTTTGGAGTAAGAAGCTGTTGTTTGTGTAATGCCACCTGAAATGGATGCACTTGCCCCAGTTGCCCCCTTCCATGCTTTTTGTCTCAATTTTATATGATAAAAATAAACTTGAATGTACAAATATGTTTTTGATGTTCTGTGTCTTAGGAAGCTAAATTCATAGCCAATGCTACAACATTTTGTGTACTGTAGTATTAAAATATGTAAATTCCTGAGTTTCTGTTATTTGAAAGTATGTTGTTTCATTCACGAGGAAACTAACATGTAAGACATAGGCTCTCAACTCAGGTAGAGTTCACTGATGATGTGAATATCAAAGTTTC
>NW_008351435.1:1463-2698 GCF_000622305.1 Nannospalax galili | reverse complement strand
GTCACAGTACTCCAACGTGACATCACAATGCTCCAATGTGCCAATAGTATCGCCCCTTGTGCCATGATATTGCTCCAATGTGCCATCACAATGTTATAATATGACTTCATAATGTTCCTTTGTGACTTCAAAGTCCTCTATTGTGAAATGAAAATGTTCCAATATGCAAACACTACCACCTCATGTGCCATTATATTGCTGTAATGTGACATCACAATGTTACAATATGACTTCACAATGCTCCAATGTGACATCACAATGATACAATATGCCAACACTATGGCCTCATGTACCATCACAGTGCTCTATGGTGCCATCACAATGTTAAAATATGACTTTACAATGCTCCAATGTGACATCACAATGATCCAATGTGCCAACACTATGGCCTCATGTACCATCACAATGCTTTATGGTGCCATCACAATGTTGAAATATGACTTTACAGTGTACCATTGTGATATCACAGTGCTCCAATGTGACATCCCAATTCTCCAGTGTCCCAAAACTACCACCCTGTGTGCCCTTATATTGCTCCAATATGCCATCACAATGTTACAATAGGACTTCTAAGGTTCCAATGTGATATCACAATGCTCCCATGTAACAATACTATCACCCCATGTGCCTTTATGTTGCGCCAATTTTCCATGACAATGTTACAATATGACTTCACAATGTTCCATTGTGACATCACAATTCTCCCGTATGTCATCACAATGCTCAAAATTGACATCACAGTGCTCAGTTGCCAACACAATGCTCCAATGTGTCATAACAATGTTCAGTGTACCGTCACAATGTTCTAATGAGTGATCCCAATTCTCCTATATGTCATCACCATGCACCAATGTGACATCACAATGCTAAGTGAGACATCACAATGCTCCAATGTGTCATAAAAATGCACAGTGAGCCATCAGAGTGCTCAATGTGCGCTCAAAATGCCCCAGTGTGCCATCACAATGTCCTATTGTCCCATCACTCTGCTTCAGTATGTCTTCAAAATGCTCCATTTTGACATCATAATCCTCTGTGTGCCATCACAGTGCACCAGTGTGTCATCACAGTGCACCAATGTGTCAGCACCATGCTGATTTGGCCAAGAAAATGCCCCAGTGTATCCTCACAATGATCTAATGTGCTATTACTATGTTTCATGTGACATCACAATGCTCACAGGTGCCATCACTCTCCTCCAATGTGTCATCACAATGCTCCAATATGACATCGCC
>NW_008351435.1:0-1211 GCF_000622305.1 Nannospalax galili | reverse complement strand
ATTGTGACGTCACACTGCATATTGTGGTGACACATTGGTGCATTGTTAGGCACACTGAGGAGTGTGATTTCCAAATGGAGCTTTGTGAAAACATATTGGAGCATCGTGATGTCAGAGTTGGCATTCTGAAGACATATTTGAGCATTGTGATGGCATATTTGGGCACTGGCATGGCACAGTTGTGACTTGAGGGAACACTGAAACATTTTGCACCCATATTGGAGCATTGTTATGGCCTATTGAACATTGTTGTGGTACACTGGGGCATTGTGATTGCATATAGGGGCATTGTCATGAAAAATTAAGGCACTGTTATTGCACACTGAACAGTGGCGTGTCATATTTGAGCATTATGATGACACATTGGAGGAGAGTGATGGCACATTGAGAATTGTGATAGCACACTGGGGCATTTTTTTGACATAGTGGTACATTGTTACAGCACACTGAGCATTCCAGTGACACATGAAACAATGTAATAGCACATTGGAGCACTGCGATGACACATTGGGGCATTGTGATGTCATAGTGAGTATTGTGGTGACACATTGGTGCATTGTTATGGCACACTGAGGAGTGTGATGGCACAATGGAACATTGTGAAGACATACTGGAGCATTATAATGGCATATTGTGGCATTGTGATGGCACATTGGGGAATTTTGTGAGCACATTAAGCATTGTGATGGCACATTGAGCATTGAAATATCTCAGTGAGCATTGTGACGTCAAATTGGAGCTTTGTGATGACATATTGGTGCATTGCTATGTCACACAGCACTGTGGTGAAACATGAAACATTGTAATAGCAGAGTGGAGCATTGTGATGACACAGTGGAGCATTGTGAACTCAAACTGAGTATTGCGGTGACACATTGATACATTGTTAAGGTACACTGAGGAGTGTGATGGCAGAATGAAGCATTGTGAAGACATATTGTAGAATTGTGATGTCACAGTTGGGCATTCTGAAGACATATTTGAGCACTGTGATGGCATATTGGGGCTGTGTAATGGCACAGTTGGGATATGAGGGCATACTGAAAGATTTGGAATCCATATAGAAGCACTGTGACGACCTATTGAACATTGTTGTGGTACACTGTGGGCATTGTGATGGCACACAGGGGCATTGGGCTGACACATTGATGCACAGTTATGCACATTGGGATGTCATATTGGAGTGTTGTGATGACACATGGAGTATTTTT
>NW_008351434.1:0-726 GCF_000622305.1 Nannospalax galili | reverse complement strand
GCGCTGACATAGTGGGCCATTATTATGGCACGTTGAGCTTTGTATCGACACTGAAACACTGTAATATCTCATTGGAGCACTGTGTTGACACACTGGTGCATTGTGATGTCACAGTGTGTATTGTGGTGACATATTGGTGCATCGTTATGGCACACTGAGGAGTGGGATGGCACAATCGAGCACTTTGAGGACATATTGGAGCATTGCAATGTCACAGTTGGGCATTCTGAAGACATATGTGAGCTTTGTGATGGAATACTGGGGAACTGGGATGGCACCGTTTGATTCCATTTTGCAGCATTGTGATGGTCAATTGGACATTTTTCTGGTACATTTGGGCATTGTGATGACACATGGGTGCATTGTGATGACACACTGATGCACTGATATGGCACACAGCATTGTGGTGACACATGAAAAATTGTAATAGCATATTGGAGCACTGTGATGGCACATTGTGGCATTGTGATGTCACCATGAGCATTTTGATGGCACATGGGGCAGTGTGAATGGACACTGAGTCTTGTGATAGCACATTGAAAATGGTGCTCACTCACTCGAGCACTGTGTTGACATATTGTGCATGGTGATGCCACACTGAGCAACGAAGGTGCGTTGTTATGGAACACTGAGGAGTGTGATGACACAATCGAGCATTGTGAACACATATTGGAACATTGCGTTGTCAGATTTGGGTATTCTGAAGACATACTTGAGCATTTTGGT
>NW_008351433.1:0-826 GCF_000622305.1 Nannospalax galili | reverse complement strand
CCCCTCCCCCTCCCCAGAGCCCATTACTGTCCACTGTGTTGTCAGTGCCCTGAGCCGTTCCTCAGTGCAAGTCCATCTTCTAAGTCTCGTCAGCCTATCTAGAGTCCCTTGTAGTACTTCTTAAATTATTGGTTGAAAATATAAACATTTGAAAAGTATCAACACTATTGACAGCTGGAGTAATTCAATTGTTTTGATGATTTGAATTATTTATGTTTAATAGTTCTGGTACAATTTTATGAAAAAAATCAGAGGGAATTGAAATCAAACATCATGGATACTGGCTCCACCAAAATGACTGGCAGTGTAATATCAATAGAAATGAGTGGGATTCAGACATAATAGTAACAATGGAGATGTGAATAGAGTTGAGTTTTATCAATAGGAAGATGAATTTGATGGGTTATATAGTTCCCTGAAGTGGCAGTGATGGGTTAACCTAGTCAAAGGAAACCACAGTGACTTCCACAAACACTAGGACAAGTAGTAGAGTGAACGACCCAAGGAAGCTTCACAGGATTAAGTGATAACACTGGAGCCCTATCTTGATATCTGTGGTCATGAATCTATGCTGGAGGTAACCTGTAAGCATCTCTTCTTCAGATAGCCACGGGGTATGGACTTGAGATCACTGGGATTGATCACTTGCATAAATGAATGAATGAATGAATGAATAAACAAATAAATCAATAGCAAATAAATGCATCAGACGGGGGAAAGGGGGTTATACACCAACAAAGGATTATAGAATGTTTCTGGGGCTGGAGAGACAGGCTCAGTGGTTAAGAGCATTGACTGCAGTTAAGAGCTCTTGCAGATGACCTGG
>NW_008351432.1:0-315 GCF_000622305.1 Nannospalax galili | reverse complement strand
TGTAGTGGCTGTGATCTCAGCAGACTGCCAGAAAGTGCAGGGTTCTGGTCTTCCTCTGGCATAGGGGCTGAGAACATATATATTCATCCTACCGGTCTACTTCTTTAGAGAACCCTGACTAATACACATAGTCACCTAGTTTAAGGAAGAAAATATATATCTAGTCAAGGTTTATCTGAGAATATTTGTTTTTTTACCCAAGCTTTATCTACATAGCACATAGTAATTAAAAGTACCCGGCTGGTGGAACTAACCTTATTGGATTGTGATGGTTTGAATGAAAATGCCCTCCATAGGCTCCAAGTATTTGGACAT
>NW_008351431.1:0-930 GCF_000622305.1 Nannospalax galili | reverse complement strand
TGAATGGGAGGGTTTCCATGTACTCATTCTCTGACTGCTTGTTATTGGTATATAGAATATCTACTGATCTTTATACACTGATTTTTTTTAACACTTTGCTGAAAGTGTTAATAATTCTTAGAAGTTTCCTGTGGAATTTTTGGGATCTCTCATGTATAATATCATATCATCTGCAAATAGGTGCAATTTGACCTCCTTTCCAATTAGTATTCTTTCAGTTTTTTTCTCTTATTGCTAGTGCAAGAGTTTCAAGCACTATGTTAAAAAGGAGCGGAGATAGTGGACAGCCTTGTCTGGCTCCTGATTTTAATCAGAAAGCTTCTAGTTGTTCTCCATTCTGACCCTGTCTATTTGGTGTTCTATGTGCTTCTTGTACCTGTATGGGAATGTCTTGCCTTAATTTGGGGAAATTCTCTTCTACAATCGTGTTTAAGATCTGGTCAATACCATTTACCTGAAATTTGTCTCTTTTGTCTATGTCTATGATGCACAAATTTGATTTTTTATGATGTCCCATATTTCCTGCATATTCCACTCTTGTTTTTTTGAAAAAAATTCATGTTCTTTGCTAGAGTGATTTAATTCTTCAAATTTATCCTTGATATTATGTTTTCCATTTCATTCATTCTATTAGTGAGGATTTCTCTTGTTTCAAATTGGCTTCTTGAGTTTCCTTCTTCATTTCAGCCTAAGTTTTCTTCAATATGTCTATCTCTTTTGTGAATTCAGTCAGAAGTTTATTGCTATCTTCTTTTAGTTCTTTGTGTGTTCTTTAAATTTGTTGAATTCTTGATCATGTTGATGATTGTTCTTGAAAATTCTTCATCCTGGCTTGTCACTACTGTGTCCTCACTCTGTTACTATTCTCCAGGTTGGTGGTGTTTGGTGGGAACATATTATTTTGGTTTTTAATATTATTATTTTTTGTTG
>NW_008351430.1:0-394 GCF_000622305.1 Nannospalax galili | reverse complement strand
CAAAGAATAAACAGAATGATGTCTGAATTAAATGATACCATACTACATATTCACCTAACAGATATATTTCAATTATTCCACCCAAACACCAAAGAATACATTTTCTACTCAGCACTTCATGGAACTTTTTCAAAGATTGACTGCATACTGGTGCACAAAACAAACCTCAACAAATACAAAAATATTGAAATAATTCCATGCATTCTATCGGATCCACAAAGCAATAAGGCTCAAAATCAACACTGGACGAAGCTCTAGTCACTACAGGAACTCGTGGTGATTGAACAACACACTCATAAATAATGAGCACATCAAAGGACTCAAAGACAAAAATATTATCATTTTAATAGAAGCAGAAAAGGCTTTTGACAAAATTCAGCATGAATTTATGTTC
>NW_008351429.1:0-1279 GCF_000622305.1 Nannospalax galili | reverse complement strand
CCATAGCCCTAATATTAACTTCTGAACAAACGCTAAACTTCATACTAGCTCGAGCTATAAACCTAATCCTAACCCTAGCACGTACCCTAACGCTAAGCCTAACCCTATTACTACAAATAAACTTATACTTAACCCTAGCCATAAGCATAATCCTATTGCAATCCTAAATCTACTTCTAAACCCAATCCTAACACATAGCATAATTCTAACGCTTAATCTCATGCCAACCTTAAACACAGTCTTAACCCTAACCCTAAGTCAAGTCTTAACCCTAACCCTCATCGAAAATTAAGCCTAACCCTAAACATAATCTAAATATAATCCCTGCCCTATCACTAACCTACACTAAATCCTAACCCTAATTCTATCAGTAACCCTATCCTGAAAGAAACTGTACAATTAACACTAATTCTAACCCTATTATTAACCTTTGATTTATCACTAACTCTAACACTAGCCTTAGCAATGATCCTAACCTACCCCTAGCCCTACCCCTCGCACTAGCCCTAACCCTAACCCTAAACCTAAACCTAGTGCTAAATCAAACAATCTACATAACCCTAAATCTTACCCTTAACTCTAATTCTAACCCTAAATTTAAGCCTATACCTAAGACTAAACCAAACTCTACACATAAACCCAGTCCTAACTTAACCTTAACCCTAATCCTAAAATTAACACTAACCCTTCATGTAACTCTAACTTCTAACCGTAAATCTACCCCTAACCCTTAACCTAATACTAACCCTCAATATATAACTTAGACCCAAATCTACCCAAAACAAAACTCCCAAAACTTACCGTAAACCTAATCCTAACCCTTAACCTAAACAGTGTGAACATGAACAAAGCCTTAATGCTAACACCAAACCTTGCCCTCACCATAAGCCAAACCTTAAAACTAAGCATAAAAGTACACGTAACCATAGCTCTAAACCTGTCCTTAGCCTAAACCCTAATCCCAACATTCAATATATTACCTAGACACAATACTAACCCTAAACCATTTCAGAAACCTAGCCTTAAACCTAACCCTAACTATAACCATAATACTAATCCTAGACCTAGCCCTACCCATACCCTAATATTAAACTTTGAACTAATCCTAATCCTAACCCTAGTCCTATACATAAACCTGACCCTATCCCTAGTCCTAAACCTACCCATAACCCTAATATTATCATACTCCTAAGCCTAAACCTATAAAAAAACCTAACCTCAAACCTATCACTAACTCCAACCCTAGCCCCATTTGTAAAGCTAATCCTTACTATAAACC
>NW_008351428.1:0-328 GCF_000622305.1 Nannospalax galili | reverse complement strand
CCTCCAGATCCACCTGGAGCTTCAGCTGCACCTCCAGCTCCAGTTCCTGCCAGAGCTCGTCCGGCCCCAGCTCAGGCCCCGGCTGCTCCTCCAGCTCCAGTTCCGGCCCGAGCTCAGGCCCCGGCTGCTCCTCCAGCTCCAGTTCCCGCCCCAGCTCAGGCCCCGGCTGCTCCTCCAGCTCCAGTTCCGGCCTGAGCTCAGGTCCCAGCTGCTCCTCCAGCTCCAGTTCCGGCCCCAGCTCAGGCCCCGGCTGCTCCTCCAGCTCCAGTTCCGGCGGAGCTCAGGCCCCGGCTGCTCCTCCAGCTCCAGTTCCGGCCTGAGCTCAGGT
>NW_008351427.1:0-324 GCF_000622305.1 Nannospalax galili | reverse complement strand
TCCTCCCTCCCTCTCCTCCTGTATTACTCTCCTCCCATCTCTACTTGTGTGCCCACCTTCCCCTTTTCCCCTTCATAGTGTGCTATGCTCCTCTCAAGTGTCCTCCCCAACTCCCCCCAAAGTCCCTTTCTATTTTCCTGGTTTGTATGGTCACTTTAGGTTAAACAATCAAGTCTTAAGATTCAGAACTAAGATCCACAAATAAAAGAGAAGAGGTGTCATTGGTCTTTCTGGGTCTGGGCTACTCCACTCAGTATTTTTCGGTTCCGTCCATTCAGCTGCAAATTTCGTGGCTTAATTATGCATTTCTTTGATCATGTTTAT
>NW_008351426.1:0-396 GCF_000622305.1 Nannospalax galili | reverse complement strand
CACTGTGATGGCACATTGTGGCAATATAATGGCACATGGAGCATTAATTTTTTCACGTTGGAGCATTGATTTGGCACATAAAACATTGGAATACCACATTTGTATATTGTGATCAAACATTGGGACATTTGAACCCTGAGCATTGTGATGACACATTAGATTCCTTGTGAGGGACATTCAGCATTGTAATGCCACAATGAGAATTGTGGTGACACATTGGAGCATTGTGATGTCACGTTTGGGGATCGAGAGGGAACACAGAGCACCGTTTTGGCATATTGAGCATGATGACGACACAATGGACCATTGTAATGACAAAATGAGGCATTGTGATTTCACAATGAACGTTTTGATGGCACAATGGAACATTGTGAAGTCATATTGTAACATTGAGAT
>NW_008351425.1:0-725 GCF_000622305.1 Nannospalax galili | reverse complement strand
TAACTCTAACCCTAACACAAACCTTAAACTTGCCCTAACCTTAAACTTAAAAATAACCCTAAAACTAACTCTAGCTCTAACCCTAAACCCTCACTAACCTTAACCCTAATAATTACTCTAAACCATTGCTCTAAACCAAAACCTAACCCTAAACATAACCCTAGCCCTATCTCCTACTGTAAACCTAGCACTTAACATAAATCTTAACCTGAACTTAAACTTAGCCCTACATGTAAACCTTGCCCTAACCCTAACCCAGAGTTTAAACTTAATACTAACCCTAAACAAAATCTTAGGCCCAACCTGAACCCTAATCTTAATGCAAACCCTATAACTAAACCTACCCCTACACCTAACTCTAAACCTAAACGTAAACCTAAACCTAAGACTAACCCTAAATGTGGCCCTAAACCGAAGCCTATGCCTGAACCTAAGTCTAATACTAACCTTAAGTATGAAGCTAGACACCACCGTCAACCTCATGCTACTACCTACTCTAACCCTAAACATAGTCCAAGGTCTAAAACTAACCTTAAGCCTAACCATAAACCTAACCCTAGCCCTAATATTAACTTCTGAACAAATGCTAAACTTCATACTAGCTCAAGCTATAAACCTAATCCTAACCCTAACTCTAACCCTATCGCTAAGCCTAACCCTATTACAAATAAACATATACTTAACCCTAGTCATAAGCATAATCCTATTGTAATCCTAAAACTACC
>NW_008351424.1:0-328 GCF_000622305.1 Nannospalax galili | reverse complement strand
TTCTAGTTCCCTGTCTAGAACTTGTAATGCTAATTACCCTTGCCTTTACTTATCCTTCACATCTCCTATTCAAGAACTTTCTTTTCCTCCTAGAGATAAGAGTTATTCAGTTTGGTGGTCTTTTAGATAGACCCACTGAAGGGATACTCCAATTGTGTCGCCCTGTGTCCCTGTTCAGCATGGAAGAAGCCAGAGCAGTCTGCATCCCGATTCCCTATTGGCAGTTTGGGTAACCTCTTCAGAGGATGCTGTGATAAGAATAGGAGGTAGGAATTTACTAGGCAGGTAGGATAAAAAAACCCCAAAGAAAAGTAGCCAGTTTCTTGGC
>NW_008351423.1:0-774 GCF_000622305.1 Nannospalax galili | reverse complement strand
GTATATACTTCCTAAACTCACAAGAAACTTTCAAGAACATAGAGGATATTCTGGAACATAAAACACACCTTAAAAGATTTAAAACACCGGGCATGGTGGCACAAGCCTGTAGTCCCAGCACTTTCTAGCTGTATACCCAAAAGAATGAAAACTTTATGCTGACACAAAAACTCATATGTGAACATTCATAGCAATATTCTCCATAGTAGACAAAAAAAAAAAAAAAAAAAAAAAGATTTAAAAGAGGGGTCTGGGGAGATGGCTCAGTGGCTAAGAGCACTTGCTATTTTTGCAGAGGACTCAGGTTCAGTTCCCAGCACCCACAGTGGGCAGCTTACAACTGCCTTTAACTCCAGTTCCGAGGGATCTGACACCCCCTTCTGACCTCTGAGTACTGCATGCCATGTGGCACACATACAAGCAGGTACACATGCATACACATAAATAACAATAAATTAAAAATTATAACAATGAAAACCTTTTAATGAAAACTGTAAAGAGTTAAAAGAATACAAATCATGCAGTATCTACTCAAACCACAACTGAATTGAAGTAGAATCAGAATGACCAATATCGCTGAAAAATCACAAACCTCTTGGAAATCTAAACGCCATGAAAAACATCAAAATTTGTGGGATTCCATGAAAGTAGTACTTAGAAGAGAATTTACAGCATTGAATGGATACATTTGTAAACGATTTTAAAATCAATAGCCTATTTCCAACTTAGAAATTAGAAAAAAAATAAATTAAATCCAAAGTAAGCAGGAAAAAA
>NW_008351422.1:0-229 GCF_000622305.1 Nannospalax galili | reverse complement strand
TTAACAATACTCCAAACACCTAACTTCGCCCTAATCCTAAAAATAACCATATCCCTAACCCTAATAGTAGCCCTAACTGTAACCTTAGCTTGACCATAACTGTAAGCATAACCTTAGCCCTAATTCTAACACTAACTCTATCCCTAACATAAACCTAAACCTAGTGTGAGGCTAGCCTTAAACCTAACACTAACCCAACATAATCTTAGCCCAGATGATAATCCTAACC
>NW_008351421.1:0-2988 GCF_000622305.1 Nannospalax galili | reverse complement strand
CTTTGACTTTGAATTTTCACTATTTGCTGTCAGAAGCTGCCAGTGACAGGTGGAAGAGGGACACAGCTTGATTGCATCTAATTTTTGCTTTACTTTGGACAGGCATTTAGGAGAAAAAATTAGGAGACAGATATCATATACAGCAAGCAAAAAAGAAACAAATAATGAAATCCTATATATAATGAACATAAGTGCAAGAAGTGATTTTCTCTGACATGAATGTGCTTATTGAAATGATTATCCTGAAATAAGATTTTTCTGTAAAGAAGCTCATATGATAATACAAAACAATCTGGGAGGCTTCATTATAGAGACAGCCATGAACTAATGCTATCCCATTTCATACCATGTGAGGACGATTTTACATTGTGAAGAGGGGTTAAATATTGGATTTAATTTTCCTTCTTTGCTCCTCAGTCTGCGGATGGCTCTAAAACTAGTTCCACAACTCAAGAGGCGCCACACAGCCTTCACGGCAGAGTTTAACTACTTGGTTACTGATGCAGACAGAGCGGTTGGTCTGCAACAGAGGACAAACCAGATTTTATCAGGTTTCAGTTCAGGCTCTGCAGGGGCTTCTGCAAGGCCAAGTGATACAGTCAGCCAGAAGACTCAAGTTTTTTTTTGTTTTAATACTACATAGGTCAAACACTGAAACACCACCGACCCTTATGTTTTGTTAAATTTTATGGTACCGATTATTTAAAAGCATTTTCAGGTCGGTAGACTATAAAGGTGAAGTTATTCTTAAATTTGAAATTTCTGAATTCTCTCAGCTTGTTACATGAATTTCTCGAAACACAACAAACTTTTGCTTTTTCTTAATTTCTCCTGCTGGTGGGTTTGATTTTGGAGCAGATGGTGCTAGTTCTTCAGGAAAGGACTTAGCATCTCCCTGTGGATAGAAAGAAGTCCCAGCCACTGGTTCTGGTTTCGCTCTTTCTCTTGTGTCTGTCAAGCCTTCATGGAGCCTCTAGGAGGCAAGTTGGTTCTCAGACTGTAGATCCAGCAGCCCATCCTGGCCTTTGTCAAATACTTTACTAACTGCAACTTTCATTACCGCCTGACTCAGCTCCCCCAGGTGGACATTGTCATGTAGCAATGGATTTTACCGAATCTTCTTTTTTATTATAAAATTATTAATTCAATGTCTGATTGGTTGAAAGAGTAGCTGGTTCCTTGGAAATTTGTTTTTTTCAAACTGGACTAAACCATAGTAGATGATTTTTACATGAATTTTTCATTTGGGGGAGGAAAGGATATTGTATTAACCTAATCACACAGCAAATCAAACAAATGGTTTTATTAAGCTTCATGCTGAGTCAACCATTCTGTTTTTATTAAAAATTGCAGTAGCCCTTCACCTACAGGGATGGTTCTCAGACATCAGTGTACATCAGAATTATACGAAGAGTTTATTAAAACACAAATTTCTGGGTGTCATCTCTACCAGATCTTGTTCTGTAAATTCACTCCAGGATGGGAGCCATAACTTGCATTCCTAACAAGTTACTGGGTGATGCTTATGTGGTTGGTCCAAGCACCTTAGTTGAGAATCACTGACCCAGCATATTGATGACACAAGATCTTGACATCACTATACTCTGAGTAGCAAGGACGCGTGCTTTAAGCACTTTTGTCTTCAGCTCCCCGGTGTATTAGCAGAAGTACACACGATCAGAAAGAAACTGCAGAGGAGTGTGGTGAGGTTAGCAAGAGGCCTATGTAAAAGCAGAAAGGTGGCATTGCGGATGGAGGGTGGGCTTAGAGCCGGGGAAGGGAAGAATAAACAGTGAGAGAGTGACTTAAGTTTGCTTGTTCTAAGTCTCAGTGCCTTTATCTGTAAAACTAGTCATATGATTTTCAAAGGACTATCATAACAAAGTACCCAGAGCTGGAGTCATATTAATTACTTGGTGAAAAGCGGTCATTCCCATGAAAACAATACCCCTGCTTTCTTTCAAGAGCTCTACCATAGAGATGGAAAATGTCCTGGTGATTGTCCAGACAAGTTATGAAATATTTACATTTTCTATTTATGAATGTTGACACATCTGCACAATTATTTATCCTAAACTCTACAAGATTCTTGAAATCAAAGTCAAGGAAAACACCAGATAAAAACATTTCAACTGTTCCTTAAAGTCTGGTGTCCTTTTCTAGAAGTTTGAAGTTCTGTTTTAATACAAAAGGCAGCAAGCTTCAAGCATCAGTCATATATAGGAAGTATACAAACATAAAGTCACAAAGTACAAGTATAATTCAGATAATAGATACCCTACTGGCTATCCCCGGAAACAAGGTTATATGAATTTTATTCCAAGTTTGTTTAATCCATAAGAGTAAAGAAAACCATCATCACTAAGATCTTGGTCAGGTCTCCCCTCACCTCCTTGGTTCTTGTGATCTCTATTGAAGGAGTTCAAATGATACAAACAGAATATGGGCAGAGGTGTAGAGTTCATCCATAAGGGCAAGAGAGGGGACAGGCCAGAGAGACCCTGGTCCTTATGTACATGCTAGTCAGTAACTATTCTTGAGAGATTTCGTTCTATGATTGAAAGGCCTGTTTGGACTGGGTCCTACAATGTGTAGCATAGAATGGTATGTCTTTGTTCTTTACCAGGAAGTCCTGGTAGACAGCAGTCTTAGGCAGTTGAGAACTCTTGGAGATGGGCTCATACAATTATCCCTTAATGGTCTGGTGGGCAGCCCAGGAAGCCACATTTCCTTTAGAGCCAGAGAAAAATGACTCAGTTACCGTTTTGACCATAAAGAAAATCCTGCTGTTCTGGTCCTTTGCCAGTTATGGACTATGAAAGAGGTTCTAGCCCCAGTGTCTAGCCCTATCAGTCTGCTAATGATGCCTAATGCTGTGACTTTCATTAGAGTATCCCGTAGGATAGTGATTCACAAGCATTTATGTCTCTAAATCTCAGGACAGTGATTCACAAGCATTTATGTCTCTAAATCTCCCTTAACTATTAA
>NW_008351420.1:5456-5742 GCF_000622305.1 Nannospalax galili | reverse complement strand
GGGAGGATCAATCTGAAATCAATAATCTGAATGTATAAGAAACTGGGCGGGAGGTGGAGAGATGGCTCAGCAGTTAAGAATGCTGGTTGTTCTTGAAGAAGACCTAAGGTTCTAATCCCAGCACCCACATGGCAGCTAACAACTGCCCATAACTCCAGTCCCAGGGGATCTGACAGCCTGTTCTGACCTCCGCAGGCATTGCATGACACGGGTGATCTTATGTATATGCAGGCAATACACACATACACATAAAATAAAAATAATACCTAATTTTAAAAAAAGAAAG
>NW_008351420.1:3332-5234 GCF_000622305.1 Nannospalax galili | reverse complement strand
ACAGTAAGGGAATACTAGAAAAACTTTATATTCATAAACTCTACAATTTAGAGGAAGTGGATCAATTCCTCAAAAACAGCAAACTTCCCTAAATATAATCAAGATGAGTGCTGGGCTCATTAAAACAATTGATTCTGTCATTTAAAATCTTCTAGAAATCTCTCTGTTTAGATGGTTTCACCAGAGGCAATTCTACCAAAACTATAAAGAGGATTTAACACCAATTTCAGAAAATAGATTTCCAATTCATCTTGTGTATATCAGGATGACTTGACACTAAAACTATACAAAAAGAAAACAAAAACTAGAGAAACGTCTCAAAGCACAGATGTGTGCCATCAAGAGTGAAGGCTGGAGTTCAGATCCCCAGTACCACAGAAACCCTGCATACAGGAGGTGCAGACAGGATGCCAAGATCAAGCTCGCTAGCTAACCTGTTGAAGCACAGAGCTGTTCATTCAATGAGATGCTCTACCTCAACATATAAGGTGAAAAAAAAATTGAAGCAGACACTCAACATGCCACACCAACCTCCGGCCTCCATATGCATGCACCATTATACATGTAAACATGCATATACATACACCAAACACATATACACACAAAAATTAATTAATTAAGCTACAGACTAATATCTCTTATGAAATTAGATGTGATAAAATCCTCAATAATGCATAAAACTCAGGAAAGGATAAAGAAGAATTTTGTAATTAATTAATTAAGCTACAGACTAATATCTCTTATGAAATTAGATGTGATAAAATCCTCAATAATGCATAAAACTCAGGAAAGGATAAAGAAGAATTTTGTGTCATGACTACAGTAGGATTTATTCTAGGGAGACAACATTGGTTCAACATTTAAAAGTCATTATATGAAATCTAGCATATTCACAGACTAAAGAAGAAAGGCCATGTGTCTAAATCAAATTATAAAGAAAAAAGCAAAGTCCTCACAGCACGCTGCTCCATACAGGGGTGTTGTGTCTGAGATGCTCATGAACATAAGCTCTGGCACCTGAAAAAGTTGGTTCATCTTTCCAAGAAGAATAGGCGTATATAGTTGATTACTGAATGAAGGCTTGGGGTTTCCTTATCCTTTTCGTGGTAGGAACATGGGTGGTTTCTGAGGTAGTCATAACTGCATTCATAAGAACATGTATGAGAATTCTGTGCTTCTGTTTTGCGGCTGAGTTACTCCTTGGAAAAATTCTGTAGAACTCAGTTCCATTATTTATAAAATCCAGTCCCAATATTTAAAGTTATTTTTCTGAGCTAGCCCTGGACTGAAGCTTGTCACAATATTAACACCAAATATCATCTTTAATCTTGTCTCATGCTCTACAAAGGTGACCAAGATTTAGTTCAAGTCAGTTTTACAATAACTTTTTACTAAGTAGCTAGTAGTTATTTTGTATCTGAAAAAAATAAGTTAATTCATTAAGTCATATAAAATTTCTTTCTTTGGAATATTTATTTTATGGCATATCTTACATATTACCATAGACACACATGTACACAGTGGTGATTTATCATATCTAAGCACAATATCTGCATATTTATAATAAAACTTGAAATTAGCTTCATTTGATTGATACACTAAAGAAAACTTATTTTAAAGTGTCTCACTTTAGAACTTGGTTTTGGGTTATTTTATGTGCATCCACATTTTCCAACAGTACATAATTTAGTGATTAAGATTTGATACCTATGACAGAAAGCTGACCATTGACTTCCACAGACCAGGAAAGGGTCCATTACAAGGAGGAATGAGGGATTTGAGGGCATATGTCTTGCTTACAGAGGTGGCTGCATGCTTGCATTTGTAAATCTCAAACCAACTTCCCTGCATGTCAACTCATACTTCAATGAACATGACAAAATATTTCAAAAAGAAAAAAAA
>NW_008351420.1:0-2715 GCF_000622305.1 Nannospalax galili | reverse complement strand
GGTCCTCTGCAAAAACAGCCAGTGCTCTACCTGCTGAGCCATCTCTCTAGCCCCAGCAGTAAGAGCTTAAAGAAATGATGTATGTCTTGTTGAGACAAGGAAGAGGCATGTTTATACATGGGGCAGCTTGGGAACAGTCTTCGAACTGGTTAGAATGAGAGAAGAGAAGGAAAACTGTGGTACTACATAGACGATGTTGGCTAAGTTTCTAGCCATCCATGCTTGGTGGAGGGTGCTTGCTGCCCAAGCTATCTAGTGTAATCGTGATTTTGCAGATGTGCCAGGGCATCTGAGAGCAGAGCATCCTGCATCCATTGAGTTCAGGGCATCTGAGAGCAGAGCATCCTGCATCCATTGAGTTCAGGGCATCTGAGAGCAGAGCATCCTGCATCCATTGAGTTCAGGGCATCTGAGAGCAGAGCATCCTGCATCCATTGAGTTCAGGGCATCTGAGAGCAGAGCATCCTGCATCCATTGAGTTCAGGGCATCTGAGAGCAGAGCATCCTGCATCCATTGAGTTCAGGGCATCTGAGAGCAGAGCATCCTGCATCCATTGAGTTCAGGGCATCTGAGAGCAGAGCATCCTGCATCCGTTGAGTTTGTGTTGTTTATTCATACATCCATGGACACATTAGGTACCCACAGAGAAAAACATACCGGTTGTGCATTGCTGGTGTTAACTCGCCTTTACTTGTTTCCCTTCAGATGACACTCTACTGCAGGTGTTTTCCAACAATGTAGACAAAGAAGCAAGAACAGCTGGTGGACTGATCACACGGAGAGACGTGAATGAAAGCAAGTATATGCCCATGACATTGCAAGTACACATTTTATAGGTTGTATACTGTACTTGTTGTGCTGTGCTGTCATTTGAGCATTCCAGAACTAGCTACTGGTGAGGCAAGGCCAAACTGACATGATGTGAGGGAAAAGTACACATCCATCAACTGTGGAGTCTAAGCCCCAAAGTGTGACTATGCCTGTCTTTTGGGTTGACGTGCAAGGTTGGGCAGTTTCTGCCACCCTGGGATGGTGTTCAGAGGGAAGGACTTTCCCTATCGCCCTATCCCCACCTCAGCCTTTGCAAAATATTTGCCCAGGGGAGTAGAGCTGATTTCTCTTTTTTTCCTCCCCTGCTGAAATGCTAGCCTAAGAAGAAATGGTTGGCCACATACACCAAACAAAACTACACAGAACCTCATGCACATTAGCCCTAAATCATGTAAATAACAGAGATGCCTTTTCCACTAAGGAGAAAATTGAAAATGGGTCATTACTTATTAGAATAAGACAGATATACATGTTATTAAAAATAGTTTTATAGCTAACAACCCTGCCAGTGCATTCCATAAGACACTAAATAAAGACACAAATGTGAATTTTTTGTTGTGTAATCTTGTTAGCTTGCTTTGCAGTGTGTTTTATTATGTTCTCTTAACTGACACCATATGACACATTTTCTCCACAGTGCTTGCAGGATTAAGTGTAGCTGTTTTAATGATTCTCATTAACAGAGAACTGTGTCTTTGTCATTTACAGGATCAGAGCAGAGCTTGATGCCACTTGGCACCCGCCACCCTGGTCCTTGTACCAATTTTCTTAAAGAGTTAGAGCTGCCATGGGCACAAATCACTCAACGGCTACGCATATTGTCTATCAGGAAAACATGAGAAATGAGTTCTGTGGGACTCTGTTGGAATTTCAGATTCTTTAAAAAATAGTATTCATTTAATTAATTAATTTATTTATTTAGTGTGGGTGTGCATGTGTGTGCATGGTACAAATGTGGAGGTCAGAGGACAATCTTCAGGAAATCAGTTCTCTCTACCATGCAAATCCCAGGGATCAAACTCGTCAGGCTTGGCAGCAAGTGCTTTAACCTGCTAAGTTATCTTGCTGGCCTAAACTTTGGATTTTTGCAGATACTTCATAGATACATTGTGACACTTAGAATAGGTGAATACAGGCTAATTGTGATGGTTAGTGTTAGTTGTTAATTTACAGAATCTAGAACCACACGGGAGATGGGCCTCTCAGTATGCCTGGGAGGGATTATCTTGATTGCATTAATTGATGTGGGAAGATCCATCTTAACTGTGGGCAGGACATTCCCTGGGAAGGGGACCATGGACTGCATAAAGTAGAGAAAGTGAGTGGAGTTAACATGCATACATTTGTAGCTCCCTGCCTGCTAAGGATTTTAGTTTGGTTTTCTTTTTTAAATTTTTTTTGGATATTTTAATTTTTAATTTATGTGTATGAGTGTTATACCTGCATGTGTAAGTGCACCTGTGTCATGCAATGCCCACAGAGGACAGAAGAGGGTGTCAGAGCCCCTGGAACTGGAGTTACCGGTGGTTGCTAGCTGCCATGTGGGTGCTGGGATTAGAACCCAGGTCTTCTGCCAGAACAGCCAGCGCCCTTAACTGCTGAGTCATCTCTCCAACTCTAGTTTGCTTTACTGTTACTGTGATAAAACACGATAACCAAAAGCAGCTCAGGGAAGAAAGGGTCCGTCTTAGCCTCCATCATCAAGGGAGGCCAAGGCAGGAACTCAAAGCAAAAAAACTGGAGGCACATAAAATAACTGGTCATGTAACATAATTCTAATGAAAGAACAATTTGGTTCAATTTTAAGCGTATATGGAAATAACACAAAGTACTAACGTTATTAATTTCCGTAAGTCTTCCAAACAATACAAATCCTATGAACA
>NW_008351419.1:0-301 GCF_000622305.1 Nannospalax galili | reverse complement strand
TTGAAAAGTCAGCTGTAATCCTAATGGGTTTTCCTTTATATGTGACTCGTTCTCTTTTACAGCTTTCAGTATTGTCTCTTTCTTCTGTATGTTTAGTGCTTTTACTGTGATATGCCATGGAGAGTTTCTGTTCTGGTCCTGTCTGTTTCATGTTCTATATGCTTCTTGTATTTGTATGGGCATGTCTTTCTTTAATTCTGGGAAATTTTCTTCTACTATTCTGTTGTAGATCTGGTCCATGCCATTGTCTTGGGATTCGTCTCCTTCCTGTATGCTCATGATTCATAAGTTTGGTCTTTTT
>NW_008351418.1:0-553 GCF_000622305.1 Nannospalax galili | reverse complement strand
TCAGGCAGGATCAGGAATAACAGGATGTGGGATGGTTAAAGTGACCCGATACTGGGATTTTTATCTGTCAGGTAGGAAGTGTGACTAGAAATCAGGCAGTTAAGATACTCAGACCCAGTACAGAGTCCAGCCATGTTGTTAGCATTGTCTCGAGGCAGGTAGGCAGCCTTTACAACTGCAGTAAAGATGTACTTTGTAACTTTTAGGAAAGTTTACCCTTGATTCAGGAATATTTCAGAGGTCTCCATGGAGGAACAGGGTCAGGATGAATTTCCTGAGGTGGGTGGCAGTGTTCTGTAGGGCGTGGGGTGGATAAAGGAAACACCGCATAAAATTTAAGTCTATATTAGAGTTCCCAGAAAGGTGAGAGGTATTGGCTATTCATTAGGGTCTGGAGAACTGTGAGGGTGAATTTCACCTAATTCTCTACAGAGAGTAGATGGAGATCCCAAGAGGATCACAGGAGTCGTGCTCATAAACTTCTGTAGGAGGCCAGATGGACCCATGTTGAACAAATGGGGTGATCGTCATGGGAATAGGAATGTTCATTCAT
>NW_008351417.1:0-798 GCF_000622305.1 Nannospalax galili | reverse complement strand
TAACTTTTATTATAGTGTATTGTTATATAAGCATTCCATTATAATAGTTATTGCTATTAACATCTTACTTTGCCTAGTGTATAATTAACTTCACCATAGATACATATGTGTAGGAAGAAACACTACATATAGAGTTTAGTGCCATCTGCAGCTTTAGGCACCCACTGGTGGTCCTGGAACACCCCCCCGCCCCCCCTCCCCCACGGATGAGGGGCAGATACTGTACATAGCTGAATCAAGCCTATTTTACTGTGTGATAGTCTGCAATTTATCAAAAGTCACCAGTCTCTATTTAAGGCGATTTTGGACATAGTTAGGTTGTAACCACTTGTTTTACTTGTATTTTCTTTGCTCCATTTGTTTCTGTTTCCCTTTTCCTTCTTTGAATTATATTATTGAAACAGGGAGAAAGAATGTCCCCTAGAGGGTTCTTAGTCACATTCATTAAAGAATTTAAGAATGGACCCAAATGGAAGCTTTTACAATTTTATTAGAATTTTAAAGCAAAACCCTCAGGGCAGGCAAGCTGGTGATCCTGGCAACTGCCTTGAAGAGGAGAATGGAGGGAGGAAGAAAGAAAGCCATGAAGCCATGCAGGTTTAGAGCCCGCGTGGAGGTCAGACACGTGGCTGACTGGCAGCTTCATGGCCGGGAGAAGGAAGCTTTAGAGATAGTAAATAAATAGAAGATGCTAGGGGCAGCCCAAAGCTTTAAATAAAGCGTGTTTAGAAAAGGGGTATGAAGACAAAAAGGAGAAATTATGCTTTTCTGAAAAATTCAGAAAAAGCAGGCGGACTT
>NW_008351416.1:0-522 GCF_000622305.1 Nannospalax galili | reverse complement strand
ATATGTCAAATATACAATTTACATAGCAATAATTGTGATAATCATTATAATGCTTAAACCAATATGGATATGCATAAAAGATGCTCAGGAAATGCCTGAGAAATCTAAAATGATCTTAAAGTATCGTTACAGGACAAATATGAGTGGACCATCAAGAAGATGGAATGACTTAACAGCAAAATATGCAACCCAAAGATTCTTTACAGATATAATTGCCCAGTTTAAGCCTAAGGTATACATAAACATAGATACACAGAAAGTAAGACATACATTTTGACTCATACTTAGACATATACTTAGAATAATACTTAGAATACTTAGAATAATGCTTAGGACAATAAGAGGAAGGTCGCGCCTCATACTTTGTAAATCCTCTGGCCTGTGAGCCAATATGATACCTTTTATGTTGACTACATTTCAGGTATCAGGGGATGGAATGTACAGAATGTATTAGGAATTTATTAGGAATTTGAAATTAGAAATTAAAGATGAATATTAACTCTGTAAACTCTGAAACCAAAT
>NW_008351415.1:0-816 GCF_000622305.1 Nannospalax galili | reverse complement strand
AACAAGATAACAAGGATGGTCTTATGCCCTGTGTCAGGGTGACCCAAGACAACAAGCAGGTTACAGAAGTGAAAACAAGCTGGTTAGTAAAAATGTATAATTTCTGGAATTATCACATTCCATGATTCATGGCAAGGGAAATTTTCCAAGGCCCAAGGTTGCCCTCCTTTTCCTTTTGGTGTGGAGCAAAGTTGCTGCTGAAATGGCTCTGAACAAAATGGAGTAACTTAGGGAAGTTTGCTGAGCCAGTTCACCCAGCATCCACATTAAGCAGCTCACAACCAACTGTAACTTCAGCTCCAGGGGTATCTGCACCTCTGACTTCTGAGGGCATTTACACTCCCATGTACACACACACACATACACACACACACACACACAAAATTAAAAATAAATCTTAAAAAACAGACCATCCCACAAGGTAATGGTACCACACATTCAATTCAAGCAACAAGCAAATATTGGCTGAAGACCAGCATGCAAAGTCTCAGGAAAAATAGAACCCAAAGGAGAAGAATCAGTTGGAATTAACTCAGAAATGGCATAGATGATGAAATCCCAGAGATGATAACTGCTGGTATATATATGAGCAATTCTTGAAAGCTCTATTAAAGATAATTGGTTTTGCAGAGTAGTGGTTATGTGCACTGATGCATTTTCATCAAGCTCTGAACATGCTCTTCCACGTGCTGCCTTAGAGATTGTGTTTGATTTCTCAGTAAATAAACCTGTACTTTTAGAGGAAACAAGAAGTAATAAAAGGTTTCTGAAAAGAAACAAAACAAAATCAAAACCAATAATAGTAGCTACATATCA
>NW_008351414.1:1079-1296 GCF_000622305.1 Nannospalax galili | reverse complement strand
CAAGTCCATATATTTGAAAAGAAGATGAAGAATGGAGAGAAGTTAGAGTGAATCGAGTGTTTTGTAATTTCACTGAGGAGGTCACAATAAGAATTAATGCTGTAAAGACCTTTATCCCCCAGCAAACATTCTGCCCATTACATAGAAACAAGTGCATTTTAGAAAATTCATTATTTGTTCTGTAATTCCCTTGAAAATATCCAATCCCTAGTTCTAC
>NW_008351414.1:0-741 GCF_000622305.1 Nannospalax galili | reverse complement strand
TATTGAAAATAAAATAATTCCCATCAATTCATTCAGTTTTTTCTCAGTTTAATAACTTGGCTCCACTCCAGACAATTGTTGATCACACTTAGGGTTTCTATCATACATTCTTTCCCAAACACAGTGACCATGATGAATGTGACCTCCAATACAGGATTCTATCTCATGGGCTTCTCTGACAAGCATTAGGTTCAGATTTTACATGCCATGCTCTTTTTGGTGACACACCTGCTGGCTCATCGTCACCATCATCATCCTAGACCATCACCTGCACTCACCCATGTATTCCTTCCTGAAACACCTCTCTCTTCTGGACTTTTGTTCATCTCTGTCACTATTCCACAGTCCATTGCAAACTCCCTCTTGGACAATGGCTGTGTCTCGCTTGGTCAGTGTGTGCTGCAGGTTTCCTTCTTCATAGCTCTGGCCCCATCAGAAGTGGCCATCCTCACAATGATGTCTTATTACAGATAGGTGTCATCCATTGGCCACTGCAGTGGATGACAGTTTGGATCCAGGTGTCTACAGTTGTGCATTGATGGTTGTGTGGGTGGCAGGAGGCCTCTCTAGGATCATGCACACACCTGTTACCTTCTCAACTCCTCATTGTGGGGAGAGATTTATTCACCAGTTCTGTGACATTCCCAAAATGCTGAAACTAGTCTGTTCCTACACATTCGTCAATGAGATGCAGGGGCTGCATTCACAACCTCTACAGCCTTTGTCTCTCTGACCTCCATT
>NW_008351413.1:0-272 GCF_000622305.1 Nannospalax galili | reverse complement strand
GTGGGTCGTTGGCCACCGATCCACAAGAACAAACGGAGCAGAAGCGTCGAATGGGGGCAGGACAGCCAGTGAACACTGACAGAAAAAAGCCCTTCTGGGGAGGCAGATTCAGTGATACAGCTCCAGACTCAGTGAAACGGCTCCGTTTATTCAGTGGGGTCAGGGAAAATATAGTGTGGAGGCAGCAGCCAATGCTTCAGCTGGTAGGAGCTCATAGTATGCTTATTTACATGTAGTAGAGGGATCCTATCATCCGACTATGGGGCAATGCC
>NW_008351412.1:0-816 GCF_000622305.1 Nannospalax galili | reverse complement strand
ATTTGTAAAGTCATAATGTACCATTAAAATGTGGTTATATATCATTTAAATGTAGTAGCAAAATGACCAAAAATCTTTTTGTTCATACCTTAAAATGAAAACAGAAACATTTTCAAATATGCAAAATCTTCCTTCACACCTCCACCTCCTGTCTTCTCTATTTTGCTTCTAGAGATCACTCTGGCCAATTCAGATACAGTACTGTATTGTATAGAGGTTAGAAGATAATATCATACTAGATACAGATTATTACAGCAATAGGAATTGTAATATTTATCCCATAAAGACCATAGAACACGGGATGAAAGAAAACCTGTTGTGCCTTTGATGCTGTACCTTTGATGTTATTGAAGAAGTTGCTTTTAAAAAGTATACAGGGCTCAAATTTTCTCTCTTGTAAAGTATATTTTTTCCTGTAGTCTCAGGCCTAAATATGTGTGCATTTTATTCCAACAAACTCTAGTTAAAAGTCATCCTTTGAAATGTGAGGACTGTATTAGCTACCATTGCTGAGTAACAAACTATCCCCAAACCCAGGGATGTGAAACCTGCTCATGATTCTGGAGATCATGAATTTGAGAAGGACTAGGCAGTTGTAGCTCAGAGTTTCACTTATGTTTTCAGTCAGCACACTGAAAGTCATCTAGACTTTCATCTAGACCAGTCATCTACCATCAACTGAAGTCATCGTGAGTAACTTCAAGAAGGCTGTCTTACATGGCTGCCGGGAGCTCTTGATTGTTGGGTGGAATTCCAGGACAAGCAAATTGGAGAACTGGCTACAAATGGCTTCTTCAATATTGCCATTTCAAGGTG
>NW_008351411.1:0-491 GCF_000622305.1 Nannospalax galili | reverse complement strand
TCATTAATTTCTGCCCTGAGTTTTGTTATTTCTTCTTGTCTCCTGGGTTTGTGTTTAATTTGTTGCTGCTTTTGCTTTTCAAGTGCCTTGAGTTGCAACGTTAAGTCATTTATTTGTGTTCTTTCTGATTTTTTAATGAAGGCACTTAGAGCTATAAACTTCCCTCTAAGGACAGCTTTCAATGTGTCCTAGAGGTTTTCTTGTGTTGTATTGTCCTTTTAGTTCCAGGAAAACTTTTATTTCTCTCTTAATTTCTTCTTTGACCCATTCATCATTCAGGAGTGTGTTGTTTAATCTCCATGTGCTCATGTACTTACTAGGGTTTCTTCCAGTTTTGACTTTAAACTGTATTGCGTTGTGCTCTGTTAGAATGCATGGAATCATTTCAATCTTTTTGTATTTGTTGAGGTTTGTTTTTTGTTCCAGTATATGGTCGATTATGGAGAAGTTTCCATGGGGTGCTGAGTAGAAAGTATGTCCTTTGGTGCTTG
>NW_008351410.1:0-224 GCF_000622305.1 Nannospalax galili | reverse complement strand
ACACAGACACAGATACAAAGACACACAGACACACACAGACAGACACACACAGACACACATACAGACACACACAGAGACACAGAGACACAGAGACACAGAGACACACACAGACACACACAGACCAATGCACACAGACACACAGACACACACACACACACACACACACACACTGTCTCCTACCATATGATGGTCTGCAAAATGATGTCCTGTGGTTGGCAGGACAG
>NW_008351409.1:0-413 GCF_000622305.1 Nannospalax galili | reverse complement strand
AGTTTTAAAATTGCTTATGTGACATTTATATAAGGAAGAGCTATTCTAGATCTGTTACTATGGACACTTCAGAGAATATCATGCGTTATTGACTTGTTCACGTATTTAAGAAGTTTTTAATGGTTAAAATGTTTGGAACCCTGTTGTATTTATAGTAGCATGTTTATATTTAAGTATTTGTGAGATATCACCAGCAATTCAATTCCTACAGTAACGTTAGTTGATATACACCATAATTTTAGCTAACAACTTCTGATATCCATACACTGAAATTTTCATCACCTATATTGATAGTGGGTAGAGAATAATGTTATAAATCTGATGGTCCTCTGACTTGTTAATATACAGTCATTTAATAAAGACCTATAATATATACCATTGGGGTATTAAATTAAATATTTGACTGTTTTTTT
>NW_008351408.1:0-3087 GCF_000622305.1 Nannospalax galili | reverse complement strand
CTACCAAGTGCACTGTGCTGTCCCAGGTGCTGTGGCAGCGTCTTGGAATCTACCAGTGATGTCATGTTGGTCCTCTGGTTCGTAGAAAGGCCATGTTTCAAACCCTAGTGTACACATGCTCCACAGGGCTGTCTTGGTGATTAACGGTGTCACCTTGGAGATTTTATCTCTAAAAAGGCACAAAGGTTCATCTCTAGCCTAGCTGTATGCGTGTCACAGAGCCACCTTGGAGAGCAACTCTGCTGGGCCACTAAATTGGGCTGAGTCTCTTTTCTCAAATTGTTCTCTAGATGAAAGATGCCCAGCACCCATCACAGTGTACTCGAGCCTCAGTTGCCATTTTCCATTAGAACGAAGTCTTGCTGGGAGAAATGTGTAAGAGGCTTGCACACTGAGAAGTAGTAGCATTTCTTGAAGACATTTTCCCCAAACTGCTTTATTTTCATTGTAAATTAAAACCAAAAACGCTGGGGTGCTCTCTGCAGCCTTCCCCAGGCCTCCAGAATAAGGTGTCGTCCCCACTCACAGCTTGGAATGCCATGTGCTCCAGAGTCTCTGCTGTAAATCTCCAGGTCTCAGAGAATGGTGCATCTGGATCTGAGTCTGCTTTCTGTGTTTCTTAAGCACAAAAATAGCCAAATACATTTATAGAGAGAAGCAAAACCTTGCTTTTCTGTGAAAGTGAAATGCTTGCAGTTCCTGTTTTGTGGGCAGCCACAGCTGAGTTGTGGGTGCAGCGCAGAATCTCAACCCCATGCTCACCCAGCTGGGGCGGGAGTGCCGCTGCTGGGCGTGTGGCTGGGCCTGGGTAAAGTGGGTGGAGGTTGCCAGGGGTGTTTGGAAGCTCTCCAGACCTCTGAGGTTGAGTTGTTGTCTAAAGGCTGCTGCCGTGTGGAATAGGAATGCTCATAGGTCAAAGTATCTCAGGTCCTGGGTCTGTAACCTGGCAGCACAGGACGGGGGCCTCTCAGATGACACTTGTGCCTCCTGCCTGGTGTGAAGCCTGCGCCCAGTGCCAGCTGTCACATGCTGGAGGAGCACTCTTCAATTTAGAGCTTGTCATCTTTTACTTTCCTAGCTGCTTTCTGCTTTGACTTTGTTTTTTGTTTGTTTTTAAGTTGGTGTCTCAGAACACTGATGCAGGTCTAAAGCAGTCTGATATTTAGGAACAGGCTATTTTTCTGGAATTTTGGCAGGTTGTTAACTTTATAACTTTGTTCCTTAGCCCATTAGTTACAGCTTCATTACTGGAGCTTCTTAACTCTAAAATCTGCTATTATCTACCCTTGAGTATCTAGAGTATATTGTACGCTTTATTAAATTCAGATAGACAGAAGGAGAGAGGGACAAACAGAATGAGCAGCCCGGACATGGTCACGGCAGCACCACCACCACATCAACCATGCCCCTTCCTCCTGATAATTAAACCTTCCTTTTCTAGGAGAAACATGCACATCAGTAGCTCAGTCCCCACACAGAGCAGACCGTGGCGCTCTATACCTAATCCTTCCTGACATCTTTGTGTCCTCTGAGACATACTCTGAAACAGTTTTGGAGAGAGGAGAGGAATAGGTCCTGGGCCTGTGTTCCTTTTTTTTCCCAAACAGATAATCAGGCTTGGGGGAGCTGTGCCCTGCACCCCAGAACTGAACTGAGGTCATGTGGTCCATCATCCAGCATCTAGTACATATTTTCTGTGCCTGTCGAGCACCAGGTACCATGCAGTGAGCCCTGGCAATGTGTCAGGCACATCCTGCCCATGCCCAGCCACAGAACTGTGTTAGATAAGTACATATTTTCTGTGCCTGTCGAGCACCAGGTACCATGCAGTGAGCCCTGCCACAGAACTGTGTTAGATGCTGTCAAGGTCTCTGCCTCTTTTCTGCCTAGTCCTCAGCAGACATGAACCCACTCCCAGCTCCAGTCTGGCCTTGTGACGTTCAAGCCCTCTGTCCAACCTTAGTTTGTGTGTCAGGCCATGGCAGCAGAACATCAAATCAAAGGGCTTCACTTCAGGGCCCTGGGTGATGGCTCAGGTCCAGCAACCCACCAGCAGCCCTGTCAGGATAAGCAGAATTCACTAGCAGTACATGGGAAAGAACACCACAGAAGGTATCAAGGTGTCGGTGTGGCTCCCAGGGGAGCCTTGTTCCTCTGCATGAAAAGCCTGAGCCAAGAGGGAGAGGGTGGTGAGGACACAGGACCCGACAGGTGAATCACACACCACCTGAGTGCATGGATTCCAGGGCTCAGAGTGGGTTCCAGGCTGCCCCCCAGCTCTCTGGGCCAGGAGCAGAGCCAGAGCCAGCCAAGTCTGCTGGAGGCAGTGCCTCTGATGTGTCCTGGACCAGATTTCAGTGTTTCTCTTCTGAACATCATGCTTGCTATGTGACACTGAGCACTGAGGAACCTTAAATACAGAGCAGATGTTATGAAATGTATTTTCTCAAAAGACTCCCAGCAGCTTCAAGGGCTCAGGCTGCAGATTGAGATGGTTGCTGGGAACTGGAGACCCTGGAGCCGAGGCGGCATGTGCTTCCAGGGGAGGGTGGGTAGGCACTGTGACACAGAAAGGAAGGAGGAGTCTTGTTACTTCTAGGCACTTGAGCACATTCTCACATGCCGTGGTTTCTTCTACTCTGCTTTTCCAAGCCTGCTTGGGGCGCATGCTCCTCAGCTACCACAGGCTTCTGGGGCAGTTACTCTTCTGCCCTGAACGCGGGTAAGGAGACTTGTGTCCCAGATGGGCAGTGGGTTACCTTTCCCTACAGACAATTCTGCACCCAACCATGATCACCGGGCAGCAGGGTGGAAGGGACAACACCTGGCCTCTGCTGTGGCACCTCAGCGCTTACAGAAGCAAGGCCATGGGAGGCAGAGCACCTGGGCCTTGGCAGCATGGCTGCTCTGAGGATGTTATCCTGGTTTCCAGAGACCCCCAGGGAAGCTGGGCAGGAGGTGTAGCCTTAACTGCTCCATGTGAACAGTGGCTCAAAGCAGTCTGACCCTTCCCAGATTCCAGGGTCCCTGCGGCCCCCTGTAGAGTGCCCTGTGGGTGCGTGGGGATCTCGGAGCACCAGCTGCTGG
>NW_008351407.1:0-318 GCF_000622305.1 Nannospalax galili | reverse complement strand
GAAGGATGCTTTCTTCAGCATCCCTCTTGCGGAGATCAGCCAACCCCTGTTTGCCTTTGAGTGGCAGGAACCTAGAGGGGGAAAGATGGGGCAGCTCACATGGACCAGGCTGCCCCAAGGCTTCAAGAACTCCCCCACCCTGTTTAATGAGGCCCTGAGTCAAGATCTGGAGCCTTATCGCAAGAGGCACCCGCATGTGACCCTGCTGCAATATGTGGATGATTTGCTGCTGGCCACAACTACTCATAGAGAGTGCATAGAAGCAACGAAGAATCTGCTGGCCGAATTAGGCAGCCTGGGATACCGAGCCAGCGCCAA
>NW_008351406.1:0-208 GCF_000622305.1 Nannospalax galili | reverse complement strand
AATAAGCAAATGAGCTCTTTCAACTATGCCTTGTCCTTGCAGATTATAAGGAATACCAGTAGTATGCTGTATTCGCAAAGATTTACAGAATTTCTGAAAAGCATGAGAAACATATCCAGGACCATTGTCCGTTTTAACACTTTTAGGAATACCCAAAATAGAAAAGCAATGAAGTAAATGGGCAATAACATGTTTAGTAGCTTCCCCT
>NW_008351405.1:0-449 GCF_000622305.1 Nannospalax galili | reverse complement strand
TTTGATACAGGGTCTCCCTGTAACCCCAGCTGGCCTGGAACTCACTATATACATCAGGCTGGTGTTGAGCTCACAGAGATCTGCCTGCTTTTGCCTCCCCAGTGCTGGGATCAAAGGCGTGCTCCACCATGCCTGGCACTTGATTGGAATTTTCTTTTTTTGAGTGTTTAACCGATTTTAATATGACATAAAACCCTTAAAATTGATATAATCATTATGCAAAATGCATACATGAATACTGTCTTCTTTTAAAAATGTAAAATATGGGCTGGAGAAATGGCTCAGTGGTTAAGAACACTGTTCTTGCAGAAGACCTGGGTTCAAATCCCAGCACCCACATGGCAGTTAACAGCTGTCTGTAACTCCAGTTCTAGGGGATCCAACAGCCTCTTCTGTTGTCTGCTGGCATTGCACGACATGGGTGCACTTACCTACATGCAGGCAATACA
>NW_008351404.1:0-455 GCF_000622305.1 Nannospalax galili | reverse complement strand
AAAGCGGTCCTAAGAGGGAAGTTTAGAGCTCTAAGTGCCTACATCAAAAAATCGGAAAAACACAAATAAATGACTAAACATTGCAAATCAACACACTTGAAAAGCAACAGTAAACAAAACCCAAACCCTGCAGACAAGAAGAAATAACAAAAATCAGAGCAGAAATTAATGAAATTGAAACAAAGAAAACAATACAAAGAATCAACAATTCCAAGGGCTGGTTCTTTGAAAAGACAAACAAGATTGACAGTCTTCTAGCCCAGTTAACCAAAAGAAAGAAAGAGCACATCCAAATTAACAAAATCAGAGATGAAAGGGGAAACATCACAACAGACACCAGAAAGATACAGAACATTATAAGGGAATACTTTAAAAACCTAAATGGTACTACATTTGAAAACCTTAAAGAAATGAATGCATATCTAAAGGCATGGGAACCACCAAAACTAAACCAA
>NW_008351403.1:0-487 GCF_000622305.1 Nannospalax galili | reverse complement strand
GAAGAAAAGAGCTAATTAAGTCAAACAGTGAGGTAATCCAAAATTATAGAGTATGCAAAGTAGAGAATGAGAATTGGAGGGTTGAGATGCACAAGGTTATAGAAGTCTGGGAAGGTGGATATGGTGGCAACACTGGGATGGCATCTTCTTGGGTTATTTTATGAATAGAAACTGGACAAGTAGATTGCAAATACAATACCATGAGGAACTACAGTAAAACAATATGAATTCATATAAGTAACTTCCCTACTGTCTATTTCCTTGTAGTCACCCACCACCCCTGGCTCTTAACAATCTTCTTGCCCCCTCTTCCACAATGATCTGTGAACCTTGAGAAGAAAAGGTTTGACATAGGTGTCTTATTATGGATAAGCACTTTCTAGTCTCATTTATTCTCCTCACATGGACCAGTTGTGACAGCACACACAACATCTAGGTAAACTCAAGACAGACAAATTCCTAGCATAGAGGGAACAAGGGGGAGAGC
>NW_008351402.1:1096-1231 GCF_000622305.1 Nannospalax galili | reverse complement strand
CTAAATTTGAAAACCTAAGAGAAATGGATGGATATCTAAAGGCATGGGAACTACCAAAACAAAACCAAGAGGAGATTAAAAGCTTAAACAGACCCATAACACAAAAAGAAATTGAAACAGTAATACAAACCCTCC
>NW_008351402.1:0-916 GCF_000622305.1 Nannospalax galili | reverse complement strand
ACTATAGACCCATATCCTTAATGAACATAGATGCAAAAATTCTCAACAACCTACTTGCAAACCGCATACAAACACACATGAAGACAATCATCCACCGTGATCAAGTCAGCTTTATCCCAGAAATGCAGGGATGGTTCAATACACATAAGTCAATACACGTCATAAATCATACAAATGGGCTTAAAGAAAAGAAGAACACGGTCATCTTAATAGATGCAGAGAAGGCCTTTGACAAAATTCAGGATGCATTTATGTTCAAAGTCCTAGAGAGAATTGTACTGAAGGGAACATACCTCAACATAATTGAAGCCATATATAACAACAACCACAGCCAACATCTTCTAAATGGAGAAAAACCGGAAGCATTCCCATTGAATTCAAGAACCAGACAACGCTGTCCACTACATCCACTTCACTTTAACATAGTACTTGAAACTCTTGAAAGAGCAATAAGACAAGAGAAGGAAATAAAAGGAGTAATAATTGGAAAAGAAGAGATCAAATTATCCCTTTTTGCAGATGATATGATATTATATATGAGACACCAAAAATTCCACCTGAAAACTCCTAGAAATTATAACACGTTCAGTAAAGTGGCAGGTTACAAAATTAATCTACAAAAGCCTTTCTATATACCAATAACAAGCAATCAGAGAAAGAGCACATGGAAACACTCCCCTTCACAATAGCTGGAAAAAAAATAAAATATCTGGGAATAAACCTGACCAAAGACATTAAAGAGCTCTACAATGAAAATTTTAAATCTTTAAAGACAACAGAAGATGGAAGGACCTCCCATGGTCATGGATTGGGAGAATTAATATTGTGAAAATTACCATCCTACCAAAACTCATTTATAGATTCAACACAATACCAATCAAAAGGCCCAAGACATTTTTCACAGAACTGGAAAAAA
>NW_008351401.1:0-235 GCF_000622305.1 Nannospalax galili | reverse complement strand
TCTGGTCCTGGGCTTTTATTAGTCGGGAGGTTTTGTATTACTGTTTCAATTACTTTTTGTGATATGGATCTGTTAAAGCTGTTCATCTCTTCCTGGTTTAGTTTTGGTGGTTCCCATGCCTTTAGATATCCATCCATTTCTTTTAGTTTTCAAATTTAGTAGCAAATAGGTTTTTAAAGTATTTCCTTATGATGTTCTGTATCTTTCTGGTGTCTGTTGTGATGTTTCCCCTTTC
>NW_008351400.1:0-384 GCF_000622305.1 Nannospalax galili | reverse complement strand
TCCTGATCCTTCTCACCGAGACCAACTGAGTGCCTTTCTTGGGCCCCAGGAACACCCGCTTCTGGCCCTGGCCCCTCCCTCACCTTTCTCTGCGTCCAGGGACCTGCACCACCAGCTAACTCTCCTAGCCTGCAGTCTTATCCTCAGCCCTCTTGGGGTAAGTCTATAGCACAGCCCTCCGCGCTTTGAATCCCCAAGCCACATTCACCCTTCCATCTCCCCCGCTGTTCGCAACTGCCAGTTTGAGACCTGTGCCATTCCTAGTCTTGGGGCCTCAGACACCTGGGGAACCAATACTGTTTCCTGATCCTTCGCACCGAGACCAACTGAGTGCCTTTCTTGGGCCCCAAGAGCACCACTTCTGGACCTGGCCCCGCCCTCACC
>NW_008351399.1:0-650 GCF_000622305.1 Nannospalax galili | reverse complement strand
ACACACATACACACATACACACACATACACACATACATACATACACATACAAACACACAAATATACACACATATTCACATACACACACATATACACACATACACACATACACACACACATACACACATATACACAAAACACACCACACACAAACCTCTGGCCTCTACATGTGCAGGCACACACATACAAACACATACATACATACATACATACACATGCACACATACACACACACATACATATACACACCCATATACACATACACACAAACATACACTTACAGACACATACACACACATATACACACACACATACTCACAGATACACACACATACATACACACATACATACATAAACATACACACACATACACACATATACACATACAAACATATACACACATATGCACAAATACACACATACATACACACATATACACACATACACACACACATACACACATATACACACGAATACACACATATACACACAAACACACAGATATACACACACATACACAAACATATACACACATGCACACACATATACACACATTCACACACATACACACACATACACGCACATACACACATATATACGTGCACATACACACACACATACCCACACACATATACACACACATACACACA
>NW_008351398.1:0-777 GCF_000622305.1 Nannospalax galili | reverse complement strand
AACACAAAACACAATTTATCCTAAGCCCTAATCCTAATTCTAACCCTGGCCGTAACCCACAACGCTAACCTAGCACTGACTCTTAACATAACCCTAGCCCTAACCCTACCGCTAACCATAAATCTAATCCTAACATTTAAGCAACTACCAAACATTAACATAACATTCACCCTATCACTAACCCTAACCCTAACCCTAGCACTAACCCTAACACTAATCCTAATCCAGACCTAACCATAATCTCACCCTAACTCCAAACATAACCCTAGCCCCAACCCTGAACATAGCCCTAAGTGTAATGTTAATCCTATCCGTAAATATCACCCTAAACTTGAATCTAACCCTAGACCTAGTACTAAACCTAACTGTGGTGGTTTGCATGAAAATGTCCTCTATAGGCTCCAAGTATTTGGACATTTTGTCCCCAGATGATGGCGCAGTTTGGGGAAGTTTTAGAAGCACGTCACTGAGAGTTGGCTTAGAGAGTTCAGCCTTGCCAGATCTCCAGTTGTTCTCTTGCTTCCGGTGACTGCATGATGATGTGAGACCTTAGCTTCAGCTGCTACTGGTCTAGCCATCTCCCGCCACCATGGCTCCCTGCCATGACGGACTGTAATTCCCCTGGAATTGTAAGCTCAAACAAACTATTCTTTCTATAAATTGCTCTGGTCAATGTGTCTATCATAGCAACAGAAAAGTGACTAGTACGGTAATTGGTACCAGGAGTGGTGTGTTGACTGTGAAGAACCTGAACATGTGGGGTTTTGGAAAACTGTG
>NW_008351397.1:0-874 GCF_000622305.1 Nannospalax galili | reverse complement strand
GCTGCATGGCAGCTTATAACTATCTGTAACTCCTGGCCTCTGTGAGCATTGTAGGACATGTGTGCACTTACATACATGCATGCAAACCATTCATACACACGAAATAAAATAAAAACAAAGAAAAAAATTTTAATTTTTCTTATAAGGAAAGTTAACTATTTCTTATATTAACACAATGTGCTTTCCTGAATAAACTTTACACCTTATGAAAAAGAAAATTGCAGTATGAAAATTAAAAATAATCAATGAAAATATCACATGAAGCATAGCATTTGAGGTGCAGACAGATTAAATTATTAGGTGGACAATTATTTTATTGGAAAATTTTGATTCTACATTCAAAACACAACTGCAGTTTGTTGTTATGTTCGTTTTTATTGAATTTTTGATCTTCTAAATGAGCCATTATTTGAGGGAAAATGAAGAATACCAGCCTTTGGTATTCATCATTGACTTCTCATGACAGGCAGCACTGTTTGGCTTTTTCAGGATCTAGTAAATCAGAGTATTAGATGCATTTTAGATTTTCAAATATTTATAGAATATAACGTCTTAAACTTGGCCTTGATCCTAACTAATTACTCAGTTTAATTAAAATATTTTTCTGTCACTGCAATGCAAGAGAAATGAACAACTGCATTTGTGGTAAAAATAGCACTAACTTTATTCATAACCTTTGACATTTCACTTACAGAATTCACACTGTTACTTTCTGGCTTATAATCGATAGCATGCAGCTGTAATATTTATACTAGATATCATCAGAAACAGTTTGGGATATCATTACATTTATTACATTTCTCCTAACTTTAAGTCTGGATATATTTAATTTAACCATTGTCATATTGGGATCATGAAATGATGACTTTTGTTT
>NW_008351395.1:0-260 GCF_000622305.1 Nannospalax galili | reverse complement strand
CTGAAGAAGTCTATCTTATTGCAAAATTCAGTGCTTCGAATGTCTCTGTAGTTCTAGGAAACATGGACTGTTAAAACGGAACATTGAATTAGGGATAGGTTTGAAAATTAGAGAAGGAAACACTGGGACAAGCATGGTGGGAAATACACCTCGAATGCCTACAACTGCCTGAGCATGCTCAGTCTCCCCACAGTCTTGGAGCACTGAGAATTATTCTTTTTCCTGTAAACTAAATTACAACAAGTTGGATAAAAAAAAAA
>NW_008351394.1:0-619 GCF_000622305.1 Nannospalax galili | reverse complement strand
ACAGAGATCCCCCTGCCTCCAAAGTGCTGGGATTAAAGGTGTGCACCACCACGCCCAGTGTTATAACTAAATATTTTTTTGAAAATCAATGGTCACCAGACCTCTTGCCTACAAGAAGAGTCCTAAGAATGGGTTTCTGGGGTCAGGCTCTTGCTTGGGATTTAAGAAAGGACTTTTCAGAGGGAGATTGCAGGGGGAGCACAGAGATCCCCCTGCCTCCAAAGTGCTGGGATTAAAGGTGTGCACCACCACGCCCAGTGTTATAACTAAATATTTTTTTGAAAATCAATGGTCACCAGACCTCTTGCCTACAAGAAGAGTCCTAAGAATGGGTTTCTGGGGTCAGGCTCTTGCTTGGGATTTAAGAAAGGACTTTTCAGAGGGGGACTGCAGGGGGAGCAGAAATGAGCTGGCAATCAGTACACTGTCCGTTGTCTGCCTCTCTGTTTTTTCTAGAAACCAGGATGACTTCAGCTACAGTTGGCAAATGGGTGTCAGCAAATGGCAAACATTCAGCATTGGAAGCCTTCAGGGTCAGGGCTCTATCCAGACTGCCAGGTAGGGACTGTTTAAGTCCTAGCCTCAGCAGGAACTCAATACATTCTGCCCAGCTGCTGAG
>NW_008351393.1:0-786 GCF_000622305.1 Nannospalax galili | reverse complement strand
CTCCTGACCCCCTCCAAAAATCATAGGTAATGTAGTCCCTTGTTTTTATAATAACCCCAGCACATCAGAAATTATTTTCATTTATAGAAGAAAACATGAGGTCAGAAACACTAAATAATTTAAATTTGAATACAGAGCTGTGTATTCCAGCTTATTCTTCCAAAACTTATTCTTACCCTTTCTTCTTTTCTCTTCTCTACTCACCCCTGCCCAGGCCCATCTTTTGAGATCGAGCCTCATTCTATAGCCCAGACTGGCCTTGTGCCACCATGTCTGGCTCCTCTTAGCCTTCTTCTCTTTTGAGACAGCTTCCCTGTAGCTCCAGCTGGCCTGGAATTTGCTATGTAGACCAGGCTGGCCTCGAACTCAGAGATCTGCCTGCCTCTGCCTCCCGAGTGTTGGGACTAATGGCGTGCGCCACCATGCCTGACTCCTCTTAGCCTTCTTTATACACCCCCCACCTAGTGATCACAGAAAGACACTAGTGGCCTTAGGGTGCATCACTGAGGCTTCATGTGCAGATGGCACTTTGAATCTCCAAGCATTGAGTACTGGGTTGGAAGGGTAGAGAAGCTGGGAGGCAAGGGAGAGTAGGAAGTTTTCTGATTCATTAGGGGCTGGAGACTCATCAGCTCTGCCTGGTTCTCATGATGCTCATCCCTATGTCCAAAGGAGACCTGTGGCCCTCTGAAGAATAGGAACCTGCTTTCCGTTCTGTGGTTTGGAGCTGCAGGGGTACACCAAGTACTTCTGTAATCATATCTTGGTTATGACATGTGGCCAGGT
>NW_008351392.1:0-275 GCF_000622305.1 Nannospalax galili | reverse complement strand
CAGACCCTCTGCCCGAAGCCAGCAGGTACCTCACTAAGCAAAGCAAACCTGTGTCCAGACAACTGGCGCCTGAAACAGGGACACTCTCGGACCTCCGCTTCACTGGAGACAGAGCAATTTTCCCCCCTTCGGCTTATCGGATCCCCTTGTCACTCTGGTTGGTAGGTAAGGGGCAAATGTAAATATGGCTAATTCCCTTTCTCCAGACCGGTCTCACTTCCAACCTATTCTTAAATGCATGCTAAAATCTAGAGGAATTAAATGTACAGAAACGC
>NW_008351391.1:4109-5696 GCF_000622305.1 Nannospalax galili | reverse complement strand
GAAGTTTCTTATCTGCCAGCTCAAAATCTGTAGCTGGCCATTGGGTTTCTGATATATTAACCTCACGAGGAACATTAAGGGACAGTGTTAGTGAGGAGAAATGTTCCATAACATTATTAATATAGGTTTTATTTAAAGAAGCAAGGTGTGGATGGGCAGTTAGCCGATTGGTGTGTCAAAGTCCTGTGTAAGGAAGCTGGTGGTCAAAGACTGCACATGAAGTCAGTGAGAATAACTATATCCATGGCTGTGCTTTCCCAACAGTAAATGTCTTCACCCATATGCCAGTCATAATTTTTAGTGGGGGCAGACACTGAAGGCCAAGTTTGAGTGAAGTCAGGGCTCCATTGTTGCTGTGGGCATAACCAAAGTCCATTTTCTAATTGGACTTTGAGAGGGAAGTATAATCCTGCGGGAGGCCACCCCGCAATGTGTCTCGGTTCCGACCTGCAGACCTTCCACGAAGTACCTGGATTGGGGGGTGGGGCCGTGGATGAGGCAAGTGACAAGAGAAATGGAGACAAGACAGGAGTCTGATCAAGTCTCATTTATTGAAGCACAAGCATGAGTTTTTATAAAGAGAACAAAGGCACACAGACTGCAAACCATTACATCAGTCAGAGCACAAGGGCTCTGACGCACATTAAGGGAGGTATCTTTGATTATAGAAGAATGGAACTGTATGCTAGAAAAGAGAAAAAGGCCGTGGACTAAGACTATCTAGCAAGGCTATCTGGCCCCAGCTTCAAACCAAGGTTTTGGGCCATGGTTATGAGCCCCAGCTGCAAGCCAAGGCCGTGGGCCCCGGCTGGGTGCCAAGGGCTTCCGGCCATGGCTGTGGGCTGAGTGGAAAGTTGCCAGCTGAGGCCTGTCAGTAGTTTTGAGAGGTAGCTGAGACTCAGTTGAACCTCAGGCTCCCAGGCTCCCAACAGGTCCCCCTTTCTATTTATATTTAAAAGATGAAGTACATGCCAAGACTGAGATGGAAAGACCGTGCCTGTCTTAGGTTGTCCTCTGCCAGAGTGAAAGCCATTGGGGGTGGCCGGCATCCCGCTTCCCTCTGAGAGGATCTTACCTGTCACTGGCTAACCAGCCTCCTGAAAGCTCCCATCAATTGGCCACAGCCTTGGGGAAGAAATGGGAAATACCACTGCGGCACAGTGTCACTGAGAGAGAAATATAACTGCGGTCCAGAGTCTGGAACCGAATCGTGGTCAAGCTGTGTGTAATTTGAATTTTGAATATAGTGATATTGGTGGTTACCTTTACCCCAACCTGTACTCTGTGCTGAGGTTAGGCAGAGCGTAAGTACCCCTCCAAGCAAACAAAAGGACCCTAAGGGGACAAGCAATGATTAGAACAATGGTGTACAAAGCATGTGGAACAATTAATGAATCACGGAGAGAATCACAGCATCACAGGCAAAGTCAAGAGAGCAGAACGGTGGGCGCCAGGCGGTGGAAACAGTCCATAGGAAATGCGAACAGAGTCCAAAAAGCCAGTCCAAAAAAAAACTGGGAACACAGGATGCGATGATGGATGGTGTAGCGATGACACAGGTGGCATAGAGTCAGGAGATGACACAAA
>NW_008351391.1:0-1038 GCF_000622305.1 Nannospalax galili | reverse complement strand
TCAGGAACCCAAGGAGACTGACCCCTGAAGTGGAAGCCTTTTTAACCAAAGAAAATCCTGCATGCCAAGGCACTAAAATATGCAAGCTGCTCTCAGTTCCTCTCACAGAGTCAGAGGGTTAGTCTGAATCTGGAAAATTCTTGAGAACAGGAGTTTGTGAGAACTAGCATGAGTCTGAACAGAAAGGACCAGTTTCTGCCCTGAGTCAGCTTCTCACATTTTCAGCCTATACTACATTAGTTTGAAACAACAAGCAAGAGACATTAGGCAGAAACCATCTTTAACAGAACAGTCCATTTGTAACATCCAAAAACTCTGCAAACTTGCTCTAAGACTTTACGCCTCACCTCCTCAGGAATTTTATAAAGATTAATTGTCTTTCTAGATGTATGAAAAAGCTGGCTCGGAAAAAATCTCCTTCCTGAAAAACTTCTGAGAACAGAACTGAAAAGAACAGGCTTAAGTCTGAAGTGGAAGGTGCACAGTTTCCCTCCAGAGTTAGCTGTTAGCGTATTTAAGCAGCCTAGGTTTTTAGAAATCATCCTATACATAGTATACAAACACTTACAATATTCACATGCACATCTGCCACACTTTTTCCTTTAAGAGGCAGATGGCCAAGAAGCTTTGTTGCCAAGGCTTCTATGTGTATTATTACAGTTAGGAACAGTGGCTATTGTTGATGCCCACTGCACCGGGGCCTACGAATTATGTTGAAAGGCATTGTTATGGAGCCTCTCAGGCACAGCCCCAGACTGGCTTCTCCTCTCGCTTTTTTAAGAGAAGATTTTTGTGGAGATCTCTTTTTGATCTATACTCCTTTGCCCAGTGTCTGTCTTTTTTACATCTAGGGCAGATCTTTGGAGCTCTTTTGCTATCAGTCTTTTGCTAGTCACTCCTGGTTTTGCACTCCCGGGTGAAATGCCCGCTCTTACCACATTTAAAACACCCCTTGTCTTTAGTCTATTTTTTTTTTTTAAACTTAATGGTTTATTTTTGCTCATACTTTAAGGATTCAGTCCACCATGGCAGGGAACT
>NW_008351390.1:0-327 GCF_000622305.1 Nannospalax galili | reverse complement strand
CCTGGAAGGCCTGCGTCTTCCATCGGTTTCCCTGTCTTGTCCTCCTCCACTGTGTTCCTCCCTCACTTTACTCATGATGGTTACTGATACCTTTCAGTCCAATTTTAGGTCTCTGTGTAAGAGCGAGACCACTGAGGACAAGTCAGTCTTTGGGTTGCAACAGCAAGAGGTTTATTTAGGACACAGGTACCTGTGGGCACAGAGTCTCCTCGGAGGACTTGCGCGCCCCAGGTTGAGTTCAGGGGATTTTTATAGGGCAGGGCAGGGTACAGAAACAGTGCGGTTATTGGTTAATTTCAAACACATATAGTAATTTCATCAGTAATT
>NW_008351389.1:4933-6848 GCF_000622305.1 Nannospalax galili | reverse complement strand
CTCCAGTTCCAGGGGATCCAACACCTTCTTCTGACCTCTGCAAGCATTGCATGATGTGGGCGTACTTGCATACATGCCTGAAATAAACTTGCACACATAAAACAAAAATAACAAATAAAATATTTTAAAATATTAAATAAAATACATTTGAAAATAAATGCAAAAACATGTTTCAGTTACTTATATGTTTAATTAAACGTGTACACATAGGATGGAACAGTCAATAAAATTGCCTTGAAGTTCTATAAAGCAACTAAAAATCATAGCCTTATGGTTCTTTCATTTTTCCAAGCAAAAACCAATTATATTCCCGAAACTCAAATAGGATACCTATTTAGTTCATGAAATACTTTACAGGCAGGAAATGTTTTCATAATCTAAAGTTAAAAAAAGATTATTCTTTATCATATAGCATTACACAGCGAAAACAATTATGGAATGCTCAAAATCTCATTAAAATTGCTTGGGGAAACATTCACATTTTTTCTTTCATAGCAGAATATCAAATAATTCATGATTTAAGAGCAAACTTCAGTCTTACCCTAGACCTGCTTGACCTTGTAAGTGTTTCTTGATTTTAAAGGATGACATTTAATTACAACTGCCTTTCTGAAGTACTGTAATTACTGGTGCAGATTAAAGATATTTACAGAAACTCAAGCTAGTGGATTGAGAAGAGGAACACAGATTTTTCTTAACATCATGATGCATCATTTACAAAATATGATACACTATCTGGTTTTGTATCATTTAAAAGCATATAGAGTTTTGCTGGTTGGAATAACACCCATGGTTGTAGAAGAGGCTTTTCAATTAAGCCCAAAGTCAAACAGACTTCAAGATTTTCTACCTTTATTTGCAGTTCTGTGCATAAAATTATTCATGCATTTCCTTGAAGAATGAGAACTCACTGGGTATGAAATCGGACTGAAATCTCTCTCTTTAAAGGATGATGTCCCAGGCTTCAAAGCTTGCTGCTCATTCAGTGAATGACATTTGGATCACTGAGATTACTGCTTGCTACCTCAAAAATCCAAGTGAGCGCAAGTCCGAAGCCTAAGCACAGTTTGATCTTTTATTGAGAAAACAATTTTTACTATAAAGGTCAAAATAGTGATGCAGATTCTCATCTCTTGTGATTCCAGCTGCATAGGACTACCTTTGATTTTACTTGCACAGACTGTAAAAACAACACTCCAGTTATAAAAGGTATCCTATCCTTCACACACAACAGAGTTTTAGACTTTCTTCAAAACATCACTTTAGTAGTTAGAGACCTCATAATGAAGGTATTTATTTCCTTGGAATATTGCCAGAGCTCTTTAACACTATGTGCATTACTGATGATGGTATGGAAATATATACAGGTTGGGGTTGTTGGTTTAGTGTATGAAATCTAAGGTTCACAACACTCTTCCTAATCATAATTGTGTGATTCTTTAAAATTTTGAGTCATTCATTGACTGTGAGATATCACGCTGAAGGAAAACATTATGCCCTATTAACGTATTTTTTCTTTTATTGTCATTGCCTTATGAGCATCCATATTAGTCTCTTTTAACACACTGCCTGTTAGTGTTGAACTTTATAATCATTTACTGCTGACACCAAGATAGCAGATGTCTGTCATATTGTGTTTCAAACTTAAACCAACATCCAGTGAATTTCCTCATCCTTGGGGTATTTAATGTATAGATTTTAAGCTCCTTTAATGATGAAGATGACAAAATCGTTTCAAATAACCTTAGCTAATTGTATCTTTCTAATCTCAATAAAAGAGACATATATGATTTTATCTGGGTAAATCCCTGGGATATAACTACCAGCAGCATTGACTTAGAGAAAAAAAAAAGCAAACCTTTAGAAAGAAAAACTCTGGGTCTGAGGCTGTCCTTACAAGGACCAGCTTTGGATT
>NW_008351389.1:0-1813 GCF_000622305.1 Nannospalax galili | reverse complement strand
GTTTCACCAAAAGAATTTTTATTTCAACCATATTTTCCAATAAATGTACTCAGAATTCTATTCATTCATTAAGTTTGCAGAGTAAAATTGTTTGAGAGCTAATGGATCCAAAAGATCTGGTAAAGAAAATAAGCAACCCAGTTAAAGATTGTAGGAGCCTTATTTAATTGCAAGTGACCACTGTAGTGTGTGTGTGTGTGTGTGTGTGTGCTGTGTGTGTTGTATGTTGTGTGCTGTTTAGCTTGGGGTTTTTTACTGTTGTTATTTTTGTTGTTGTTGAGACAGTGTCTCATCCTATATCCCCTGCTGGTCTAGAAGCTACACTTAAACTTGGGACAATCCTCTTACTTCACGTCTTACAAGTGTTGGGATTATATTGAGGATAAACACTCTATAAATAAAATACAGAAACTTTTTTGCAATAGGCAACATCTAACATGCATAAATCAGTGCTATATTATTTCCAGATTCATGATAAATAACCTTTCCTTGTTCTGTGCTACTGTAACCACATCAAATAAAACTGTATACCTGCAATTTTGGATGCACTGGGAACATACATCATTATGAATCCATATAGTTTAAATCCCTCTTTTCCCTTCTACAGAAGACATAAACTTTATTTCCTTCTTCTGTAGAAACCTGAGCTAGCCAGTTGAGTGGATTTGTACCCTGCCATGGGGTGAATACTTCAGGAAGGGATTCAGAAATGCCAAATATCTAAGTCCTGTGAAGATTAAGGAGCAATTTCTGATAGCCCATTAATTAAAGTGCATCCCCTCATGGGTCCTCCCACCCAACATAATTACTCAGAGCGTGGGGAGATGCTATCCCTCTATCCTCATAAATCAGCCTTCCCTAAATGAAAGAGGGGGTAGATGGCCATGCTGTTTCTGTTAAGCATAGAACTCCCAAATAAGGAACATTATGTAGACTCCTTACAGAGGCTGTAGCTCTGTGAAGATGCTATTCCTTGAGGGTATAAGGAATTTATATTTTACTAACTCATTGAGGCTTGGGGGAATAGAAGTAATAACAGTTCTGCAGTACTTTTGTAGGAAATAAAAATTCAAAAAAAACTACCCTTGAATTTTCTGAGCAGCAGTTGTGTCAAAGGCCCTTTTATAGGCTAAAGTTATGGGAGTTGTCATACTAGAGCGAAGTTGCTGATTTTGAAACTTTAATAATATTTGTAGAGGAGCAAAATAGTTTCCGATCTCTCTTTTCTGTAAAACTGCCTAAATTACCAAGAAGATCCATGATATATAATAAGATTGGAATCAGTTATCATGGGTGTTGAAACCTAGTAGCTGGTTTGGCTTGCCAGGTAATTATCTTGATGAACGGAGTAAGTGTTAAATTAATGTTCAGTTTTATAATGGAGAGAAGAGGAAAGATGGATTCAGTAAATGTGTTTCAGCAATACTAGTCATCTGTGCACTGGATTATGGACACCACATGCTACTTTGGTGCCATCTACTTTCAAACAAATAAAGTCTTTGATGAACCCAGAAAAGAGAAATATTAACTTCTAATGAGGGCAATTCAGTCTCAGAAGAAAACAAAGATATTCTTTGGGACTCCAAAGCATTCTACGGCCTCATTACAAATAGAGACACTTATTTATTACTTTATTTGAAACCTACTTGCACTATCAAATAATGGCATGTTGGACAACAACAGGTCACTTTTAAAACAGTGGCACTACAAAGCCTTTCATCTACAGTGATGCTCTAGTTATCCTAGTAAATGAAAGAGCAGTAAATGTTTGCACAATAGAAAAGTGACTTGGTACATTTCTCAGAATCTAGAC
>NW_008351388.1:185-719 GCF_000622305.1 Nannospalax galili | reverse complement strand
TTTTTCAAAAGGCCATTATTGTTATTTATCCCCCCCTTAATCCCTTTTCTACCCTTCCCTACCATTCCACACCCTATATAACTCTTCATATTCCATTGCTCCCCTTTCCCCATTTATAAAACTGTATGCTCTGTCCCCTTCCAAGAAGCCTCACCCCATGGACCCTTACTAGTTTCCTGACCTCTATGGATTTTCCAAATGAAACGCACCTATCTAAAGATTGAAAGCCAGTATCCAATTATGAGCAAGAACATAAAATGTTCATTTTTCTGGGTCTGGGTTACCTGACTCAGGATGACTGTTTCCAGTTCTATCCATTTACCTGTAAAATTCATAATTTCAACTTGCTTAATACTTGAATAATATTCCATGGTGTAAATGAACCTCTTTTCATTACTCATTTATCATTTGATTGATACCTAGGTTGCTTCTAGTTCCTGACTATTGTGAATAGAGCAGCAATGAGCAAAGATGAGCAGATATCTCTGTAGTAGAATATGGAGTTCTTTGGGTATGTGCACAAAATGGTTTGGC
>NW_008351388.1:0-114 GCF_000622305.1 Nannospalax galili | reverse complement strand
CTCCCACCAGCAGTGAAGAAGTGTTCCCCTTTCCCAAAATCTTGCAAGCATATTTTGTTTGTTTTTCGGAACTTAGTCGTTCTGACTTGGTAAAGATAAAATCTCAATGTAGTT
>NW_008351387.1:0-418 GCF_000622305.1 Nannospalax galili | reverse complement strand
GACAGCCATTTCTCCTCTAATTTCAATTAACCTAGAGAGCCCAAAAGTCTCATTTTGACTGGTATTTCAGGAAGCACCCTCATCCTTCAGGATTCTAGTGTTGCTGTTTTCTTCCTCAGATCTTTAAGTCCTTCTCCCTTCATGACTGGCTATTTAGAGAGAGGGGCCAGATCTTCAGGCTCTCCAGGCTCTGGTTAATGTGCTGCACACACACTTTCAGACTGACATTCTTGTGTTTGTGTTTGTCCTCCTCACAGCATGGAAACACTGAGATATAATTAAGATTATATGATTTCTTCCAAAGACACACACACACACACACACACACACACACACACACTTGTCTTTATTTTGTGATAATGGCAAAAATATTTGAAGAGTTAACTGATTAAAAACCAATCTAAATTAAATTTTGTTG
>NW_008351386.1:0-281 GCF_000622305.1 Nannospalax galili | reverse complement strand
AGGCTCAGAAAGGCCGTCCCCCGTCCCCTCTTCCTCCCCTTTCTCCCCTCCCTTCCCCTCTCTCCCGCTGCCCTCACCTCCCCTTTCTTCTCCTCTCCCCTCCCCTCCCTCCTCTCCACTTCCTTCCCCCCTCTCTTCTCCACCCTCCCTGTCCAGCAGCACTGCTCCTCATCATCGCCTACTCAGGTCAGCAGCAAGTCCATCAACATATAAGCTACTACACCCTCCTCAAGTCCTCAGGACTCCTTGACAAGATGTCACTGCCAGGACCAGAAATGAGG
>NW_008351385.1:0-261 GCF_000622305.1 Nannospalax galili | reverse complement strand
CTTTTTTGGTTGTATCTTTACCTGGCTTTGGTATTAGAGTGATGCTGGAAGTTCTCCCTCCATTTCTATCTTTTTGAATGACTTAAGTAGTATTGGATGTAGATCTTCTTTAAATGTCTGATAGAATTCTGCTGTAAATCCATCTGGTCCTGGGCTTTTTTCAGTCAGGAGATTTTGTATTACTGTTTCAATTTCTTTATGTGTTATGGATCTATTTAAGCTGTTAATCTCTTCTTGGTTTAGCTTTGGTGGTTCCCATGC
>NW_008351384.1:0-630 GCF_000622305.1 Nannospalax galili | reverse complement strand
CTCCTGTTGCAGTTTGCAGATCCTTCTCAGGGCTGAGGATGACCATGGCTTTATTCACTTGTTCATTTACTCAGCAATATTTACCACTTTCTTACTTACACGCTGGGAAGAGCAGTGTTCAGGGACGTACCTGCAGAGAGGGCCGCTGTTTGGGCCAGTCTTCACTGGGTTCGATTCTAAGAAATGCCTCTTGCTGGTAACAGACCACGTAAGGTTATCAGGGTTTATCTTGTAGTCAATCTGCTAAGGACATTGGCTATCTTCAGATTTTTATTTTATTTTTAATTGCACATGAAGGTGTTTGTGAATGAGTATGCACATGTGAGGATGGGTGCCCACAGAGTCCAGAAGAGCTGTTGGGTTCCCTGGAGCTGGAGTTACAGGTGTTTGTGAGTCTTCTGATGTGGTTGCTGGGAACTGAATTTCGGCCCTCTACAAGAACAATGCATGCTTTTAACCATCCAGCCATCTCTCCAGACCAGTCCTTTTTTTAAGTACTATGGGTCTTTGCTGTAAAGTCATTAAAGAGTCCACTGCCAAGTTTATTTAGGGTGTTTTAAGGCATGATGTGGGTGCACTCACATGCAGGCAATACACTCATACCCATAAAATAAAAATAATAAATAAAAT
>NW_008351383.1:0-677 GCF_000622305.1 Nannospalax galili | reverse complement strand
TTGACCCATTCATCATTCAGGAGTGTGTTATTTAATCTCCATGTGTTCATGGGGTTACTGGGGTTTCTTCCAGTGTTCATTTTAAGCTGTATTGCTTTGAGGTCTGAAAGAATGCATGAAATTATTTCAATCTTTTTGCATTTGTTGAGGTTTGTTTTGTGCCCCAATATATGGTCGATTTTGGAGAAGGTTTCATGGGGTGCTGAATAGAAAGTATATTCTTTGGTTTTTGGGTGGAATATTTGGTAGATGTCTGTTAGGTCCATTTGATGTATGGTATTGTTTAATTCAGATGTCTCTCTGTTAATTCTCTGTCCTGTTGACCTATCTAATGGTGACAATGAGGTATTGGCACCCCCTACTATTAATGAGTTGGGATTAATCTGGGTCTTAAAGTCTTGTAGAGCCGTTTTTAGGAAGTTGGGTGCACCAGAGTTTGGTGAATATACATACCTTCATGATTGTAATATCTTCTTAGTTTATTATTCCCTTGATGAGAATGAAGTGGCCATCTTTGTCTCTTCTGACTAGTTTTAGTTTAAAGTCTATTTTGTCAGATATTAGAATTGCAATGCCTGCTTTTTTTCTTAGTACCATTTGCTTGGTATATTTTCACCCATCCTTTTACCTTAAGGTAGTGCATGTCCTTGAAAGTGAGATGAGTTTCTTGCAGACAA
>NW_008351382.1:0-297 GCF_000622305.1 Nannospalax galili | reverse complement strand
TTAAATATATTCATATTACTGTGGATACTTACTCTTCAGCCTCCTGGGCCATAACACTTCCAGGAGAAAAAGTACAAATTAATCATTTGTCATAGACATTTACAATTTTACACATACCAAAAGAAATTTAAACCAATGATACATCTACTTATCATGCACTTGGCTTGCTATGCTTTTTTGCTGCTTTTGGTGTAGTTCATAAGACAGGTATACCTTATAATTCCACAGGACAAACTGTCCCGACCCGCAGGACACTTCTACAGTGGTGCGACCAGTGGGGGTCCTAGAAGGAATGAC
>NW_008351381.1:0-494 GCF_000622305.1 Nannospalax galili | reverse complement strand
CTTGATTGGATCTGGGATTAACTGAAATGAAAGAGATCTTCTTAATTGGATTAGCTAAAGCTGGAAGACACATCCTAAATGTGAGTGTTACCTTCTGATGGCAGTGTGTATAAAAGGCCAAGGCAGAGGAGAACACCTGGCTTCTTGCTGCTTGCCTTCTCTCTTGCTGATGAGTTCATCTTGCTGCTGTAGTCTGAAAACTAGCTGATCTTTTGGAATTTTTCAGACCTTCAGCACCATATTGGGACTGGCGAGACATCCAGCCTTGTGGACTGAGCAACTATGGATTCTCAGCCTCTCCAGTGTGGTGCAGCCAATGTTGGACTACTCAGACTCTATCCTGTGAGCTAAGCTTTTAAATCTCTCTCTCTCTCTCTCTACACACACACACACACACACACACACACACACACATTCATTCTACTGGTTCTCTTTCTTTAGGCAACCCTAATACAACATCCAATAGAGAGGATTAATATCCAGAATATACAAAG
>NW_008351380.1:0-236 GCF_000622305.1 Nannospalax galili | reverse complement strand
ATGTTGTTACTGCACAGATGCTTGCTCAGGGATATACTCCTGGCAAGGGGCCAGGAAAGAAAGAAGATGGTCGATTGTTTCCATTGCCAATCCAAGGACAGAATGATAAGAGAGGTTTGGGAAATTTATAATGGCGGCCATTGACAGTCCTGCACCCTCAAACTGTGTGGATCTAATAACCTGGTGATCAGACAATCCTGTTTGGGTAGATCAATGGCCACTCACAGCAGAGAAGT
>NW_008351379.1:0-753 GCF_000622305.1 Nannospalax galili | reverse complement strand
CTTTCATGGACATGTATTCTTTCAGGCTTTTTATGTCGTGGAAGATTTTTCTCTTTCCCCCTCAACTATGATAGACATTTTTGCTGAGTAAGGTATTCTGGGCTGGCAGCCATTAGAACTGGATCATGTAGAACTGGAAATACCTTGGTCCAGGCTCTTCTGCCTTTCATAGTTTGCATTGATAAGTCAGCTGTAATTCTGATGGGCTTTCCTTTATATGTGACTTGCTGTTTTTCTTTTGCTGCTTTCAATATTCTCTCTCTGTTTTGTGCATTTAGTGTTTTTACTATGATATGTCGTGGGGAGTTTCTTTTCTGATCCTATTTGTTTTTCTATGTGCTTCCTGTATTTGTTTGGGGATGTCTTTCCTTAATTCCTGGAAATTCCCTTCTACAATCTTGTTTAAGATCCAGTCAATACCATTAACCTGAAATTCTCCTTCCTCTATGCCTATGATACATAGATTGGGTCTTTTCATGGTGTCCCACGTGTCTTGCCTATTCCATTCCTGTGTTTTTAAAATTTTTTTCATAATCTTAGCCTGAGTGGTCCAGTTCTTCAACTTTGTCCTCCAGTGTTGATATTCTGTTTTCCATTTCATTCATTCTAGCAGTGAGGCTTTCCCCTGTTGTTTCAAGTTGGCTTATTGAACTTTTCATTTCCTTCTTCATTTCTGCCTGAGTTTTCTTCAATGCTTCTCTGTTGTGAATTCATTCAGAAGTTTATACCTACCTTCTTTCAGTTCTTTAAGTT
>NW_008351378.1:0-211 GCF_000622305.1 Nannospalax galili | reverse complement strand
ATACCAATAACAAGCAATCAGAGAAAAAGCACATGGAAACACTCCCGTTCATAATAGCTGCAAAAAAAAAAAAATCTCAGAATAAACCTGACCAAAGAGTGTGTGTGTGTGTGTGTGTGTGTGCGTGTGTGCGTGTGTGTGTGTGTGTATGTATGTCTTGGAATAAACCTGACCAAAGAGCTCTACAATAAAAATTTTAAATCTTTAAAGA
>NW_008351377.1:0-970 GCF_000622305.1 Nannospalax galili | reverse complement strand
TAAATATAACCCTAGCCCTACTCCTAACACTAACCCAAACTTTAAGCAAACTCTAATACTAGCCATAAATATATGCCTTAGACCCAACCTGATCCTAATGAAAACCTTAAACCTAATGCTTGGCCTAGCCCTACACCTAACACTAAAACAAAGCCTAACCTTGAATATAACACTAACCATACAGTAACCCTAATCCTAACCCTAAACTTAAACCTAAGCCTCACCCTAAGTATAGTGCTAGCCCCAAAACTAACCCTAAACCTACCCGTATCACTAACAGTAATTCTAATGCTAAACCTGGACCTAAACTTAACCCCTACCCTAAACCTACTTGTAGCCCTAACCATAAACTAACACTAACCATAAAACTAAATCTATCCCTAAACATAACCCTACTCCTAAACTCAACCCTAGCTCAAATCTATCCAAACCCTAACACTAATCATAAATATGTACCCTAAACCCAAACCTTAACACTAAACCTTGCCCTAAAACTAAGGATTACTGTAAAACTAAGCCTAAACTTACAAATAAACCTAGACCAAAACCTACCCCTATATCTAACACTAATCCCAACCTTCAATACATAAGCTAGACACAATCCTAACCCTACTCCTATCCAGAAACCTAGCATGAAACCCAACCCTAATCATAACCCTAAAAACTAATCTTCTACCTAACCTTAACCCTAACCTACTATTAAACTTTGACATAATCTTAACTCTAACCTAACCCTAATTCTAAACATGAACCTAACCCTAGAACCAATCTTTACCATAATCATAACCATAATCCAAAAACCTAACCTTGCCCTAATCCTAAAATCAACCAAAACCCAACCCTAACCCTAGCCCTAACTGTGAAAGTAATCCTAACTCTAGCCCTAACATAAACCTAACCATATACATTACCCTAGCTTTAAGCCTAATGATAGGCCTAACACTAATGCTATTCCTAACCCTAACCTAAA
>NW_008351376.1:0-412 GCF_000622305.1 Nannospalax galili | reverse complement strand
CAACACAGAATGTAAACAGACTCCATTCAACTCCTCAGAGACAGCCATTAAATCCAGGTGCCCCCATCATAGCCCAGAGGATTAAACCTCTTACTCACCAAAGGCCTCAAGATCGTTAAGGCCAAGGCATTTAAACTGTGAGTACCCAGCTACCACTTCAACACCTTGGAATTGCAAAGGGTGGTGCTACAGTAGCCCTTTGATGAGGTATTGGGAGAGGGACTATATTTTATTTATCTCTGACACTAAAAGGAAATTCAGTTAAGGTTCAAAGTCAACAGCTTCACACACCTGCAAACTATTCCAGGACTCATGTACTTGCTAGCTGAATCACCTCCACAAATTACTTCGCTTCTGTTTTCCAGGGACACATATACTAACAATAGTAACAACAGCAATTGTCTAAGTAATG
>NW_008351375.1:0-250 GCF_000622305.1 Nannospalax galili | reverse complement strand
GGCCCGCTCTCCTGCCCTCAGGCCTCTCTTGGGGTAAGTCTACTGTGCAGACCTCCGCACCTGGACTCCCCCAGCCATGCTCACCCTTCCATCTCCCCTGCTGTTCTCTATTCCATATTTGGGCCCTGTGCCATTCGTAGTCTTGGGGCCCCAGACATCTGGGGAGCCAGTGCTGCTTCCTGACCCTTTTCACTCAGACCGGATTGGTGCCTTCCTTGGGCCCCAGGAGTACTGCCTCTGGACCCAGCCC
>NW_008351374.1:0-767 GCF_000622305.1 Nannospalax galili | reverse complement strand
GGGCAGAAAGAAATAAAGAGTGTACAGGATGGATTGAAAAAGATCCTTAGGGAGATAAATATTGGAGCCTTGGCATGTGATGGAGAGGATCCCATCGATAAGGAGATTAAAGTGATTAGGGAGGGGCCTAGAGATTCAAACTTGAAAAATTGAGCGAGTACCTCCAGGGCAAGACCACATCGATTTAAGCCTCCAACTTGGGAAAGGAAAATGCTGCAGGGAGCAATGAAGAGAAAAGCTTCTAAAACGATTAAAGCAGCCTGGGGTCCATCTCAAACTTGCAGTCAGACTTGTCAGTGTTGCTCACCTGCTGCTGGCTTTAGAGGCATGAAAGATGGAAGAGTGAAGGGGTCGTCAATTCTTCCCCCGAGGTTTCAGAGAATCTTGGAGGCCAGGTAGCATGAAGCAGAGGTTCTTCTGCCTGGAAGAGGCACTGGTAGGCCACTGCGTGAAACTGTGAAGGTGAAGCCTGGTTGGAAATGGAGACCCCAAGACATTTGTGATGCCAGAGCTGTGAGGCATCTGCCAAGAAGACCTGCACACAGGAAGTGGTACCAGCACAAGAGAGAGACATATGTTGCATGCAGCAAAGCTAAAGGGGCTCAGCCATCTAAGCCCTTTGAGTAAATCCCAGAAGTTTGATGTGGAACTAATGGATTTGGTGTTTGATCTGCAGGTTTTTGGTCTTGTATTGGTCCAGTATTTCCTTACTATGACTCCATTTATCCCTTTTGGAATGGTAATGTGTATTCGGTTCCACTGTATGT
>NW_008351373.1:0-329 GCF_000622305.1 Nannospalax galili | reverse complement strand
GATTTCATCTTTCTTTACTGCTGAATAAAATTCCATCGTATAAATGAACCATTCATTATCCACTCGTCAGTTGAGAGATACAGGTTGCTTCCATCTCTTAGCTTTTGTGAAAAGAGCAGCAACAAACATGGATGTACAAATGTCTCTGCAATAGGCTGAGTTCTTTGGGTATATGCCAAGGAGCGGTATAACTAGGTCAAATGGTAGGTTCATTTGTAGTTGTTTAGGAGTTCTCCACACTGCTTTTCATAGGTGTTGAACAAGGTTGAAGTCCCATCAGCAGTGGATGAACGTTCCCTTTTCCCAACATCCTCTCCAACATTTGGTAT
>NW_008351372.1:0-495 GCF_000622305.1 Nannospalax galili | reverse complement strand
ATCAATTCTCCAAAGTGCCAAAACTATTGCCCTGTGTACCCTTATATTGCTGCAATATGCCATCACAATGTCACAGTAGGAATTCTAATGTTCTAATGTGCCATCACAATGCTCCAATGTAACAATAGTATTTCCACATGTGCCTTTATATTGCTCCAATGTGCCATCACAATGTTCCATTGTGACATCACAATTTTCCAGTGTGACATCACAATGCTCCAATGTAACAATAGTATCGCCGCATGTGCCTTTATATTGCTCCAATGTGCCATCACAATGTTCCATTGTGACATCACAATTTTCCAGTGTGACATCACAATGCTCCAATGTAACACTATCGCCCCATGTGCTATTTTCTTGTTTCAATGTGCCATCACAATGCTAACCTATGACTTCTCAGTATTCCTTTGTGACATCACAATGCTCCAATGAGCCAATACTATAGCCCCATGTGCCAATATATTGCTCCAATATGCTATCAAAATGCTACAATAT
>NW_008351371.1:0-810 GCF_000622305.1 Nannospalax galili | reverse complement strand
AGCTGGGGCTTAAGGGAAACCCCATGTCAATACACATCACCAATAAACATACATAATTTTTAAATTATGTGTATGTCTGTGCTTAGGTATGTGCACATGAGTGCAGATGCCTGTGCAGGCCAGAGACATCAGATCCCCCATGAGCTGGAGTTACAATTATGAACATCCTGATGCTGTTGATGGGGTTTGTTGTTTGTGTGTGTTTGCTTGTTTGTTTGTTTGTTTGATTGAGGCACGGTCTCCCTTTAGCCCTAGCTGCTCTGGAACTCCTATGTAGAGCAAGCTGGCCTGGAACTCACAGAGATCTGCCTGTGTCTGCCTCCCAAGTGTTGGGATTAAAGGTGTGAGGCCTGTTGTTTGCTGGAATTTGAACCCCTGTCCTCTGGAAGAGCAGTATATGTTTTTGACAGCTGAGACATCTCTTTAGCCCCAGTATCAGTCTTTTATGACTGGGTAATGGGTCTCTAGTTAGAAAGGACTGGGATGTGAGGGGGAAACGAAGAGATGGCTCAGTGGTTAAGCGCACTGGCTGCTCTTGCAGAGGACCTGGGTTGCATCCCCAGCACCCACATGGCAGCTCACAGCCATCTGTAACTCCAGTTCCAGGAAATGCGATACCCTCGTCTGTATTCCTGTGGTACTGCATGTAGGTACACACACACACACACACACACACACACACACACACACACACATGCAGGCAAAACACTCATACACTTAAAATAAGTCAAAATTTTTTTAACTAAAAAAGAAGAGCTTGGAAAGGGTAGGGATGCAGATGCTCAGACCAGGTGAGCTCCCTCCCACAGC
>NW_008351370.1:0-557 GCF_000622305.1 Nannospalax galili | reverse complement strand
GATGTTTAACAGACATACTTTGAGGCCTATACTAATTTGGTAAGAGGGACAACAAGGACACTTTTTGCTCTTTGCCCTCTGTGATGGATAGCTTTAGTGTCAACTTGACACACCTGGGTTGAGGGAGCCTCAGTCGGGGAATTGCCTCTATTGGACTAGCCTGTGGCCATGTCTGAAGGGAGCAAGCCTGTAAGCAGCGTTCCTCCATGGCCTGTGCTCCAGCTCCTGCCTCTAGGTTCCTGCCCTGAGTTCCTACCTTGGGTTCCCTGATGAACTGCGACCTGGGAGATGTAAGACAAATAAACCCTTTCCTCCCCAAGTTGGTACTGGTCAGAGTATTTTGTCACAGTAATGAAGAAACAGACTAAGACACCCTCCTAGGTCGACTAGTTCCAGGGAACTATGAGCATCTCTCAAAATGTCCTGTAATGGTGGTGGGTCACCTGTGCTCTTGATCAAGGAAGCTGAGGAAACCCCACCAGATGGACTTGAACCAGTGTCCAGAATACAAAGAGGAGGGTCAACACAGAGGAATCATTTCCTCCATGATTCCAAGC
>NW_008351369.1:74761-95227 GCF_000622305.1 Nannospalax galili | reverse complement strand
GATTTTGGCCTCAGGAACTTGGGTGTTGGGCTGACCTGAGATCCTGGCTGTGGCCGTGCCAAGCAGGGATGCACAGGCAGATGGGGTGGGAAGAAGCCCCAAGATTTCCCAGGGAGTGATTTGAGTAGCTGGGTTGTACTGGATGCAAAGGATTAGGGCGAGGCAAGGTAAGGCTCAGAGCCCCAGAAAGAGGCTGTCAGCCCCAGAAAGAGGCTGGCGGGTGTTGCAGGACCAGGGAAGCAGAGAGAGGTGAGGGCGGGCCGGGTCCAGAGGCAGTACCCCTGGGGCCCAAGGTGAAAAGGGTCAGGAAGCAACACTGGCTCCCCAAGTGTCTGGGGCCCCAAGACTAGGAATGGCACAGGGCCCAAGCTTGGAGTAGGCAACAGCGGGGGGAGAGGGAAGGGTGAGGCGGGGGAGGGAAGGGTGAGTGGGGCTGGGGGAGTCAAGGCAAGGAGGGCTGCATGGTAGACTTACCCTAAGGGAGGCCTGAGCTCAGGAGAGTGGGCCAGGAGAATTAGCCAGTGGTGCAGGTCTGGGAAGCAGGGAGACGTGAGGGCGGGGCCAGGTCCTGCAGAAGCAGTGCCCCTGGAGCCGAAAGAAGGCACCAAGCTGGCCTGGGCATAAAGGGTCAGGAAGTAGCACGGTTCCCCAGGAGTCTGGGGACCCAAGACCAGGAATGGCGCAGGGCCCAAACCAGGAGCAGAGAACAGCGGGGGAGATGGAAGGACGAATGAGGCCAGGGAAGTCAAGGCGGGGTGGGTTCTGGGACGGACCCACCCCGAGAGGCCTGAGGATCCACCAAAACACTTTTAAAGCAAGTTAACTATAACAGAGGATTTAGAACTCTAGCTTAGAAGGGGTATTTTCTTCTTGAAAACATTAAATAGCAATTGATGAAAACAAATGGCCTGCTATTGTGGCTTTCTAGCATTTTTTTTTTGATGACCTACAGCAAAGAAGTTTTTTCTGTTGTTGACATAACATATACAGCAGTTTTACAATCATTCCTTGGGACAGATCATGTCTGATACCCTGGTCTTTCTTTTGCTCTGATACATTTTCTACACTATGTTGTCCTGTTCTGCATACTACCAACCTTCCTCTTCAATTTCACCAAAAAGCCATTTCTGACTAATGATATTGACCTTGAGCCTCCATAGTGGATCGTGGCTCTAAGGAACGTTGGTTTGATGCTGAAGAAAGGTCTTTGATAGATCTGCAGTTTGTTTCTGACTTGGTAATGTGTGTACAGTCTTATGTAACTTTTCTATTCCTATTGAAACAGGTATATCTAAGAATTCAGAGCTAGCATCTGGTTATGAGACAGTTTATTTTTCTAGGTCTGGATTACCACACTCAGGATGATGTTTTTCCAGTCCCATCCATTTGCCTACAAATTTCATAATTTTGGGGGTTTTGACAGCTGAATAGTATTCCGTTGTGTAAATGCACCATACTTTCATTATCCATTTATTAGTTGACAGACGTCTGTGTTGTTTACATTTCCTGACTATTGCAAAGAGTGCAGCAATAAGCATGGATGAACAATTATCCCTGTAATAGAATGCAGAGTCTGCGGGGTTATATGCCCAAGAGTGGCATATCTGAGTCACATGGTAGATTTCTAGCTTTGTGAGGAATTTTGACATTGATTTCCATAGTGGATGCACCAGTTTGCACTCCAACCAGCAGTGAATAAGGGTTTTCCTTTCCCCTACATAGTTACCAACATTGGTTTCGTTTGCTTTTTGGATCTTAGCCATTCTGAGTGGGTTAAGATGAAAGTTTTAGATTCATTTCTCTGGTGACTAAAGATGTTGAACATTTTCTTAAGCATTTCTCACTCATTTGCATTTCATCGTTTGAGAACTTCTTGTTCCTACCATTTCTCCATTTTTAAATTGAGGGATTTTTTTTTTTACATTCAGGGTTTTAAGTTCTCCATATATTCTAGATATTAACCCTCTGTCAGAGGTATAGCTTGTAAAGATTTTTTTTTCTCATTCTGCAGGTTGCCTTTTCATTCAAACGATGGTAACTTGCTGGACAGAAGCATTTTAGTTTCATGAGTTCCCATTTGTCAAATTTTGAACTTAATGACTGTTCCATGAGCCCTGTTCAGAAAGTTCCTTCATGTTCCTATAAGTTCTAGTGCATGCCCTCCTTTCTCTTCTATTAAATTCAGGGTGCTGGGTCTTATGTTAAGGTCCTTGATCCATTTGGAGTTGAGCTCTGGTCAGGATGAGAGACAGGGATGGAGTTTCATTCTATATGCAGCTATCAGTCAGACCACTCCCATTTGTTGAACATGCCGCCTTTTTTTTTTTTTGGCCAAAAATTAGAGGACTATATATGTGTGGACTTAAACATGGGTTCTTGGGTCTAGTCCATTGAATAATGTATCTGTTTTCATGCCAGTACCATGCTAATTTTATTACTATAGTTCTGTAGCATATTTTGAAATCAAGGACAGTAATCTCTTCAGCAGTCCATTTATTGTTCAGGATTATTTTGGCTATCCAGTTTTTATTCTGTTTCCATATGAAATTTGAGGTTATTCTTTTCTATTATTGTGAAAATTTTTTGTTGGAATTTTAGCACATATTGCTTTTCATTGGTAGATTACTTTCGACAGGATGGCCATTTTCATGATATGAGTCCTACTGATCCAAGAACATGGGCCTTCTTTCCATCTTCTGGCATTTTCTTCAATTTATTTCTTCAGTGTCTTAAAGTTTTTATTTTACAAGTCTTCACTTCCTTAGTTAAATGTATACCAATATATTTTATGGTTTGGGGCTGTCTTTAATAGCTTGCTTTCCATAATTGCTTTCTTAGTACATTTCTTGTTGGTAATAGGAATGCTACTGATTTTTTTTAGTTAATTTGATATCTTGCCAGTTTGTCGAATGTGCTTACCAGCTCTGGGAGTTTTTTATTTAAGTGTTGAAGGTCTTTTAAGTATAGAATCATATTGTCTGCAAATATGAATAGCTTGGCTTCTCTTTGTTTTGCAATTTCTATACCCTTTATCTCTTCCATTTATTTGTCTTAGTGCTTTAGCTAAGTCTTCAAGTTCTATACTAAACAAGAATCAGGCAGAAGATAAGGATATCAACTTTCTATCAGTATGATGCTGGCATTTGACTTGTTGTATGTGGTTTTCATTATGTTTAGATATGTCCCATGGATCCCTGTATCTTTCTTTGACTTTTATCATGAGTGGTTGTTTGATTTTTGTCAAAGGCCTTTTCATCTAACGAGATGTCCTTGAGTATGAGTCTGTTTATGTTTTGGATTTCATTTATTAATTTATGTATGTTGAACCATCATTGAATCTCTGGGATGAAGTTGATATGATCATTGTAGATAATCTTATTTATGTGTTCTGGCATTAGGTTTGTATCGTATTGAGGATTTTTACATCTATGCTTATTAGAAAGATTGGCCTACTTTTTTTTGGTAGGGTCTTTGGATTTGGTATCAGAGTGATACTCGTTTCATAGAAAGAATTTGGGAGTGTTCTTTTTCTGTTTTACAGAATAACTTGAGGACTACTGGTATTAGTTTTTCTTTGAAATTATGGTAGAATTCTGCACCATATCTATGTGGTCCTCGGTTCTTTATAGTTGGATGATTTTTAATTATTTCATCGTTCTCATTAGTTCTTTGCAGTGTGTATAAATTATTTATGTAATTCTTATTCAACTTTGTAGGCCATAGATATCTAGAAATTTACCTATAATTTTTCACATTTCTTTTAGTTTTTCCAATTCAATGAAATAGAGACTTTTAAATTAAGTGATTATGGTTTTCTGGGTTTCCTCAGTGTTTGTTGTAATGTTTCCATTTGTGTCTCTGAGGTTGTTAATTTGGGTTCTCTCTCTCCTCTCTCTCTCTCTCTCTCTCTCTCTCTCTCTCTCTTTCTCTCTCTCTCGGTGAGCTTGGCTAAAGCTCTGTCAATCTTGTTAACCTTTTCAAACAACCAACTCTTTATTTTGCTGATTATTTGTATCATTTCCTTTCTTTCCATTTCATTAATTTCAGCCTTGATTTAATTATCTCTTTCCATTGCTCTTTTGTTGATGATAGTCATTCTTGCTTTTCCAAAGTCTTTAGGTGCATCGATTTATTTATGTGACATGTTTCTCATTTTCTGCTATAGGCACTTAATGGTATTATTTTTCCTCTTAGGACTGCCTCCATTGTATCCCAGAGGCTTTGATATGTTTTGTTTTAACTTTCATTCAACTCTAAGATTTTTTAAAGTCCCCTTTTTATCTCTCCCTTCATCCCATTTTCATTCAGTAGTCTATTATTTACCTTTCATGAGTTTGTGTATTGTCCCATTTTTATTGCTATTGACATCTAGTTTTATTCCTTTGTGATCAGAAATAATGCAGGATGATATGTCAGTTTTTATAAATCTGTGGAATTTTGCTTTGTGTCCTAATATGTGATCAATTTTGGAGAAAGTCCATGGGCTGTTGAAAAGAAAGTGCATTCTTTGGTGTTTGGCTTTAATGATCTTTAGACTATTGTTAGGCCCATTTGATTTATGATATTAATTAACTCCAGGGTTTAGTTATTTTGTTTTCGTCTTGCTGGCCTGTCTATTGGTGACAGTGGGGTATTGACTTCACCCACTATTATTGAATTGGAGTCAATGTGTGATTTTAGATCTAACAAAGTTTCTTTTATGAAATTCTGTGCCACTGTTAAGGAGCATAATATTGCCTGGTGTATTTTTCATTTAATGTGTGTGAAGTAACCTTTGCTATCTCTTCTGACTAATTTTAGATTAAATTCTATTTTGTCAGATTTTAGAATATGTATACCTGCTTTTTTCTTAGTTCTGCTTGCTTGGAAATGCTTTATACATCATTTGTCCTATGGTGGTATTGATCATTGATGGTGCAGTGTGATTATTAGAGACAGAAAATGGATGGATCTTATTTCCTAATCCAGTAAGTTAGTTTATGACTTTTTACTGGGGAGTTGGGACCATTAATATTGAAGGTTATTATTAGCCAATGTTTATTGATTCCTGCTTTTTTGAATTGTAGTGTTGTTTTCTTAGGCCTCTTTTGATTACCTGTTCTCATATAATTTATTTGTTCTTTGTACCTTCGTGAGAGTGCTCAATTTCCTTTGAGTATTCTCTGTAGAGCTGGTTTCTTGGACATAAATTTGTTTGATTTTTTTTCTGGGAATAGTAATCTGGGCTGGAGTCTTCTTCTTTCATGACTTGGAGGACATGAATCCAAGCCCTCTGGCTTTTGTAATCTCCATTGAAAAATCAACTGTTTTTCTGATAGGTCTCCCTTATATGTGACTCGATCTTTTTCTTTCACAGCTTTCAATATCTTTTCTTTATTTTGTACATTTAGTTATTTGACTATTACATGACTTGGAGAGATTCTTTGCTGGTCATGTACCTTGATGGGTATGTCTTTCCCTAGATTTATTTTTCTTCTATGATTTTATCAAAGGTATTTTATTTGCATTTGACCTGTGTTTCTTCTCCTTTTTCTACACATATGCTTGGTAGATTTGGTCTCCTTACAGTGTCACAGATGTCTTGCATATTCCATTCTTGAGTTATTTTATATTTGACATTTTCTTTGATTAATTCATATCCCCAAGCTTATCTTCAGGATATGATAGTCTCTGTTCCAATTCCTCCACATCCTTTTTACTCATTTCCTCTAAAATTTGTTTTTAGTTCCTGAATATTTCATTTCAAGCTTTATTTCAGAATGGATTTTCTTCAAAGATTCTCTTTATTGAATTATAATTTCATGTTTTGAATTTAGTTATTTCACTCAACTCTGTGTTTTCATGGTCTTCATTCAGTCTTTTATTCTTAACCTCTCCTTTAACACATTTATAGTTGTTATTTTTAAAGTGTTGTCTGTGCATTCATTAGATTGCCATTTGTGTTGGATAGTTTTAGTTGTCAACTTGACACACTTGGAAAGAGGGATCTCAGTTGGGGAATTTTATCTATCAGACTGGCCTGTGCCATAACCATGGATCATTTTCTTGACTAGTTAGTGATGTGGGAGAGTCCAGCCCCCTGGTGGTGGTACCACCAGGCAGGTGGTCCTGGGTTGTGTAAGAAAGCACGCTGAGCACAGACCAGAGAAGCAAGCAAGTAAGCAGCATTCCTCCACAGTCTGTGCTTCAGCTCCTGTCTCTAGGTCCTTACCCTGAGTTCCTACCCTGACTTCCCTCAGCCAAGAACTGTGACCTGGAGATGTAAGATATGAACTCTTTTCTCCCCAGGTTGGTTTTGGTCAGTGTTTTTATCACAGCAATAGAAAGTAACTAGGACACCATTCTCAAGAAACATAACAATGGGGGGTGCCAATTGCTAAAGTAGACAGTCTATCATGTTTGTTCCTGTTGTGATTTTTTGATGAGACCTACACATCTGGATTTGTGTGCTGATAATTCTCAGCTAGGTGATCAATTCTTTGTTTCCTGCTTCTCCATCGTATCAGGTTATGAATTAACTGAATAATACTTGGTTTTGAGTTTTGGGGTCACTTTATGTGATTGTGGAAAATGGGGTGTAGGAGTTGTCTCAGTTCAAATGGGTGCAACTTTTGACTTGAGGTTCTAGAACTGACTCCACAGGGACTTGTATCAGCAGAGTGGAATCAATGGCTGATAGGTGAACAGGTTGGCTGATAGGCTAGGCTAGGAGAGTTCACAGGCCTGGGGCGCACAAGGATCTTGGTGACCTGAACAGGCCTAAGAACTGAGATGGTGATGTGCAGGGAAGTCTCAGAAAGTGGGATTCAGGACAGCAGGTCTTGGGTGGGGAAGGATCCCAGCAACCCAAGCAGGTCTAAGAGCAGAGATGGTGAAGGGAACTCATCACACACAGCAAGTCTTTGGTAGTGAATAGCCTGGAGGCAAAAGATCCCAGTGACCCAAGGAAGCCTGAATTGCTGAGATGTGGGGAAGTCTTAATTACTCAGTTGTAACACAAAATCTAATGAACATTTTAACCCTCTTCCTTCCTCTTCCTTATCGTTCTTCACCTACTTCCAGAACTTTGTTCTTATAAAGTTTATAATTGCCCTTTTGTGTTTCAAGAGAAACATATCTGAAAATTTTGCTGAAATGAGTATTGATCACTCATTGAATAATTTCTATGCTTAAGCCAAGACTTTTCCTACAAAGAAATGAGCATAACACTTTATTTAGATTGGTCTTATTCAATTTTCTTTTTTAAATATTTCATTTGTTGTTTTTATTTTACATGTATGAGTGCATCCCCTGCATGTATGTGAGTGCACCCATGTCGTGCAATGCCGCAGAGGTCAGAAGAGGGCTTCGAATTCCCTTGGAATGGGAGTTAAGGACAGTTCATAGATGCCATGTGGGTGCTGGGAGTCGAATCCGGGAACTACACCAGAGCAGTCAGTGCTCTTAACAGCTGAGCCAGCTCTCCAGCCCTGGTTTTATTCAGTTTTCATGCTTTCAGCATTTTTATTTCAAGTAACATTAAAGTTTTGTTGCTATTATGTGATATCTGTTATATAAATATCATATTTTACAAAGCTTGGTGCTTATGTATAGAATTATAAGAACCCTTGTGTATTCTTCTAGTGTCATCAAAGCATGATAAATTATTTTATTATAGATACTTGTCTATAAAAAGCCTCATATTCTGATAGCAATAAGCATACTGAATGCAAATAATGAATATTTACATTTTCGTACCCTAAACTTTCATGTTTGGTGTCTTTTGTTTTGTACTGACAATTTTACAATACTTGGAATCAATTCAGTAGTCAGACGCATCCTCTCTTTTTTCCTAGGGTTACAATTTACATCATCACGATGCATAGGGTTTTTTTGTCAGATATTCTGCTTTTGTAGAGAATACAGAATAATTTTTCAGTAACAGTTTTACCTATAAATTACACTAAAATAACATTTAAGTATTACCTACATAATATTAGTATTTATTGTTCATACTTTTAGATTTAGTTTATGTGTTAATTTTCTTTTTACATGTTAATTTTCTATTATTTTGAAACTATGTTTATAAGCTTTCCATTGCTGTGACAAAAGTTCTGAAAACAGGATTTATTTGCTCACAAGTTCAAGACTCTGCCTGTCCCAATCCCTAACTGTGTGGACACTTGATTTCTTTGCTTTGGGCTTCTATGTGATGAGACAGAGTATCATGAAAGGGAATATGTGGGGCAAGAAAATGGATTATTTCAGAGACTAAGAGGAATGCTCTGAGGACATCACATTCCTCTCAAAGACATGCCCCTGATTTATTTTCTCACAGTTTTGACTGTGTATCAGCACCAGTTCAGATATACCGCTGTCCAAAGTGGTGGTCAGGAAGTGATCACATTGAGTCTCACGATACATTTGATTTGTTCTCTAGTTATTAGAATAAATCATTCTATGTGGTTATAATATTGATGTCATATCCGCTCAGTTTTGATTGGGCATTATTCTCTGTTCTTCAAGGTTTATTGACTAAGAGCTCACTGAGTATCCAGTACAACATGATTTTCATTATTTAGCAACAGTAGCTTAGGGGCTTCGATCATATTTGAAAAGATCTGCTTCTCTGTCACATGGTACTACATAAGGAGTGACATCCCATCGTATTCACAGAATGTGCTTAGACTCATTGGGAGGAAAGAAAACCAGATAAGAATCCTGAGAGCCTTCTTGGACTGCCTATTCCAATCCCTAACTGTGTTGATGATTTGTCTTAGTGTCTTCATGGGTGAGTCTGAAGTATCAGTTTTCACTTTACATTGACCTTGTTTCTTTAGAGAATAAACAAAGACTTGAGCATTTTAAGTTGTAGAGCCCCACAGCTTGGCGATTCTCTGAGCTACCATTTTCAAAGGATTGCTCCACCTTCACTTAGCCATTTACAGTTTTTTTCATTGATCCAACTCCAAGCACTCTGAAGGAATGACATAGTGCTTCAAGCACTCTCACTATCATTTCCAAACTATAGAAATAAAATAAATACTGCTATAAAACTCGAATTCCACCAATCTCTGACTTTTTGTCTCCTGTAAGGAAATATGAACTTTCATTATGCAGTCCAGAGATCATGAAATCTGCAGTTGAGGGACAGATTTGATTTCAAATTTGCTTTTTTGTACCATTATATTTTTGGTAATTGAATCACTTTCTAATTCCCATTGGGAGATAGTTCTCACAGAATATTTTCATGTTTCTGCCTGCTATAGGCTTTCTAGGGAAAATTATAATATTTTTAAGACAATAAATGAATGACAAGTGTGATGATTCCAGAGGCAGTGCTTCTCCAAAAAGACAGTGACTTACTACTCTAGGGGGCCCATTGCTTACATCCCAGTGTGGAGACATTTCCTTCAATCCTCCCCAGACAGAGCTTTTATTTTTTGGTAAATGTCTACATAAGGGAAGTATTAGTGAAGTACTAACTTCTGAATATGTGCTTTAAGTTTCCTAATTTGGCTGTTTTCTTCATGTGATACAAGCCAGTTTAAATACAGATGAGTATCCAGTTTTTACTTTTTGCAGATCAAGTACTGAGATATAATAAAGTATCTTGTGATTCTGGCCATGATATGAATAAATATATAACTTTAAGGACTCTCAATGTTTTAGGGATAAGAGCTGTTGACTGTCCATTTACCACCCAGGTTGTTTTTAGAGATAAAGGTAAGATTTTATTAATAAATAAAAAAGGATCGTAACAAAGGAAGTGTAGACATGCAACTGTAGAGTACCACGGTGGTGACAGAGGCCAAGGAGATGGCTCAGCAAGAAAGAGGGCTTAATGCCCAAACATGAGGACTGCAAATCCCCAGCACCAAGGTAAAAATCAGATTTGGACTCCTGACATGCCTATAACCCTTGTATTATAGAGTGCGGAGATCGGCGTTTCACTGGTGCTTGCTAACTGCCAGCCAAGCTCCAGGTTCAGTGAGGGACTCTGTCTCAAGAAAATAAGGAATAAGGGAAAGGGGGGCGGAGGAAGACACAGAGAGTGTGAGAGAAGTTTTGTACCTCTAGTGACTAGACAATGCTTATAGTGACAGAAGTCAGTTACTCAAATGTGCTCATCTCCATGTTCTTTTGTCCTTCTAGAGCAATGTTTATCCATTTGCATGTTATATGTATATAGGATAGAGAGACCAAGATCAAAAGAAGGAATTCTCTATGTTTATTGAGTTTATAGTTCAGTTACAAAGCCAACGATGAAGAAAATGCCCCACATTCAAGCCCAAAGGGCAGTCCGATGGATGAAATCGCTCAGTTGAGATTCCGCCTTCCCAGGAGACTCCACTTTCTATCAAGTTGACAAAAACCAACCAGGAAAAAGCTTAATGAAAGTTATGTTCATATTTTTCCTATTACCGGTGATGCAAAGGTATATTAGGATATAGGAACAGAAAAATATCAGATATTGCTCATCACCAACTCCTTGGTCGGTGTGCCTCTCCACATCTATTTCTGCAGTTGTGATATTTAACCTATTGTACTTGCCTGTTTGCTCACCTATGTCCACCAACAGACTGCAAAATTCATAGGAACAGGGACTATGATTCTCTGAGTTTATTTGATTGAAAAGCCCAAGAATTGTACATAAGTACTAAGGCATCTATGCAGTTTTCAATGCACACGTGTATTATACAGTTTAAAAGAGACTGAGTGTATGATTTTCTTCAAAATTTTTTTTTTGTTTTCTTGGTCTTTTGAAGAAACCTCGCTACACGGCCCAGGCTGGTCTTGCCTTCACAATTCTTCTTGTCCCTCAGACTTTCAAGTGCTAGGATTATTACAGATAAGCATTGTACCTAGACAAGCATCTTTTATCTCCTCTTCCAAATACCATATAGACTCATCACTGGCCACCTATAATCTCTTCTAGAAGGGAAGGAAGAGAGAAAAGAATTAAAACACGTGGAGGGAAAAAAGGGAAGGAAAAGAAGGATGAAATTATCTTAATTTTCAGATGCCAGGACAAAGGTGCTAAAGGAAAGGAAAACTGAGTGTGGTTACTGAAGAATTTCACAATCGAGGTGTGTGTGTGTGTGTGTGTGTGTGGTCATTTTGACTGTTTTTGTTTTGTCACCTTTGGAATGGGATGTTCTTTTTTCCTCATTTCTATTCCTAGTAACTGTCCCCTTCTGAGATGAATGGATAACCAGCAGCATGTGTGAAACCCACCTCATTAAATGCTGCCTGTGGTGGCCATTGTTCTTCTTTCTTTTCAACAGAACTCTGTCACTCTGTGGTGACTAAACATGTGTTAGTGACATTTCTCATATTCTCCTTAAAGTGCAGTTAATGCTAAAGCTGGGAAAAAAAAATAGCAATTTGTAGGTTTGAACACATAACACAAAAAGAGCTACTGACAAGCATTTTGTTATTTGAGCAGTGTGTAAAACATAAGTGTTTTGGATTCCATGTTCCCATCCACCAATGCTTAACTCTTAACACTAAATCTAAAAATTCTTGCCATTTTCTATCTGAAATGTAGGGCTGAGACAAATCCACAGTATATTGACTTAGGGGAAATAATTTACATTTTTCATTTTCTATTTTTTTCTCTGTTGAACCTCTTAACATAAACATATAGTTTTAACCTGGCATGAAGCTTATTTTGTTACTCAAAGCATGATATAGAATTGAGTTTTGTGGCTCGGTTTGCTAAACTCAGGATTGAAAACTAAACATTTCTACTGAAAAAAAAGGATATGAATATCTTACATTTGCTGTACATAGCCAAGAAATTTATTTTTAATAACTGAGTCGCAGATGGGATGCCATCTGTCAGCATATGGCTGGCTCTTAAAGCAGTGTTTACATCTGGGGGACATGGTGCTGTCTTTGAGAGAAGGAGAAGCCCGGCTGGGCTCACCATGAAGAGCAGTGATTTTAGAATCATGAATATTGTACGTTTGCTAAGGATAGACTCTGCATGTTTATATGCATACAGTTTTCATACATTTGGATAGATAAAGAGAAGAAAATCTGTCCACTGAAATTCTGTTATGATAATGAAAATAATTGTAATTCTTAAATCACTGGAGTTTTTTTCTTCCCTTGACAGACAAAATTATTAGTATGAAACGAGAAAATCATCAAGTTTTTGTGTTTGTATATTTTCAGTTTCACTCTGCAAATTTCCCTGCCAAATTGCTAATATAGTCTTTTAATTTTGAAACCTCAATTTATTCAAAGCTTATACAAAAGATATATTTTTCTCCTTTGATTTCAAAAATTATCTGATACAATTTTGTTGTTTCATTACATAAAATTTTTCTGATATTTACCTTATTTTAATATTTAAAACATGGTATCAGAAGAATGTTTATTTCAGTTTGTTATAAAACCATTAAGCCAATTTTTATATTAAATGTTTTAATAGATATGTTGAAAACATAAAAATTGTAGAAACCTATGTGTACCATGCAAATTTTGATACATATTGTGTAATGTTTAAATGAGGATAAACTATCTTACTAAACACTTTTTATTTCTTTATGGCGATATCATTCAAAATGGTTTCCTTTTTAAATTATGTCATACTTTGTCATTACCCATAATTACCCTACTTGCCATTCACAACAGAATCTTCGCTCCCATCTAACTATAACTTAGTATTCATTGATCAACACCTTCTTCTACTCTGATAATCACCATTGTACTCTCAACTCCTATGAAGTACATCAACATTTTTAGATTCTGCGTAAGAGTAAAATCATGCAGGACTTACCTCTGTGCCTGTCTTATTTCAATTAACTTGATTATCTCTAGTTTCAATTGTGTGGTTACAAATAACAAAGTTCCCATTTACTTTTATGACTAAATACTATTCCACTGTGTATATGTACCACATTTTGTTTAACCATGTATCACTTGATGGGTACTTAATTTGGTCACTGTGATATTTGGTCACTGGGACCTGCACTCCATGAGCACAGGAGTGCAGATATCTCTATGGTGAAGTTATTTCATTTCCTTTGGTGGATATGCAGTATTGGGAATTCTGGGTCAGAAAAAGACAATATTTGCACATTAAGCAGCTGATAAAGGACGACTGGAGAGATGGTTCAGCATTATGAGCACTGGCTGCTCTTGCAGAGGACATAGTTTCAATTCACAGCACCAACATGGCAGTCTCTAACTCCAGTTCCATGGGCTCTGACACCCTCTTCTGACTTTCACAGGCATTGCACAACATGGATGCATTTACATAGGTGTAGATTATACACTCATAAACACAACATATAAAACAGTAAAAAATAAATATTTAAACATCTGACAAGGAATTATTATACAAAATACATAAATAATCCTGAAAACAATAGCAAATAATAATCCTATTAAAAATGGACAACAGTTATTTTTTAAAAGAATGCCAACATTTATATGAATACTAAAAAATAATAACCAACAAAATACAAGTTAGTTATAATGATTAATTGCTTGATTCCAGTAAGAATTGCTAGTGCCAAAAGGACTGAAAATAGCAAGTGCTGATGAGCATGTGACCAGGGAAGTCTTGCACACTCTTGGTAGGAGCATGTTAGTACATAATTCCTCAAATAATTAAAACTATAAATTCCACGTGATGCATTCATGTTTAACTGCAATTAGCATGCAAATAAATTGTTAAACTTGTTTATAATTAACTCTCTAATCAAGAGTAATTTGAATAAATTCTAATAAACAGCTTTTTCCTATCACCAATTCAAAGCAAATATAAGCGAACCATGCCTGATTCGCCAAAGAATGACTAATACTCACTATTGATAGTAGAAAATTACAGAAGTTGTAAAACCCCATTGAGCATAGATAGAAAAGGTATGCCCATGAAAAGTGATAATGATAATAAGGACAACCACTCAATAGCATCTTTCATGTAGCAGATTTATAAGAGATGTATATACTCTCCCACATCTTAAAAATAATGTTCACCAATTATACCTTTCATACAACTATTGCTAATCAATTGTAAATAAGTTTACCTGGGGCTGAATTAATGGCTTAGTAGTTAAGAGCACTGACTGCTCTTGAAGATTACCCAGGTTCCATTCCCAGCACCTACAGATCTGCTCACAACCCTCTGTAATTCCAGTTCTGTGGAAATTCAATTCTATCTTCTGACTTCCATGGGCATTGCACAACAAGGGTGCACCTACATCCATGCAGGCAATACACTCATACACAACAAATTTTAAAAATTAGAAAAAAAAAAGTTTACTGGATGTGGTGGTTTGAGTGAGAATGTCCCCCATAGGCTCCAAGTATTTGGATACTTTTTCTCCAGTTGATGGTACTGTTTTCAGACCTTAGAAATTATGACCATGCTGAAGGAAGCATGTCACTGGTGTCAGGCTTAGAAAGCTCTTAAGATTTGTGAATATCCAGTCCCCCACTGCTTCCTGTGCCTGCTTGAAGATGTAAGCCTAGACTTTCTGCTCTTACTACAGCCACCTCTCCACTGTGCCTCCCTGTCGTGATGGACTGACTCTTGTCCCTTTGGAATCATAAGCCAAATAAACTCTTCTTTTTATAAGTTCCCTTGCTCATGGTATTTTATCACAGCAATGGAAAAGTAACTAAGACACTGGAATTAATAGGTCTGAGATAACAGGACCTGTATTCAGCAGCAACTGCTTGAAGATCATTTCCTTTCTTCTATATGATGCTGTCTCCCTATATGAGAAAATGTTATTAGTGAGCAATCATAAAATATTGATCAATTGTCAAGGGAGAGAAAAATTAGCTGCAATAGTAATTACAGTATAAGTGGAAATCCTTGAGAAGTACCAGTTTCTATATATACCAATTTGAATTTTAAGTTGAATTGTTAATTAATCTTATCAAAATTAAGCAAGTAAAATCATGTATTTGAAATCTAGCTATGCATATAATGTTTAGGACATAAGAGACAAGATTCTTGAAATGTTCAGTTTTAGATCTATTGCTCAATATTCTTATGAGTTGATTTGAATAAAATAATGTAAACTATTAAGGAAGTTCAATTGGTGCCCTTTCTCTGAAACAGAATAAATCAAGGAAATTGTGGGTTGGTAAGATAAAAAAATTTAGTATGAAGATGGTTAAAATTCATCACATAATACATATTTAACAGTGTTCATAACAGAGTGCATAAATATTTTAAATACAATTATAAATATATAGCAATATAGATAAGATATACTCTCAGAGGCTTCTAAGACACTCTGTGCTCTTCCAGGGAAAATTATTTAGCCCCTGAAATGTAGTTTCACTGTCTGTAAGGTGGAGATACAATATAAATTAACTCAGTCCTATAAGATGGATGTGAATAACAATTATTCAAGATATTTAAGATATTAGGTCACTTCTTAAAACATAATATGTTCAGCAAATGCCAGATATTGTGAAAATGTTTGATTGTGTAGAGTTAAATATAATGTAATCAATTCTGTAATCATGTAAACTGGGAAAAATATGTATACAAGTAGGCAAAATGAAAGTTTGATGTATTTGATAAAAATTGTATTAAATGTTTGGGTACTTTTCCTTAAACTTCTAGTGATATTTATAATTATGACTAAGCATACTATAAATTAATAATTCTCAAAAAGCAATATTGAAGGAAAATATTTATGAAACAGAATGGCAGCTGTTGAAAAGAAGTGAATTGCAAAACTATTGGACTAAACTTTTCAGCATATTGCTTTATTAAGAAAATTACTCTGTGAAAAGAAAAAATATAAATCTCTGTTTCTGGTAACTTATGCTCAGCATATGCCACCGAGTACTCTTTTTTCCAATATATCTTTGAAATGGAAACTGAATATGTATATAAATTACCCTCTATTGTGACTTCTTGGAGTCAGAAACTTGGCTTTATCTTATGGAGTGTGTGTGGTTGTATGTGCACACATCTGTCATCAACAAGCAGCAAATGCACTTACAAAACTGGGAGTTGTTAATGTAACTTTTCACCTACCAGTTTCCTTAAGTGACTCCCCAGGATAATAGCAGCCTCGCCCGTGGCCCTGCTCTAAGAGTGTCTGCGTCACAATGACAGGGCTGCATCTGTCAAGCAGCTCCAGGTTGCATCAGTCAGAGCTTGGAGCCCAGGAATGCACACTTCTAGCATTGATTCAGAGTGATTGTGATGTGTGGGACACTCACTAGTCAGGTTAAATTCCTGACTTTATAAGGACCGTCCACATTTCTATTGTGGGTTCTCTCAGAGAACAGATGCCATTCCAAATAATTTGACAAGGGAACATATTTACATGTGTATTGAATGGCTTTCAAAATTATTGGGAATTGGGTTAAAGAGATGAGAAGCTGAACATCTAGGAAGAGCTTTCAAGGTCACCCTAGCAATATAGAATCGCATGGAAGCTTCTGCCCTTTGATACTGGACCCTGTGTGACAGCAAGGTTTCTACATCAGGACACCCTCACAACAGCTCCCTGTTCTGACCATCACACCACAAGAGTAGGTTGAGTGCCCTGTGCCCCACTTGTTTTAATACATCAGCTCAGCTCCCTGTCACATACTGTTCAATTGTTTTAGCTTAGAAGAGCTTTAGTCAGATTCAGAACATAGATGAAAATTAGTCTGAGGAAGATTTAGCTGTCTTGCCTCTTCAGTATGAAAAGGGAAAATAGAAGGAGGTTAGAAGAAAATAATAAACAGTCCAAATAATTGTAACTGCTGTAATCTACCAAATTATTTATAGCATACAAATTTAATTGTTTTAAAGAAAGATTGCTTGTAAGTGTTAAATTTCACATTGTGAATCATTTTATCTTTGTAAATTAATTATCCTTTTCCTATTGAAGCAATTTCCCTATTGAAGCAATTTCTTATTCCTCTAAGTTATCAAATCATTTTATCTGGACTCCCCCAACAGCTAGGATCATTTTCTACCACCTTCTCCAGATATCAATTTCTTTCCAAAACTTGGCAGTCATGATTTATTGTGGGTCTCTAAAGTTCAGTGTAATTATTGTACACAAAGTGCTTATTCACAAGAACAACTCTGTCCACACACACAGTGCGTCTTAGCACTCACATTCTGTGTTCTGTGACTTTGAATGTGTAGATGAGTAAGCAGACAAGCATTAGGACTTGCCTGCTGATGGTTTTAACACATTATAAATTATATTTTGTACATAACTTGGAGATATTCAGATTAGGTCATGTGTGTTTATGTATATGAACTGTGAAATTTTACTATTTATTGGATACAAAATCTGAAAAAGATCAATTTTGGACTAAAATCTATGGCTGATCTCTTCGTTCATACAACTTTGAATCTCACTTTCCTCTTAATGAGTTTGAATTTCATGCACCACAATTGTAACTATTTATTTTAATGAATCTATCTTTCCTTACTACTCCCTGTATTCCTAGTAACTGGACAAACACAAGTTTGGATGAATCCACCTTTCTACCCACTGTGCACCTGTATTCCCTTAGCCGGAAGTGTCTGGAGGAAACATAACCTTGCTCTTTCATATATTATAATCACTGTTGCTCACACACAACCAGCAAGGCTGCTGTTTTTTACTGTATGGACATCCTCTCACACAATCTCAGCAAATTCCTGCCTCTTTTTCTTTCAAACTGTAGGCTGTAGTCTCATCCTCATTGCTTTTGTTTTCTGCAGAAGTCCAAACACAGACGCAACCAGAATCAAGTTTCCAGGTCCTACTGTGTATGCACTCATCTCTCTACATCTGGGCCCACACAGCAGAATATGCACGTACACATAAAATAAAAATAATAAATAAAATAATTTTTAAATCCTCAAGTGGCATTAACATTTGAATTGCTAATATTTAAAGGTCAATATTTCTGGCTTCTGATCTGCTCTTGAAAGTTTACTTTTACTATAATATTTTCTCTCTCCATAATTATTAATCCCACTTTTCCAGTTTAAGTGCAGAACACATCCAGAAACCATCTCCAACTCCTCTGTCTCTATATATGCCTTGTATCTGTCAGCATGTCCTTGCAAGCTTTGCTTTCAAAATATGCCCTATATCAGACCACATTTCCACACCTCTCACAGGGACACTCTAGGCAAAAGTGTTGTCAGGATGATTTCTGCCTGGATTATGTCAGGAGTCTCTAAATTGAACCACATACTCCCTTATCCATCTGCAGTCAAGGACTTGCAGAATCATGAGTTCTTTAAAGCACAATCAAAGTCCCCCAAATCCTTCTGCATCCTATTACTCTCGGACTAAAAGCCACCATCCTCCTTTCAGACTATAAAACTTTCCTTATCTCTTCCGACAGTCTAAGAGAAGGACACCATATAGTATGGAAGAAGGCTTTTTCTTGTTGCTGCTGTTGTTGCTGTTGTTTGAGACGGTCTTGCAGTATAACCCAGATTATTCTTGAACCCATTATCCTCCTGCTTCAACCTCCCTAGTGCTGGAAATTCAGGCGCTAGTCACCATGTCAGGCTGGTAGCGGGCTTTAAATTATATAATAAAAATTTCATCCATGTGTTTATTTACTTAATAAACAACTATTTAATGAACTTCTATAAACAACAGTCTTAAATACTAAGAATATTATTATTTAGTCAAAGCAATATGGACTTTAATGTCTTCAAGACAATTTAATATAAATATTGGGACCCAAATTAAATGCAATCCCCCACACTAAGAATCTCTTAAGGAACATAAAAAGGGAATTTGAACTCTTCTGTGGAGCTAGGCAAATATTCACTTAGAAAGCAACATTAAAGAGAGATAACAAATGCTGGAGTAGATGACTTTTGGCCATGAGAGAGAAAGAATGATTTATGTCTCTTTAAAAAATTTGAAAAGTAAAATTTCAAGGTTATAGCTATGCTAGGTTTGGGGTCCATATTATATTTTATTTTGTTTTATTTTGATAGCTGTTTGTTGGGACAGGTTCTCCTGTAGCCCAGGCTGGCCTCAGACTTACTACATAGCCAGAACTGTATTTAAACTCCTAATCCTTCAGCCTCACCTTCCCAAGTGCTCAATTATATGTGTGCCGCCATATCCAGATTTGTGCTATGTTAGGGGCATCTCAAGAGCAGCAGGAAGCCCTTGAAGGAGAGACTTTGGTGAAGGAATAATATTTAGGATCTAGGGGTAAATCTAGAAACAGGGGTTTTTATTTCTTCAAATCTATGTCAATAAAGACTCACTATGTATGATGTGTGTGTCACTTTTATAATAAGAGATTCACAGCTATATTGGGCCACAGTTTAATTAACTCAAAATTTTATAAGGAGAAATAATTCTGTCATTCTGCTTGGTCAGCCTCAATGTGGGTTACATAATCAGTATGACACAAGGTCGGTGATTTGCATCATAGTCCGTGCTCTAATTATCTCTTTGTAATGATGAACTCCCAGGGGACTTATAGCAGAGAGTCCAGAGTTGAGTCACAGACATTCATCACCCTAAAAATAAAGAAACTGAATTATGGTAATTGACTTGGAAAGTAGAGTATATGCTGGAAGTGTATCTAATGTTTACTGTCTGTACTGCAAAGTACACAAGCCTGAAGACCTCCTTCCATCAAACAGATTCAGTGGAAGTAAATAGAGGGACACAGTAAAGAAATTGCTAAGGATTCATTTCTCCTCCTCATAGGCAGACTCCCAGTTATGACCATTAGTGAAGACAGTGAGATAATTTATACCCACATACAGAAGTCTATCCTGCCTTGTTTAATTACAAGTGTATCACAGTGAGGCATAGTAAGTGAACATCCTAAGTGGTCAGCCTGTTGCCTCAATATCATTTCCAGAAAACAGTCCGATTCTTTTCTTTGTGAGATTACAGAGCATTGACTAGCTTAGCAGAGTAACCACAACCAAGTCTTTAGGTGCCTGACTGACATGGCACAGTAATGCAAGAAGTCATTTAAAAGGACACAGGTAATAATGAAATATATAATTGTGTTTTAGACATAACATTGGGTCCAAATGTTGTCAATTCAGTTTTATCTCCCCCAGCTACATATATTGACAGTCCAGGCTCCAATGTGACTGTACTTGAATACAATGATTTTATGGAAGTAGTTAAGGCTAAGATGAAATTGTAGGACAGGGCTCTAACATGTAGACATGGGACCCTTACTGAAAGAGACCCTGACTCTCCCTCTTCTCTGCTCCTTCCATGACTCTTTTCTTCCCTCCATCAATCTCTCCTCACCTCTCCTCTCCTGCCCCTGTGAATGAAAAGGAAACCCGATGTTAGGACATGCAGGAGAGATGACCACTTACAAATGGGGAAGAGATCCCTTGCCAAAAGCCAAATTTGTTCCTTGGCCATGGAATTTCAATCTTTAGAACTGTAAATAAATAATGTTGTATTTTTCTGTGAAACTCCCAGTTTACTAAATATACTATCTTTCAGACAATTGAAGAATAAGCAAGCTTCAAATATAATGCATTATATA
>NW_008351369.1:67947-74678 GCF_000622305.1 Nannospalax galili | reverse complement strand
AAAAGTGGCATTTCCTATAACAAATCCAGAGAAAGATATATTTATGTTTCCAAACCAAAATAAAGCATTTTAGTCACAAGGAAATCATAAACAGTTTTGTGTCATTTTCTAAATATGGCTCTGGTTTAATTTTAATAAATGATTCCTGTGGAAGGAAGGGAAAAAACAGATAAGGTAAAAACAAGTTACAAAAGTATTGAAGAAATTCAGGCAATAAGCAGCAGTGATACTTCTCTTCTAATTAAGATGCACTAAGATAAGGAAGCTCCAAGTGTCTGTGTGAACAAGAACAACAAATAGTAAAATACATAAAATAAAGATGCAACGCTTCTCAACACATCCATCGAGGAACACTTAGCTCAAAGAAGCCTTCGTAAGTTAATATGAAAGAGCAATGACACCTTTCTAGAGAGACAAAAGCAATGCTACTTCAATCCCTTGGAAGAAGTGTGTGTTGTGAGTGTAGATGTACAGCAGAGAGCTCCCTTATGTGAACAATATATTATGTGATGCACTGAATTATTTCTCAGATTACAAAATAAGTGCCCATGAGGACAAAATAATATAAATTAATTGCTGAGTAAATTAATAAATGAGGGGATGGAATAAACAAACAACACGTGCAAAAGAATTCCAAGTATTTGCATAAGAACTATCCAAAAAGTCAACATAATTTCTTATTCCTTAAATGTGGAGTGCACAGAGTTATTCCTTTACAAGAAATGCAGCATGGCAAGTAGAAAAAGAGTGACTGTGTAGCAGAGAATGTTATGACAGTGTAGTTCTATCATTCCAGCATCCTTTGACTATTGATGTCCTGTGTTTCATTTCTATAAGTAACAGGCCACAAAACATACTGACTTGAACTGTGAAAGTCAATTATCTTTTTAAGATTTTTACTAAAAGAAAACAGCAGCATTTGCAATTGTCTCCATATTAGCCATTACCAATCGGCTTTATTCTTTGCTCTCGGTGGTTTCATTTGCTATCACTAATTCAGCCTGAGAAAAAGCTTCTTTTTTCCCAAAGATTTATTTGTTTTTAATTATATGTGTTTGTGTGTATGCATATGAGTGTGTACGTGCATGCATGCGTGTGTGTGTGTGTGTGTGTGTGTGTGTGTGCATGTGTGTGCCTGTGGGTCAAGATGTCTGTGGAGTCAAGAAGAAGGCACATTATCCCCTAAAACTGCAATTACAAGCAGTTGTTAGCAACCTAAAGTAGATGCTCGGAACCCAACCCAGATTCTCTGAAAGAGCAGCAAGTTCTCTTAACCAATAAACAATCTTTCCAGTCCATGAATAAAAGAAGCCCCAGGTCTAGCAGAGCATCTATTGGCAATTGGTAGCTGCTGGGAAAGAGAGGGTCAGTTTCCTTTAAGGATGTGATACCTGCTATTTTGGCCAGACACAAAAGAATAGGTAGGGCCACACCCGAGTATTTGGACAGCACAAATTAGACTCCACTGGCCTTTGAATGAAGAACAATATTCTTTACCATTTATTGCAGTGCTGGTTTGCTGACAATGAATTATGTCAAGTTGTCTTAATGTACGTTTTTATTGTTATTTCATTTTGAAGTGCATTTTCACTGGGCATAGAATACTCATTAGATATTTTTTCTCTTTCAGTGCTTTAAAACATGCTCACTAGCATCTATCTCCCTTTTGTCTGTAGGCATCAAGTCTTCCCTACCCGGAAGCTTTTAGAATCCCTTATGTTTGTTTTTAAGGGATTGCTTGGGAATATGTGGGTCTGAGTTTCTTTCTTCTTATTTTCCTTTGTGTTTCCTGGCTTCTGGTCTAAAAGTTAAAAAGTTACTTTTTAAAAGTTTTTTATCAGAGTTTAAAAGTTTAGGGGTTTTATTTCTTCAAGCATTTAAACCAAATAGAAGCAATATTGCTAGATATAAGCAAATATATTTTTACAATAAAAGTACCAAAGTTCCCAAGGCCTGTAACATTTCTCAGTGCAAAGACAGTGCAGTTCCCACCAGCTAGATTGCAAAACAACACAAACACCAATAAAAACACAGCATATGATTCTTGCAACAGTGAATAAAGAGAACAGAAACATGGTTGAGCTGAACAAAACTTCGAAGCAAGAATATGAAAAGCTTAAGCTCTTCCCAGATAACTTAAATGAGTCCCAGGATAGAAAACTGTATAAGAATATAAAAGTGTCTGCATCTTAAAATAAGATCATTTCACTGTGTCTGCCATTTAATTAAAAAAAATCAGTAAAGACACTAAAAGTAGAAAAATTTCTATTCATAATTAAAAGAAAATTAGTTACTCAAAATCAATGATACAGATGATAAAATAGTGAATAAGAACATTAAAATGTTACAAAATCACAACCTAAGTTTAAAAACCAAGAGGACAATTATTAGTAATGGGAAACAAATTATCTAAAATAAAATCAATAATCTTTAAAAATTTTACATATACACATACTGAGATTATATCTATAGTAGATAATTCTTTTACAAAAAGGAAACGAATTAAAAGCTAAAAGCCAAAGTAGAGAAAAGTGCCCAAAAGAAAATGCATAAAGAAATATGCATAATATGAAAAAGAATACACCATAAGTTAAAGAAGCCAAATATATATTTAATTAAAGATCTTGGGACGTAAAGCAAAGAGAGGCAAAACAATATTTAACATTGCAGTTCTAACGGGAGGGCAGATAGAGGAGGGAGTATTGGGAGGGTTAACTAACACTAAAGCCTTTTAGAGAAAGCTGTATGGAAGCCTACCACTATAGAAGCTTCTTCAATTATACACATATACATTATAAAAGGACATGTAGAGGAGTTACCTTATAACCAGGGGTCATTGCCTCTACTAGACATCATAGGTTAGCGAAGTAAAAGCCAATGCTAAGAATGAACTCCCTCTTTTGAAACTTTTGACCAGAGTTCCCAAACCCTCAAACAATACTTTGTCTTCTTGTTAGGGCTGCCCACTAGAACTTGAAGGCAAGATCCTACTACTGAAGACATTATATTCATGAGGTGGAGAACAAACAAGACGAAATCAAGCTGGTACTGACTTCAAATCTTCATCTCTACTTGTGAGCTCTCATAATGCTGGGAAGGTACAATGTGTGTTACTGGAAGAGAAAATTATCCACCTTACCAGCTGTGAATCCTGTAGATTACAACTGGCCTATGAAGATATGCCCACAGGTGCAATAGTGGCACAAATATTATGAGAGCAACCAACCACTTTCTAATTGAATTTAAGGACACCTTCATAAGATAGCATCCATATTATTGATAACAGGTCTAGGAACCTGTCACTAGACAGGTTGCTGGCTATATAGGAGAGCATAATAATATATTCTACTAAATAGATAAAGTATTAAGCTGACTCCTAATGAGCCTTAGTGGAGAAGTTTCCATGTTCAGCAGATGATGATTAATACAGAGACCCATAACTGACCAACAAGCAGAGAATAAGAGACTGAAGAGTTCTTATCCATTAATAAAACACCTTTATTGAACTTCTGCCTCCTAAAACTCAGCCATTGTTGTGGAATAGGGCAGAAAGAATGTAAGAGCCAGTGGTGGTGGATGACCAAAGGGAAATGGAGTTTTCCAGAGAGTTTGGCAGTTACTCATATAAACTCACAAGGGTGACAGAATGCACAAATCCACATAAGTTCAAGCCAAACAAAATCCCGCATGGATATGGGGAAGTGCATTTAAAACCCAAGTCTTACCTGAGAAACTATTGGCAACCAATGCTTCTGGTATAGGGAAAGTCAGTCTAGTTTAATGATGAGACACTTAGTAAGTTGAACAAGCTCCAGTAGATGGACCCACATTGAAAGATATTTGGGAACACAAGGTTGATTCTATAGGCATAGATAGATGATATATAGACAGATAGATAGATGATAGATAGATAGATAGATGATAGATGATAGATGATTGATAGATTAGATAGGTGATACATAGATAGATGATAGATGATAGATAGATAGATAGATAGATAGATAGATAGATGATAGACATAGATGATAGATAGATGAATTGATAGATAGATAGATGATAGATAGATAATAGATAGATAGATAGAGAGATGATAGATAGATAGATGACAGATAGATGATAGATAGATAGATGATAGGATAGATAGATGATGGATGATAGATTAGATAGATGATAAATAGATAGATAGATAGGTAGATAGATAGACAGATAGATAATAGATAGATGATAGATATATGATTACATACATACATACATACATACATACATACAATCATAGTGAGACAGATGATAATTACATACATACACACATACACACTTTCCTAAATGTTTATATCCACAAATAAATCAAGCTAGCCCCTAATCAAAATACCCTTATTTAGCTAAAATTCAAACAGAATTACCTTTAACATCTAATTCCCTTAAACAATACCTATGACTTATTAAAAGGCCACCAATTTAATACTCCTTTTGTTTTTCTTATGATGTTGTTGTTACGTCCCTGGATTTAAAATGTACATCTAATTGCTTTTGTTCCTTATGTATGTGTGTACACATGCGTGTATCAGCCTGGTCCAATTAGTAAGTTCCAGGCCAGATAGGATGTCTCATAAGTAAATAAATAAATAAATAAATAAATAAATAAATAAATAACTGTATGAAACCAACATCGAGTCAAGCTTAATTTCATTCATTTGAATTTGAAATTTCCATATAGGCATAAATTATATGTTTGTTGTGTATCATTTGAAAATACAGATTAAGACAATGCAGATGTTTTAGGTTAAAGAACGAAAACATCAAAAGAGAGATTACAGTGCTTGTTTTAGAAGTACATGTGCAAAAACTGGAATGACACAACATGGGAAGATCAAAAGATTAGCATGGCCCTTATGAAGAAAAGACACACAAAGCTGCATATTATTCTATCCTTTTTTTTTTTTTTTGGTCTTTTTGAGACAGGGTCTCCCTGTAGCCCCAGCTGGCCTGGAACTCGCTATGTAAACCATGCTCGCCTTGAACTCACAAAGATCTGCCTGCCTCTGCCTCCAGAATGCTGGGATTAAAGGCATGTGCCACCACGCCCGACGGTTATTCTACACTTTTAAAATATGCATACATATATGTATATGCAAATATGTGCATGTCTGCCTGTCGGACTGTGTGTGTGTGTGTGTGTGTGTGTGTGTGTGTGTGTGTGTATGCTTGTTTTGTGCATCTGTGTGTGTGTGTGTGTGTGTGTGTGTGTGTTTGAAAATGGAAGGGGAGCTATTTGGGATGAGGAAGGGAACCAGTGAGAGATGGAGGGGGACAAGAGAGGGCAATGTGGCAATCATGAGTGAAGTGTAACAACAATATATGCATGAAAATGTCATAACAAAGCTCATTATTTTGTACAGTAACCAAAATAATTAATAAAAGCATTATTAAAAACAAAAACTCTAGATTTAAAGAAGAATATAAGCATTTCACTTCACAAAACAATGCAATTCAAGTTATGTCGAAACAGCCATGATAATTTTTTAAAATATTTTTCTTGATTCATGAATTTCATTCAGTGTATTTTGATCACATCAGACTTCGCGCTTCACTCCCACCTTTCTATCCCCCTGGCTTTATTTCTTCGGATTAGTCATCAGTTTTGATGGCCTATTGAGCCTAATGTGTGAACTACGAAATGCTCTTGAGTGTGGCTCTATCCCTTGGTGTCTGGTCAACCTACCAGGCATCACGTCAATAAAGAAAGCTCACTCTACCTCTCAAAGCAGTTATCAATTACCAACAGATCCTCAGACAGGGATGAGGCTTCCTGTGGTACCCCCATGCATGTTGGGTTTGGGAAGTGATGATAGAGCCTGTGAAAAAGGCATGTTGTTTCTAGAAGGACAAAAATACAATTGCTAAATACCTTCTGGTCAGAAAGCATGGAAGAAGATTAAAGAAGAACTTTTCAGTATTTTATTTATTATTTTGGTGTTATGTGTATGACTGTATTGCTTACATGTATGTAAGTGCACCCATGTCATGCAATGCAACAGAGGTCAGAAGAGGGTGTTGGATACCCTGGAACTGGAGTTAGGAGGTGGTTAGCCACGATGTGGGTGCTGCAAATCAAACCCTGATCTGCAAGAGCAGCCAGGGCTCTTAACCACTAAGCCATCTCTCCAGCCCTAAGAAGCAGAACTTTTAAAATACTGCACTAGTGCTCGCTTTGGCAGCACATCTACTAAAATTGGAACGATACAGAGAAGATTAGCATGGCCCCTGTGCAAGGATGACACACAAATTCGTGAAGTGTTCCATATTTTTTCAAGTCACATATAAAGGAAAACCCATTAGGATCACAGCTGACTTTTCAAGGCAAACTACAAAAGCCAGAAGAGCCTGGACCAAAGTATTCATAGTGTTAAATGACCACAGCTGCCAACCCAGATTACTATATCCAGCCAAAATGTCTGTTATAGTTGAAGGGGAAAGAAAAATCTTCCATGACATAAATAGGCTGAAGGAATTCTTGTCCACAAAACCAGCCCTTCAGAGAGTTCTGGGAAGAATACAAAGAGATGAAGAAAGGAATAACTATACCCAAGGGGTTGCAGAAAGAACTCCAAGGAGAGTATAACACTGTAAAAGTACAGCTATAGCAAGAATGTAAACAAAAAAATGACAGGATTCAATACTCATCTTTCATTAATAACTTTAAACATTAATGGACTGAACTCCCCAGTCAAAAG
>NW_008351369.1:66660-66913 GCF_000622305.1 Nannospalax galili | reverse complement strand
GTTGAGTATGGGTTTATTGTATATGTTAAACAGACCCATAACACAAAAAGAAATTGAAACAGTAATACAAAACCTCCCAACTACAAAAAGCCCAGGGCTAGATGGGTTTACAGAGAATTCTATCAGACATTTAAAGAAGATTTACATCCAATACTACTTAATTTATTCAAAAATAGAAATGGAGGGAGAACTTCCAAATTCCTTCTATGAAGCCAGCATCACTCTAATACCAAAGCCATGTAAAGATGCAACC
>NW_008351369.1:64252-64541 GCF_000622305.1 Nannospalax galili | reverse complement strand
CAGCAGTAAAGAAAGATGAAATCATGAAATTTGCAGGTAAATGGATGGAACTAGAAACTGTTATACTAAGTGAAGTAACACAATCTCAGAAAAAAAGTCGACATATGTTCTCCCTCATATGTGGATACTAGGATCAGACTCTGATAAATAAATATGCAAACAGACATAACTGCCGGAACCTGGACAAGAGTAAGGAAACAGTGAGGTAAAGGAAAAGAATCTGAGAGAGAATAACAGTAGGAAACAGGCCTTAATAAGGGAGATATGGATAAAAATTGGGTTAGTTTCA
>NW_008351369.1:60934-62677 GCF_000622305.1 Nannospalax galili | reverse complement strand
GGCTACAGGGAGACCCTGTCTCAAAAAGACCAAAAAAATAAATAAAATATATTTGAAATAAAAAAAAATACTGCACTAAAAATAAAATTTAATTAGTCCACACATAGCATAAATGTCTATCACTAAAAAGAAAATATTTTCTTAGACATGCAAAAGCTGAAAATAATGCACAGCAAGGAGGTCTAAACCTTACTTAATGTGAAAGTTCATGTGGAAATAGGTTTGATCAAAGAACACGTATAAAAATAGAAATATATGGGTACACGTAGTAGAGAATTATATTAGCAATGGAAGGAGCTTTTAAAATAAGTACCAGGCTGCTTCCCTGGGTCTGCAGGACCCACAGGCCTCTCTCTGATGCTCAGGCCTCTCTCTAGGGGTAAGTCCATTGTGCCCTCCGCTCCTTGATTCCCCCAGCCTCATTCACACTCCCATCTCCACCACCTGTCTCTCCTCCTAGCCTTAGTCCTGTTCCATTCCTTGTTTGGCGCCCCAGACACCCGGGGAAACACCACTGCTTCCTGATCCTTCACATCCAGACCAACTCAGTGCCTTCTTGGGTCCCCAAGAGCACTCTGGGCCTGGCCCCACCCTCACCTCCCTCTACTTCCCTAGGCCAGCACCACCCACCAGCCTCTTTCGGGGTCATGGGAGCTGACCTTTCCTCTTCCTGATCCTTTGCATCCAGACCAACCCAGCTCCTCAGTGCAGTCCCCAGGAGCCCTTGGGGCTACTCCCATGCCCATCTGCCTTTGCATCTCTGTGTGGCACAGCCACCAGCTGCCCCAGACCAGCATCTGCCCTGGGCCTGGTGCTCCCAGGCCAATCCAATCCCAAAATTACTGAAGCCAAAATCTTTCCTGGAGGGACCTAGACCTTAGAAGAAAGCCTGAGAGCATCTGATCTTCATTTGACTTGGGCCTCTGTGGGAACTCCTGAAAACAAAAGCAATCTGTCCACTCCAATATAAAATCAAAAGAGAGAACTGGAAGCTTAGACAAACCATATTTTCAGGCCCCAAAAGTAAACCACAAAGACACAAAAGTTCACAAAAAGAAGCAGACCTAAACTTGAAGGCATGAGTCTCACACAAGAATCGGAAACTGCAAAAGAAATCCATATGTCAAAATCACAGGGAAAAAATAATAGCGCAAAAAAAAATATATAACATCCCCACCAAATACCAATAGTCTTCTAGAGGAGTTAAATGAGAACCCCCTAGAGATAACGCATGACATGGAACTCAAAAGAACAATTAAAAACATGATAAAAGAATTCAGCAAATTTAAAGAACACAGAAACAAAGAAATCAAAGAACTGAAGGAAGATAAGGATAAACTTCTGAATCAATTTGGAAAAGAGTTAGAAATCTTGAAGAATACTCGGGCTGAAAAGAAGAAGGAAGTGAAACACTCAGAAAGCCAATTAGAAACGACAGGAGAAAGCCTCACCAAGAAGATGAACCAAATGGAAAACAGAGTGTATCAAGACTGGAAGATAAAGTGTAAGAATTAGACCACTCAAGCAAAGATTAAGAAAAACTTAAAAATCACAAGAATGGAATATGCAGGAATTGTGTAACACCATAAAAAGACCAAACTTACAGATCATAGGCATACAGGAAGGAGAAGAATCCCAAGACAATGGCATGGACCAGATCTTCAACAGAATCCTGAAAGAAAATATCCCAATACAAATACAAGAAGCATATAGAACACCTTTATCTTTATCAGTTAGCCTGAG
>NW_008351369.1:59072-60619 GCF_000622305.1 Nannospalax galili | reverse complement strand
GAATTCATGTCCACAAAACCAGCCCTTCAGAGAGTTCTGGAAGCAATACAAAGAGCTGAAGAAAGAAATGACTATACTCAAGGGGTTGCAGAAAGAAATTTAATGAAGGTATAACTGTGGAAAAGTACAGCTATATCAAGAATGTAGACAGAAATAAAAATGACAAGATTCAATACTCATCTTTCATTAATAAATTTAAATATTAACAGACTGAACTCCCAAGTCAAAAGACACAGACTTGGTGAATGGATTAAGAAACGAAATACATCTTTTTGCTGTCTGCAAGAAACTCATCTCACTTTCAAGGACAGATACTATCTTAAAAAAGGGTGGAAAAAAAATATATACCAAGCAAATGGAACTAAGAAAAAAGCAGGCGTAGCAATTCTAATACCTGACAAAATAGACTTTAAACTAAAACTAATCAGAAGAGACAAAGAGCACCACTTCATTCTGATCAAAGGAACAATGAATCAAGAAAATATTGCAATCACGAACATATGTTCACCAAACTCTGGTGCACCCAAATTCATAAAAACAATACTACAGAACTTTAAGACTCAGAATAATCCCAACTCATTAATAGTAGGCAATTTTGATACGCCACTGTCTCCTTTAAGTAGGTCAACATGGCAGAGTTAACTGAGAGACATATGAATTAAATAATACCATATATCAAATAGACTTAAGAGGCATCTACCGAGTATTCCAACACTTTCTACTCAGCACCCCATGGAAATTTTTCAAAAATTTACCACATACTAGGCCACAAAACAAACCTCAACATGTACAAAAATATTGAAATACTTCCATGCAGTCTATCAGACTACAATGCAATAAAGCTTACAATCAACACTGGAAAAAGCCCTAATCACCACATGAACACATGGAGATTAAACCATACACTCCTGAATGATGAATGGGTCAAAAGAGAAATTAAGAAAGAAATAAAAGTATTAATGGAATTAAATGAAAAGGATAACACAACACAACCAAAGCTCTGGGACACACTGAAAGCAGTCCTTAGAGGGAAGTTTATAGCTCTAAGTGCCTACATCAAAAAATCGGAAAGAACACAAATAAATGACTTAACATTGCAACTCAACACACTTGAAAAGCAACAGCAGACAAAACCCAAACCCTGCAGACAAGAAGAAATAACAAAAATCAGAGCAAAAATTAATGAAATTGAAACAACAAACAATACAAAGAATGAACAATTCCAAGAGCTAGTTCTTTGAAAAGATAAATAAAATTGACAGACCCCTAACCCAGTTAACAAAAAGAAAGAAAGAGCACCTCCAAATCAACTAAATCAGAGATGAAAGGGAAACATCACAACAGACACCAGAAAGATACAGAACATTATAAGGGAATACTTTAAAAACCTATGTGCTACTAAATTTGAAAACCTAAAGGAAATGGAAGAGTATCTAAAGGCATGGGAACACCCAAAACTAAACCAAGAAGAGATTAACAGCATAAACAGACCCATAACACAAAAAGAAATTGAAACAGTAACACAAAACTGCCCGACTAAAAAAATA
>NW_008351369.1:29156-58928 GCF_000622305.1 Nannospalax galili | reverse complement strand
TCTCTGCTGACTAGTTTTAGTTTAAAGAATATTTTGTCAGAAAGCTATAGACTCATATCCTTAATGAACATAGATGCAAAAATTCTCAACAAGATACTTGCAAACCACATACAGACACACATCAAAAAGATCATCCACCATGATGAAGTCGGCTTTATCCCAAAGATGCAGGGATGGTTCAATTTACATAAGAGCAATGCTGGGGGTATTACTATACCAGATTTTAAGCTGTATTACAGAGCTATAGTCCTAAAAACAACATGGTAATGGCACAAAAATAGACCCATCGAACAATGGAACAAAACTGAATACATAAATATGATTAAATGCAATTTCAGCCACCTGATATTAGACAACGTTTCCAGGAATATAGGCTGGAGGAAAGACAGCATGTTCAGCAAATGGTCCTGGCGAAACTGGATCTCCACTTGTAGAAGAATTAAACTAAACCCCTATCTTTCACACTGCACAAAAGTCATTTCCAAATGGCTCAAAGACCTCAATGTAAAGCCTGAAACTCTGAAACTACTAGAAAAAAAAATTAAGAAAAACCTATGAGAGATAGGTGTAGGAAAGGATTTTCTCAAAACTGGACATCAACTGCTCAGGAATAAAAGGGCAAGAATTAACAAGTGGGACCTCATTAAACTAAAAAGCTTCTGTACATCAAAGGAGACAACCAAGGAAGCAAACAGAAAACCCATAGAATGGGAGAAAATCTTCACCACCGTCACATCCGACAGAGGTTTAATAACCAAAATATATAACTAACTCAAAAAACAGAATCAAGACAAGAAGCAACCCATTTAAAAGATGGGTTAAGGAGCTGAATAGAGTTCTCAAAAGAAGAAATAAAGATGGCTATGAAGCATCTTAAAAGATGTTCGACATCACTAATAATTAGGGAAATGAAAATTAAAACCACTTTAAGATTTCACCTTACCCCAGTCAGACTGGCTAAGATTAGGAGAACAAATGATACCAAATGTTAGAGATGATGTGGGGAAAGGGGAACACTCATCCACTGCTGGTGGGGCTGCAAACAGGTTCAACCCCTATGTAAAGTAGTGTGGAGAACTCTTAAAAAACTATAAACAAACCTACCATTTGATCCAGTTATACCACTCCTTGGCATATACACAAAGAACTCATCCTATTGCAGAGACACTTGTACATTCATTTTTGTTGCTGCTCTTTTCACAATAGCTAAGAGATGGAAGCAATCTAAGTGTCCCTCAATTGATGAGTGGATAATGAAAATGTCGTTCATTTATATAATGGAGTTTTACTCAGTGGTAAAGAAAGATCGAATCATAAAATTTGCAGGTAATTGGATGGAACTAGAAACTGTTATACTAAGTGAAGAAACATAGACTCAGAAAAAAAATCGACATATGTTCTCCCTCATATGTGGATCCTAGAACCAAATCCTGATAAGTGAGTCTGTATCCAGACATAACTACAGGAACCAGGATAATGGAAAGGAAATGGGGAGGTAAAGGAAAAGAAAGAACCTGAAAGAGAAAAACAGTAGGAAACAGGCCTTAATAAGGGAGATATGGCTAAAAATTGTGTTAGTTTAAAGGAAGGGGGAGGGAAGGGTACACAAGGAACCTAGGGGATAAAGAGAAAGAAGGAGCTCAAGAGTGGTAGGACCACAGGAGAAAGGTATTATTAAGGGAGAAAGGGGTGAAATTGGGGCACCTTAAGTTGGAAAACCATGATGGAGGGGTGAGACAATGTGAGAGATAAACAATGCCTAGCTAGTTTTGAAAACCAGAGGGAACCATATTACTCCTACAACTTACTGACAAATTATACATAGATCAATAAATACATGTCTACATAAGGTTTATCTGAGAACAATTGGTCTTTGCCCAAGATTTATCTGTATGACATGCAGTAATTAAAAGTACCAGACTGGTGGAACTAACCTTCTTGGATATTTAACAGACTTTGAGGACTATAATAATTTGGTCAGAGGGGCATAAAGGACACTTTGTGCTCCTTGCCCTCCTAGGTTGACTAGTTCCAGGGGACTATGAGCATCTCTCAAAATGTCCTATAATGGTGGTGGGTCACCTGTCCTCTTGTTCAAGGAAGCTGAGGAGACCCCCACCAGATGGACTTGAACCAGTGTCCAGTCTATAAAGAGGAGGGTCAACACAGAGGAATCATGTCTTCCATTCTTCCAAGCGAAGCCAACCACAGTCTAGCAGGACCTTCACATAGGTGGAACTGGTAAAAGAAAGGAGCCAGGGGCTCCTCCCAAGCCCATGTGACCCCTGGGAACAGATCCTCTAACGACCTTAGTAAAAATAAATTGGTTTATCTGGGCCAACTGTATGGCCTTAAACACCCAAAAGGAATGTATAACCAAAGAATAAATGGGCCAAGATAATTTCTTAAGAGTTCATATGCATAGCTAAAGGCTACATAACAAGCAACAATGCCAGACAGGTGATAGCTTCTTTTGAGTTGTGGGCTAGGGTGGCCAAAGGGACTCCCAGATAGTAACCTAGCATAGAACTGGGAAAATGAACAGCAGACCCCAATATTATCTAAAGGAGTATTGACAACTGATTGCTGCTAGATGAGGAAAAGCTGATTCTCTAAAACAAAGATCTCTAGATAGGCTGACTAAATTTACCAGAAAGGCAAGTAGTGGGGAATGGCCGGGGGAGCCAACAACACAGCAAACAGTAGCAGGGATATCAGAGTATAAGGGCTCTAGTTGGAGGCGGGAAGCTATGGGAGGGTGCTATATGAGAAGTGGGTGTATAGTCGAATGAGATGGTTTGTGGTGTTCTGTGTGATACACACACACACACCCACAAAAAAAATCAACAAATTTTTAAAGGATACATTGTATTTGAAGAGGAGGCATGGAGGTTTGTGTCATGCTGATTGGTAGAGGTGGTGGACAATACTGTTGAAGTCTGCCCATGACTTTGTAGACATACACAGGAGCCAAGGATCCAAGTGCAACCGATTATGACTGGCAATAGTCAGATACATACAGATTCGAGATTCAAGCACCAACATCTCAGTGTTGGTAGCAAAAACAATGAGTCTTTCTGCAAGGAACAATATATTCTAAAATAAAATGCAGATCTTTGTTAAAGGTTAAAACCTCATCCAATTTTATGTCTTACAGGGCTTATACTGAATTCAATAATATATAACTATATTAATTCAACTGTGAACCTAGAAAATTCCACCCACTTGTGGAAGAGATGTACTCTTGCTCTGGAGTGTGTTACTATGTTAAAGTTGTAGTGAAAAGCTTCTTATCATGTATTTATTAAATTTTTTTTAAAAAATATGATTAAAAATAGTAATAATTCTTCAAAACATAAAAATTTGCTCCTTAATTAATTAGTATATGTGAAAAGCATTATCATTGAAATCTACCTGATAATTTTATATCCATGCTCAGATGCCAAGGAGCTCAGAAAATAACTGACTGTGACTAATAATAATGTCATATATAGAGATTAGAAATGCATGTGCAAACATCTTAATGTCAATTGCATTAAAAATGAAGTTTTCTGTATGAAACTGTGTATTTTAATAATGAAATGGAGATCTTTTTTAAAGGTTAAAACCTCATTTAATTTTATGTCTTATAGTGTTTATACTGAGTACAATATTGTATAACTGTAATAATTCAACTGTAAATCTGAAAATGTACAGCCAATTTTGTAAGAGATGCATCCTAGCTCAGAAAATTATTATTGAATATGTCAGTGCTGATGTAGTGAAATGCTTCTTCTAAGGGAAGTATGTGGTTATTGAATAAGTAATTTAAAAAAATAAGTAAAGAAAAAAAATAAGTATATGGGGCTGGAGAGGTGGCTCAGCAGTTAAGATCACTGACTGATCTTGCAGAGTACCCAGGTTCGATTCCTAGCACCCACATAGCGGCTATGAACCGTCCTTGACTCCAGGGGAATTCAAAGCCTTCTTCTGACCTCCATGGCTTGCACAACACCAGTGTACTCTCATACATGCAGGCACTACAGTCATACATGTAAAATTTAAAAAATAATAAAATATTTAAAAAATAAGTTTCTGTTTAAAGCAAAGTGAACATCAGTGCTTTGTGAAGTTTAAGCCCCATGCATGTGTAAAATGTATGGTAACAGCATCACAAGGACAGAAGCTGCATGCCAGAAGAGCACTGTCATCAGGTTTTTTAACTACATGTGGGATAGTATAGACTCACGTGGAGGTTAAGCTATCACTAAATGAAAGTAACACATTTTATCACTAAAAGGCAACAAATATAATGGAATCATAAAAATACAAAATTAACCCCAAAGTCACATTAAAATAAGCATAATACATACAACAAAAGGAAACAAATATAAAGAGTAAGTTTTTACGCAAACTAAGTCACTATATTAATTATAAATGGTCTAAATATTCTAATTGGAAGTTAGAGTATTTTTAATCTAACATAAAACAAGTCCAAACCATGCAAATATTTTTTGTCTAAGAAATTCATGTTAAACTTGAGGGCACTAATAAGTTATGCATTAAGAATATATCTGCAAATTTGACTGTTTAGATGAATGGCAAATTCATAGAAAAATACTAATAATACAAACTCCAAATAAATATATATTATGAATAGATCTATATAGCAAGAAAATACCTTGGCCCTGAGGCCTGCCCCACAGGAGGAATTTCCTGCCTGGTACTGTAAAGCTTATCAAAAGCCCATGACTGGGGAGATCATAGGCCCTGAGGTAATGCTATTGCTAGTTTGCTAAATGCTCATGCACTCATGCTGCTTTCTAAATATCTGTTTATAATAAACCGTAGAATTCTGATGCTCTCAACTTTGGTCAGAGAAGCTTTTTTTGCAGTGAATAGAGAGAGGTTAAACAAAGATTCATAAATCTTTGTATTTGGTCAAAATGCCAAATATAAACAATTTTGAGGACTCCGTTGGGGATGGGTCATCTATATCCCTGTCCCATCATCTAAGGCTCAGGGAACTTCAAAGAGGATGAGAAGAATGAAACACCTAGCAGATGAATGTAGCACAGTGAAATGCTGACTTTTGAATATGACACGGATGCTGCACACATCAACTAAAGGCAGATATGGTGACCTGCACAGGATCAAACAAGCTGAAATTCCAGCATGGACAGGGGAAGGACCCTTGAGACTCCACCCATATCAGGAACTATTGGCAGTGGCTGCTGAGGAGGAAAGGAGAATCACTCTCCTTTGGAGTCATGGCTGCAGGTAGGTTGGCCATGCCCAAGAGGATAGCCACATACTTGTTATGTATATGGACATCACTAGTTGGATTCAGGGTTAATACTATCAAAATATAGATTTTAAAATGTCATGAAGTTAACAGGTAAATGGGGAATGGGGCATTTGGTGAGTTAGAGGGAGATAGTTGTGGAGTTATAGGATCAACATTCATTATATGAATGTATGAAGCCTTTAAAATAATTTATTTCTTTTTTTGGGAACTCTCTTCAGATCTTTAGTTGATTTTTTTATTTGTACATTTGCTTTCTTGATTCATTGGGATTGGGGGATTATTTATACATTCTGTATATTAATCTTCTATGAGCTATATAGCTGGCAAATTTCTCCAATCTCTGGGCTTCTTTACTCAATTGGTTATTTCTTTTGCTGTACATATACTTTTCAGTTTGATAAGGTTCCTTTTGTCAGTTTTTGACTTAATAAATGAGAAAATGCAGTCCTATTCAAAATGTCATTCCCCACTGCTGTTCCTGGTAGGGAACCTATGTAGAAACCTATGTTTCTTCAAAGCAGTTCAGTATTTTAACTTTCGCATGGAGGTCTTTGATTCATTTGGAGTTGGTTTTTGTGCAGGATGATTGATGTTGGTCTAATTTCATTCTACATGTGGACATCCATTTTTTTCAAGCACCATTTGTTGAAGATGATCTTTCCTTCACTGTATATTTTTGGCATCATTATCAAATATCAGATGGAACTGGTAAATGAAAAGACAAAGGAGCCAGAGGCTCCTCCCAAGCCCATGTGACCCCTGGGGAGCAGGTCCTCAACCAACCTTAAGAGTAAAATTGAATTGGTTTATTTGGACCAACTGCATAGTCTTAAACACCCAATAGGAAAGTATAACCAGAAAGTAAAATGATTGGTATATTTCTTTAAGAGTTCAAAGGTTGAACTTCTTAGACATTAGGCTTAAGTTCATATATGGTACTATTCAGACAATTTCTCACTAATAATTTGTTCTTAATAAGAAAATGCTGCTCAGATGTAAGACTTCAAATCCTGGCCTAATCAACTCTTCAGTTGCCTACCTGCAGTCAAAAGGAAAAACAAAACAAAACACTATTCTTATTTAAAAATTAAATGATGGCTAAATTTCTTCTCTCTCCCTGACTAGGTCATTTGGAATGGAACTCACACTGTAATTCAAATCACTCCAACTATTCTAGTTCCTGAAAAGCAAATCCTGAGTCTAGCCATGGCAGCCAAAATAAAAACAAGGAGAAACCCAGTGGATGTATGCATTTGTAAGCCCTCATCAAGAAACTCTGACAAGAAAATTCACCCTGTTCTGACTTCTCCTGGTTCCTTGCCTTGAATTTGTGCCTAACTACTCTTGCCTTTACTTCTACTTCCCCTCCTCACCTCACTGATATCCATCCTCCTCATAATAACGATTATTCCATGCCTTTAAATTTTTTTTTCATGACAGAATCAGTGAGATGACCCAACAGTCAATGAACCAGATGCTCTTAACCAAATTCCCTCAGGTCTCCCTACCACCACCTGCCCACCTGACCCCACACTTCAGACTGATGTTATTTTGAGATCACGCCTCTTTGCCAACATCCCTTCCAGCAGAAAGTAGCCAAAGAAAGACCCCTCGCCCCTTATCATCTACAAAAGGCTGGAATGTTAGGTTCCTAGGAGACGCCAAAAATGGTGGAGCAGCTCTGAGCATTTAAAAATGGCAGGTTCAAACTTAGCCTGGAGAGGTCCCTCTGCTTATTAGGAGACCAAACGAACCTGAGCTAAACTGCCCAGTCTATGTCATGGAAAGTTACCCAACCATCCACCTGCCTATAAAGGAAGTCTGACTTCCCCTGCTGACTGTTTCTCTGCTCCCCAAAAGGCAACCCATCAGTCTGTTTGATCTTAAATAAACTGCTGCAACCCCCATCAAAAAAGAGAACACATATAGGGGCTGGAGAGATGGCTCAGCAGTTAAGAGCACTCTCTGCTCTTGCAGAAGACTAAGGTTTGAATCCCAGCACCAATATGGCAGTTAACAACTGTCAGTAACTCCAGTTCCAGGGGATCCAACACCCTCTTCTGACCTCTACCAGCACTGCACAATATCCATGAACTTAGACACATGCAGGCAATACACTCACATACATAAAATACAAATAATAAATAATAAATGAAATATTTTAAATGCATATAATGAGTGTGTGTGTGTGTGCACGTGTGTGTGTGTGCGTGTGTGTGTATGAACATTAACAAAATTCCAGTGCCAAGCAAGAGAAACTTTTCTTCAAGCTGTTGGTCAAGGGTATTTCAAGAGATGTCCAAAATTACGAGGGATAGTGTCAAAGCCCGTGGTTGCCTCTCAGAACTTGAAGAGAAGACCCTATTTCTGAAGACATACACTTAAGACATGGGACTTGGAAGAATCAAGCTAGAATTGACTTGGGGGCCTCCTCCCAAAGGACTAGCTATCACAGCACCAGAAAGCACTATGCAAATGACCAAGGGAAGAAAGAGGTCAATAGTCTTACCTAGATGTACAGTAAGGTAAGATGATAAAAATGATCAGCCCAGCAAATTATTCTTAATGGTGCTAGAGTGGCATTTTTATCTTGGTGGTTGCCAAAACCTATCTAACTGGACTTAAAGCCCTCTCAACTAAGGGGGTGTCACCCAAGTTCTTTCAGGGTCTCTTGCTCCAGGTGCTACAGACAAACCATATAACATATCTTTATGTGTATTTATTATAGTTTATACCATTGGAGGAGGGGGAGTGACTTATAGAAAACGAACACCCAGTGCCCATGGCTCAGAGCCTGCCATTCTGTTCTCACTTCCGCAGCCTGCCCATAGTCACCGCTAGCTTTTGCCCATGCCTAATGGGCCCGCAGTTTCCCCCCAAGTCAGTAAATGCCAGGCCATTCCATTCTCACACCCTTTGCCTTCCTGGCTCCTGTCCAAGATGGAGCAGAAAAGCCCCTCCTTCCGCAGCTAACTCTCTGCAGTCAATTCTCTGCAGCAGGCCCTGCCCCTTGGAGGAAACAGGCCATTTGGGACACAGGGGTTATAAATATAGATGGATTCCATGGCTGGAGAGGCCATAGACCCAACAGGAAAACTTAACTACTGCCATTTTCCTAAACCAATATAATTTCTAACTATATTTTAAATACTTATATCCACAGATAAGTGTAGCTCTCAACTCTCATTAAAGAAGCTTCTTTTTACAACAGATGGAGACTATTACAAAGTTCCACAACCGGTCAAAATGCAGAGAATAAGTGACCATGGAAAGCACTTTCCCAATTATTAAATCTAAAATGTAACTCCAAACCTAAGGTTCAGGGAGCATCCCAGTTGAAGGAGCGGAAAGATTCTAAGAGCTTCTAGGTAGTGTCTTCAGATAGGACCAGGAAGTTGCAGCAATGAAATCTCAACAATGTGATTAACTAAATATAACCTGAAGAATGGTAACACCAGTTGACATGCCAATGTGGACAAGGGAAATTTCAAAAGGGACCACCTCTACATTAAGAGATACAGGCAATCAAAGGATGCTGAGGGACAGAGAACCTGTTTTCTCCAGGGATGTGTCCCTGACAGGTATTCCAATCTCAAGTGGTCTGTGCTAAAGACGTACATATAAAAGCACAATTAAATGAACTCAATACATTTTATATATATGCAACAATAGTGATCAAAGTAGTAGTCACAAAATTGACAGAGTTGAGGGGACATAGGAGGAGTTAGAGGGAGGAGTGAGAGATGGTAGACAGAGTACTAATGTATGAAATTCTCAAAAAAATCAAATATTATTTTTGAAAATTACATTAAGGTATTTATAAAAAAAACTTTAATGAAGACAAGATGAAATTCACATAAGAAATATATGAATGGACTAAGGAAGTGCCTCAGTCAAAGTCTTTTGTTGGGCACACCTTTAATCCCAGAACTCAGGAGGCAGAGGCAGGTGGATCTCTGTGAGTTCAAGGTCACCCTGATCTACATAGTGAGTTCCAGGAGAGCTGGGGCTACAGGAAGATCCTCTGTTGGAAGTTGCTGTGGTGCACAACCATAGACACTGTATACAGTGTAAAGATCTCTACGAACACAGTTGAATGTCATTACCAATCTCTGCTTCTTCCAGGATACCGTGCTATGTTGCAGTTCTTAATAGTTCTTAAGCATTCAGTAAACACACAGTTGCATAATGGATAGTCATGGAAGGCTGCCATGATAATTTACACATATCAAATAAAATTCCTCTGAGCATTCCATATTACTTAAATCTCAGTCTTGGGGCTGGAGAGATGGCTCAGTAGTTAAGGGCAGTGGCTGCTCTTGAAAAGGACCTGGGTTTGATTCCCAGCACATGGTGGCTAACAACCGTCTATAATTCTAGTTCCAAAAGATCTGTTGCACTTTTCTGACTTCCGCAGGTGCTTCATGACACAGGCACACTTAACATACGTGCAGGCAATATGCTCATATACAAAATAATAAATAAAATATTTTTAAATTTTTTATTGAATTTTTGTGTATTTCATACAGCAGGGGATGGAGAGATGGCTCAGTGGTTAAGAGCACCAACTGCTCTTGCAGAGGACCCAGCTTCAATTTCCAGCACCCACATGGCGGCTACGAACTGTCCTTAACTCCAGTTCCAGGGGAATCCAAAGCCCTCTTCTGACTTCCGCAGCATTGCACTACACGGGCGCACTCACATACATGTAAGCAATACATTCATACACATAAAAATAATAAAAAAGAAAGAAAATCTCAATAATTCTTAGTCATCTTTATATCCCTGACTTCATTGGCCACCTCCCATAGCCCCCACTGGAATTCATACATTCTGTTATTTGTGCTAAGGTATAGTGTCAAGTTAGTGTCCCCAGACATTCCTTAGTGCAAGTTCATCTACTGAGATCTAGTCAGCTTAACTAGTGTTCCTAGCTTTAGGAAGATCAGCTCTTCCTCAACTAGCAGTAATCAATTGCCAATATTTCTTCTGCTAAGATGAGGGTCTACTGTCCATTTCCCCAAGTCATGTAACTTGTGTACGCTGACACCATTGCTGTAGATTCATATGATAGTGGTCCCAGGAGTTTGTAGGAGTCTATTTCTATGTGATCATGCACTTCCTCCCTTGCTTTTACAATCTTTCCACCCTCTCTGGAATGCTCCCTGAACCATGGGTGGGTGAAGTTTAATATAGGAATCCTATACAAGAATCAGCATTCTGCAGACTCTTAATCTCCACACTTTGACCATTTGTGACCTTTGTATTCCTGGCCCTCTGTTGCATGAGGGAGCTTCATCAATGAGAACTGACAGATTCATTAGTGACCTCTTTAACCCTGTTCTATATTCTGGGACCCTTGGGTGTAGAGGTTGTGTTGTAGATGTATCACTTAGGTCTGTGTGATCCATAGACAATTTCTGTGTGCCACCAGTTGTGGTCCTTGGTAATAGTATCTGTCTGCTGCAAAAGAAGCTTCTTTGATGAGTGGTGACAGAGATCTTTGGTATAAGGTTACAGAACTTGCAGTGTCAGAAATTACATTAGTCTAGGTATGTGACGGTCTTGGGGTTTACTCTAAGACCTATGATCTCTCCAGTCATGTGTATTGGGCTATGTTTATAGTACCACATATGAGTTTCCTCCCATTGAGTTTATATTTAGTCTAATTAGGTAGCTGTTGATTGCCCCAAAGATAAAAGTGCCACTACTGCACCAATGTCATATGCTGTGCTGCTCATTGATGTGGTTATTTGGTCTTGACGCTATTGCTGGACGTTTTCCCTTGGCACCTTCATAGTGCTCTTCAAAGCTACGAGAGCTAGCCATCAGTGGAAGTGGCTTCCAGTTCAGTTCCAGCTCTATGGCTCCAAATCATGTGTCCAAAGTATGTTCTGTATTTTCAAGTTCTGTGAGGCAAGGGCTGTGGAAATATCCTGTGTAATTTGGGAGTTCCCTTGGACTTCCCTAGTCAACAACTCAAAGGGAGATGTCTCCTGGCTGGCACTGTTTCTTGTTATATAGCCTTTAGCTCTACACATGGACTCACGTAGAAATATTGTTTGTGTAATTCATCCTTATATTTTTGGACTAATATGATTCCTTCTGGTTTTTTAAACTAGCTAGGCATTATTTATCTCTTCTCTCTATCTCTCTCCTCTCTCTCTCTCTCTCTCTCTCTCTCTCTCTGTCTAGCCCTTCCACTATGGCTTCCCCATCTAAAATATGCCCATTTCCCCCATTTCTCCCTTGATAATACCAGCCTCCTATGGCCCCACCTCTCTTGAGCAACTTCTTTCCCTTTATCCCCAAGGTTCCTTGCATAACCTTCACCCCTCCCATTTATATAGCCCCATTTTAATCCATTTCTCCCTTAGTAACACCTGCCTCTTACTGTTCTTCTCTCTCAGGTTCTTTGTTTCCCTTTGATGTTCATTTATTTTTATTCTGTGCAGAAAAAAAGATAGAATCCTAACATTGCAAATCAAAAGGAAAAAGAACGGAAGTAAAAGTATTTCTACTTGCAGGTAACACTTATATATTGAAAATCATTCTAGAAATCTGCACTCAAAAGCTAATAGAGCTAATAAATGATTAACCAAGTTTATGGACTATAAAATTAATACACAAATTTTAGTTGGCTTCCTGTACCTTGGTAATGTACAATGGTGTTAAGAAAAAATCCAGGGGTCTGGGGAGATGTCTGGAGAGCATGTGTTTGATTCCCAGCACCTGCATGGTGGTGAACTACCATACTCTTAAAGAAAACAGACTCTCACCCAAAAGATATCAACTGTCCATCGTTTGCAGATAGTGGTAGGGGCTCATGAGCCCTTCCAAGCACCATATGGGAATGTGTACCAACCATAGCTGCTGCCATGACTGCAGAGGTCCTGTCATGTCCAGAAGACATTGTTGCTCTCCTGTCCTCCATATCTTAATATCTTCACACCTCCTCCTCTGAAATGCTCCCTGAGCCTTGGGCATAGGGGAATAATAAAGATATTCCATTTGTTACTGGACACTCCACAGATATTTACTATTTGTACTTTGACCAGTTGTGAGTTTCTGCATTAATCACCATTCACTACAGAAAGAAGCTTCTTTATTGAGAACCAAGAGCAACACTCATCTATGGAAAGAGAGGTGGGAATTTAGAGGGCAGTCTGATACTGTATTAATTACTTCTCTGTTGATGTGATAAAAACACTGACCAAGGCAATTTATAGGAAGAAGGTTTTATTTATGGTTTTATTTATTTATTTAGCTTATGATTCCAGAAGGATTAGAGTCTGTCAAATCAGGGAGGCATGATAGCAAGAGGTAGCCAGTTTAGAAATAGGAGCCTTCACATCTTCAAGAAGGCACAGAAGGCAGAGCCTGGAAATTTGACAAGACTTAAGGACTCTCAAAGCCTACTCCCAGTGATATAATTCCTCCAGCATGGTCATACTTCCTAAAACCTCTCAAAACAGCACCACTAACTGGGGACCAAAAGTCCAAATAATTGAAGTCCATGGGGGACATTCTCATTCAAACCAGCACAGACATTATGTCACAGTGCTGAAATCCCCCAAATTTGTTTGTATTCAATGAAATCATCATCATAATCTCATCTTCTTTCTTTGTTGAAAGATGTCTTGATGCAAAAATTCATATGGAAATACAAGGGACCCAGACTAATCGCAAATCCAAAATGGAATGAGCATAGAGGAATCACATTTTCTGATTTTAAGTTTTCAGTAATCAAAATGTTGCAGGCTTATATTAAGTCAGACGTGTACATAAAATCTATTTGATAAAGTCCTAGAAATAAACCCTCAAGTTTTATTTATTTATTTTGAGGCAGGGTCTTGGTGTCCCTAATTTGCTATGTAGCTGAGGATGACCTTGAACTCCTTATCCTCCTCTGGAATGCTAAGATTACTGACATATGCCACTACAACCAGTTTCATACGGTGTTTCAGATTGAATCCATGCTATCAGAGCTACAACCCACCTGAGCTATAGCCATAGCCCAAGAACATCCTTTTCAACAAATGACTATAAGTATAGGCCATAGGTGATATCACCTCAAGTCCACATACCCAAAGGAAGGAGAAAGAGAAATAAAATTTCAGCTGTACTTAAGATCCTGCAAACCTAAGCAGAGCCTCCGACCTGAGATGAAGGGTTATAGGTGACACATGTCATCAAAGAACAACTTACATTTAACAGAAATAATGAGAAATATTCTGGGCTAGGGAGATGACTCAGAAGGTAAGAGATAGTTGTGCAAGCATGCGGACCTGAGTCCCAGTCCTCAGAGATTACCATGCAAACAAGAGACTGGAATGCAGATGCCCAGAACCAACATAAACACCAGGTCAGTCTGGTGCCCAGTCTGTAATTTTACCACTTGGGAGGTGGGCACAGGGGATCCTCTGAGCATCATGATTGGGAAGTGTACCCAATTCTGTGATCTTTGGGTTTGACTGAGACCCTGTTTTAAAAAGAAGAAGGTGAAGAGCAAAAGAAGAATATTCTTATAATCACTCTCAGATTTATATTTAAACACACATGCAGATGATGCATCCACACAGACAAGTGCTACAACATTCATGTGAACATGTAAACATCCACACATACATACAAAGAGAAGTAAAAGGAAAAACTAAAACAAAAAACGAGATGTCACATGCCTATAACCCCAGTGCTGGGGAACAGAGACAGGAGGATCCTTGGAACTCACTGGCCAGAAATTCTATCTGAAAATGATGGGTCTGTGCCTCCCTCGGTACTGAGAAAGTACAGGTATTCATATACACATGCAGCAGGTGTGTGCTCCTGTGTGCGTGCATGCATGCACGCACGCGCACAGACACATACACACACATACACACACACAAATAAATTTTTAAAAACTGAGAAGTCAGGACTGGAGGGATGTCTCAGTGGTTAACAGCACTGGCTGCTCTTGCAGAGAACCCAGGTTTGATTCCTAGCACCTACATGGTGGCTAACAACTGTCCTAACTCCAGTTGCAGGGGACCTGATACCCACTTCTGACCTCCACATCATTGCACAACATGGGTACACTTACATACATACATTATATATGCATGCACATGAAATAAAAATAATAAAGTATTTGTTAAATATTTAAAATAAAGAAATAAAAATTGAGAAACATGATACAGGGCAGAAAATGAAAAAGAAATGAAAAAAGTTAGGAAATTAAATTAGATCAGATTGCTCTGCCTCTAAGTACTCAAGAGTACATTCCTCCTACTTCAAAGTTTGTAATTTTAGCCTCATCTGGAAGTCTTAACACATAACAAAACACAAAGATTATGGGAGTTATACAGTGGACATTACTCTTATTCTTTTGGTATGGAACAAGTTGAAGTGTAAGTGAGACAGACATAAATCTTCTATACAAATGTTCATCTTATCACTTTTCTTGATGACTCCAGTCCATTATATCCAAATACACATGAACTGAAAAATGAATCAATAAAATCTGGTATATTTGCACTGATACTTCTAAAAGCATGACTAATCCTAAGAAATATGTTAAGTTAAAGAAGCCAGGAGATTGGCTAGATAGAGAGATAGATAGATAGATAGATAGATAGATAGATAGATAGATAGATAGATAGATAGATAGATAGATAGATAGATAGATAGATAGATAGATAGATAGATAGATAGATAGATAGATAGATAGATAGATAGATAGATAGATAGATAGATAGATAGATAGATAGATAGATAGATAGATAGATAGATAGATAGATAGATAGATAGATAGATAGATAGATAGATAGAAAATGAGAGAGAAGCCAGGCATGGTGGTACACACCTTTAATCCCAGCACTTGGGAGGCAGAGGCAGGCGGATCTTTGTGAGTTCGAGGCCAGTCTGGTCTACACACCGAGTTCCAGGACAGCTGGGGCTACAGGGAGACCCTGTCTAAAAAAGACAAAAATAAATAAATAAATAAATAAAATGAGAGAGAGAATATAATTCTATTTTATAAAATAATCAAAATATGCAATTATACAGGTCAGAAAGTGTATTGCTGACTGAGTGGGCTTTCAGGGTGGGCAGCATGAACAGAAAGAAGTAATTGCTATAGGAGAGAGTTAGTTTGGGGAAAATGAAAGCATTATCAAATAAGTTATAAGTTACTTATATATCAATAAAATTGTTATATATATAAAACAATATATATATTTATATAACTATATAACTATATATATATATATACACACACATATATATATGAAGTCTGCTATCCAAAACTGAATGTATTAGTGGTTAGATTTAATGGGAATGTCAGGGCAATATTATCAAGAGTCTTTACATTGTTTTCAATCATTCAGCTGTATATTTAGAATTGATACACTTCTGTATCTATGTTTTATTTCAAAATAAACTTCAAAAATTTTAATTTATTTTACTTGTTATTTATGTGTATATAGAGTGTCTGTATGCATGTGCATTTGTGTGCAAGTACCTGGAAAGGTCAGAAGAGAGAGCTATTCCTCCCCTGCATTGGAGTTACGGGTAGCTGTGAGTCATATGGTATGGGTGCTGGGAACTAACATCCAGTCCTCTGAAAGAGCAGCAAGTGCTCTTACCTACAGATCCATCTCTATAGCCCTTTAATAAATTTTTAGTTGACAAAAATGATTCAGCAATAGTTTGGAGGTTATAGTAGTTGCCTGTTACAGTACTGATAAGTGAAAATATTTTGAAATGTACGAAATATTTACATTATAATCCCACTAGTATTAGAGGTGGATTGATAGAGAACATGTGTGGTTTTTTTGGACTACTTTGGCCTCTTTTACTAATAGATAAGTTGTTTTAAAAGCTGAGTGGATTTGGGTGGGTGATAATGGGTATGCTTTTTAAAACATTGGGCCTGCCGGGTCTCACAGCTCTCCAATTGAGGTTATCAAATAAGAGGTTTTATGAAAGTTCAAAAGGAGGGATTTACTTGGGGTATGTTGCTTCTTTCAACATATATGGATCTTCCTCCCCTTCTCTGTATGTCCAAATGTGGTTATTCTTTACAAATAGCAGGAACAGATTGCCTCTCTTACCTCTGGTCCGGATAGCCCTAGTTGACTGTATCCCCAGGATATACCAGAAGAAAAGGGAAGTAAAGTTTATGCTTAGGGCGGATGAAACTCCCAGCCCTTGCTAACAGCAGGGTGATTTACCACCTCTTTTAGGGTTTCCTTATCCCCATTCACACCCCTGTAAATAGTTTCCTTATTAAGTGCTCTTTAATTGGGCCATTTGAGTGTACTTCTGTTTCCTGTCAGGATCTTAAGTGATTTGGTAATTGACAAAAAGCATTCCCAGGAAACATCCTTAAAATAGGTTCGGGGGTTGGGTAGCTCCCATATTTAAAGCACTCACAAATAGCTTTTTTGCTTTGAGAAATGGGACACTGATAATCTCTGGCATGTTGTGACATCGTGATTAGTATAATAATCCCTGGTGGTGGAGTAAGATAAAGTGCAGATGCAGTGAAGGCGTTGGGAGACCCAGTGGCTATGGCACTTAGTCACTATGGCAACAATGGTTATTATGAAGACTGCAGCAAGAAAAAAAAAAAAAAAAAAAAAAAAAAACGAAACCAAAGGCCGGCTTCAGAACATGAATGAAAAATCAGAAAGATTCTATGGAAACATTGAGTGCTTTATCTCCAGTAACCACAGAACACATATGGATGAGAAAATCAAGTCCTAGAACTGAAGGTAATTGCACAGCTGTTAAACCAAACTACCTGAAAAAACAGCCAGATAACCCATGACAGGATAAGGACACTCATGGGAAAAGAATACAAGCGTAAAACATTTGATCATACAGAGAAATGGATAAGAATTTTAAAGTCACATGTTCAAGGTGTACCCACATGAGAATTGAAAGGGAGGAGGACTGTCTACGTACCTGAAAAATGGAATTCACATGCAGCAGGCAGGATACGGGAGGTTGGGCTCAATGATGGCCAGTACTTAACATGATGTAGCAGTTGACTTTCAGCCTGGACAGTTCATCAGAAGCATCGAGGAAAGATTGAAAAGTAGCTGTGTGCAGGTTCATCTGGTAGGGAGTGTACGAGTCTGTCATTCTGATAGATTCCTGGGCATTGTGTTCTGAAGCTCCCTAGGTGACCCTAATGTGCAGCCAGGGTTGGAAGTCCTTGCTGATGAAGAAGGAATCGGAGGTTTCAGGAGATGGGAATATTAAGAAGATTTATTGTGTGTCACTTGTTCATCTACCTTCTACCAATTACCCTGAAATGGCCAGTAAGACTCTTCTTTTACCAAGCCATCTTTGAAATTCTCAGTAGTATTTGCTACTTCAAACCAAACAGGACTGATAGTATCAGATGGCACAACAGAATGGAATCTGTATTTCATCAGGAATAATGGTGTGCCAGGCTAGTAGAGGTCAGAGAAAAGGGCTTCATTATAAGATACAAAGTACTTAAAAGTACATTTGTAAGGCAAGTGAGGGACTAGCAAGCAGTGTTCTAACCCATTAACCTGTGCCAGTGGTTTATTAGTCCTGACTCCCTGTGAATAAAATAGATGCTCAGCCTGCTGAAATATGGCTTACCATAGAAAAGTTAAGAAGTTCTAGGTCTATGTTATGAATCTAACTCAAATTATCACATTGAGAATTGATCACCTCTTATCTAGTATGCCAATACACAAATGCAACCCACCTCCATTTACAGGAAGGCTGGTTCTCTTTTAGAAAGGATGTGTAACATAGCTATTTATGAACAGTATTCCCAAAGCATTCTCAATATTACTTTCAACCATTTACTGGGATGGTTGTGTACTAGTAAATGGGAAATTTCTGAAGAGCTATTAGTTACACTCTCTGAACTGCATTTCTAGAGCCTTATTCCTTATTAGCTTATCAATTACTATTATCTGTTATTATTAGCTTATCTTATTAATTATTAACTCATTACATATCTACCTTATTACTAGAGACTAGGAATACCAGTTTGGTCCACTAATAATGTAAATTTATGCACATCAGGGTATAAATGAAACCTTGAGTTGACTAAATCTCAGAATGATTCTAACAGCACTAGTTACTTATCCAATGAGTAACTTGTGATGAATTCCTGTAGAACAAAGAAAGTAGAAGCTTCTGGGCCTTTATTGACCACCAAGAAAGTAAATCAAAAGCAATAGCTCATCTATCGATGAAAGCAAAGAAGAATGACCATCACATGCTACAGTGAAGTACAGTAAGGCTTACATGGTATTCCTAACATGTGTTTAAAATATCTCCCATTTGTGCATAATGTAAAGTCAGAAGAGTCTTAAGGCATTGATTTTGAATCATTTCAAACAAACTTGGGCATTAATGTCTGTAATAGCTGTTTCAATATGTAATATATCTTTTACTATAAAAAATATTATCCTGTCTCTTGCAGTGTTTCTCAAACTGGTTCTTAACAAAAATCATTATTATTCAAAGCTTATTAGAAATATGAATTTTGAGACCCCACTTAGGACAGAAATGATCAGAAAATTACATATAATGACACAAATATGTGTTTGAACAAACACTGAACATGTTTTATACATTTTCCATCACAAACTTTTTTAAATGTCTCATCTCCTTCCTCCAATTCCAGAAAGAAAAAAAAAATATACAGTGAAGGCAAGGCTAGAAATCCATCTATACTGTTCTTCATAATATAAACAGAAACCTTGATCATGTTCCTGTAGCATAAAACATTACTCTGATATTGACATTGGTTGCCTTATGTTAACTGAGTGGGTAAGAGGAAACCAACATTAGAAGTTTATTAGGAAAGAATGCTGTCAAGGATGGAAATATAGACCCTTTGAAAGTTCAAGAACCAGATCCTTGAAACTGATCAACTGATGAAGAATAAGTGGTCTAGAATAGAATAGAATTTTTTATATAAAGATAAAAGAGAAGTTACTGAAATTTACACCTCTACTATTTTTTGAGAATTTCACACTCTATTTCTTATTTGCATCATTTTCACTTCTCCAATATTCCCCAGGTCCCCACATTCAGTGACTAGCATACCATTTAGACTCCGCGTGTTACCATGGCATCAGGAGCTGCTGTTCTGGTATCTTCTTCCTCAGCCTTCTTCATATATATATATATATATATATTCTCCTGAGTCCATGTAGTGGTGCTTGTATGTATATGTGCTTAAGGCTGACCACTTGAAATTGGATAACCTATCCAGAAAATAATTCCTGGATAAAATTGTTTCTGCCTCAGTAGCCAATAATTTCCTGTAGATCTTCATCTAGTGATGGGACCTTGTGAAATTTCCCCATCCACATTGGCCTGCCAATTGGCATTGTTGGCATTATGCAGGTCTTGTTTAGTCAACCATCTTTAGAGATTTTATGGGTATAGATTCCCTGTCACACCTAGAAGACACTATCTAACAGCAGGTATCCTGGTCTTCTGACTCTTACAATCTTTCTGACCTCTCTTGCATGATGTTCCCTAGATGTAGGTTTCAGATTGCATTATAGATGAATCAGTTGGGACTCATTCCCCACAGTCACTTATTCTGTGCATTTTGACCCATTTTGAAAATTTGTAATAGTCTCCCAACTGTTGCAAGAAGAAACTTCTTTGATGAGTGGTGACAGCTACAGTTTCCTATGGGTAGATTTAGAATATAGTTAGAAATTACATTGGTTTAAGAAAGTGGCAGTAGTAGGTTGTCCTGTAGGCTCTATGTCCTCTCTAGCCATGGGTTTTTGTCCACATTTAAAGTACCAGTCAAGAATTCCCTCCCTTTTGAGAAAGTCTTGAGTTCAATTAGGTAGCTGTCATTAATCCCCAAGATAAAACTGCTACTATTGCAACATCTTAATATTTTACAATAATTTTTTATTCTTTAAGAATTTCATAAATGTATACAGTGAAATATATTCATTCCATACCCCATCTCCTCCCTCCAGCTTCTCCATATACTCCCTGACACATTCCCTTTCAATTCCAATTTCACGTCTTATTTTCTTTATGTTTTTTATAACCCATTCAATTCAATTACTGCTGCCCATATGTGCACTGGTATGGAACCATCCACTGGATCATGGGAAACCTACCAATAGCTAACCAAGTCCCAACCTGAGAAGATATCAATGGCCTGTAGCTCCTCAGGAAATGTTGGGTCCTGGAGAGTACCCTCCCCCATTTATATCAGATTCTTGTTTGGTTTGCTCTGGAGGAGGTCTTGTGCAAGCCATCACAGCTGCTGTCACATGAATGCAATAGCTGTGCCATGTTAAGAAGATAGCACTTCACAGCACTCCTTCATATCTTCTGACACTTAGATTCCTTTGCCTCCTCTTCATCAGTGCTCCTTCAGGCTTATAGGTGTGGGTAGTTATCACTGGCAAAGTTGCCGCATTTAAGCCTGAACACTTACAGACTTTTATTTTTATGACCAAGACTGAGAGCAGCTTGGGTCCAGTGTCATATCTGATCCCCACCATGAATAAGCGGTTTATGCTGCTGGCAGGAGTTGTAGAACTCTCCATGCACCTGTGAGCCTCATCCTGGGTCAAATCACACCTCTGTTTTTAAGAGGCACAAAACTTTGGACTTCAAAAATTATTGAAGCCAGCTTTACTATATTTAAACATGACTTATTCACATAGTGTCTTATCCATAAAACATTCAGGGTGTCTTGTAACATTTTAAAACAGACTCTGCTAGAGGTCTGGGCTCCAGGGCAAAATGTGATCCAACTTGAGTCTTATGACCCAAGGAAGCAGTTATTTGAGAAAACAAAGGCTGCATGGGAGGAACTTCTGGAAAATATGAAAGGAGCACAAATGTGCCAACCTGTCCAGTTTTGTAGAAAACTGTATTACCCTTCCCTGTCAACAATGCATCTCCATAGAAAACCAACTCTTCAATTACAATTGGGCACTTTTAAATATTGAATGCCTACTCAAAAGTCCACGAGAAATGAATTTCTCAGCACAGCTGGTTATTCTCACAATTAGTTAAATTTAGAAGTTAAAAATTAACAAGTAGATATGCTCTCACATCTGAAACAACTTAAAAACTGGATGAAATAAGCGGTTTTGAAACACTGGACAAAAGCAATGGGAGGGAGTCACTCCTGAGAGAAGAGAAACATGAAGAACGCCCTGTGTCTGTCCCACCTCACTGCAGAAGAGATCCAGCTGTGGCCAAGGGAGAAGGAACCCAGAGGGAGTCCAGAACAGTCTGAGGAGACAGGATGCTACAGTGTTCAGAAAGAAAGCAGCCAAGGTTTCCATGGCATGATACCAGAGAGCTGAGATGAGAGGGTCTAGAGATCTGAACACGCCAGCTAGTAAAATCTAACACCTGTATGGGTCTCAGGAAGGAGTCACATAAAACTTACATATACTAAGCACCAAGTGGAAATCACATAGGATTTGAAATAGTGTCTTATGCCCCCACTTAAATTAGAGAAACTCATAATTTAAGGGATACTGGGTAAAGTGCCCCAAATGATTTGACCTTAGACAAAATTAGTCCTAGACTAAATGGTTCCCCAAGAACACCTTAAAATTAAGACCAAAACATCACGTATTTCTGAATAACCATACTACAAACCCTGATAAAGGTTACAACTGTTTCCAGAAATAAAATTTATGCAACTACAAAAATGTCACTCAAGAAGATTAAATTCAAAATGTCTGCTATTAAATGAAAAAAGCCACTTGGCTTCTAAGTAAACACAAGAACATAAACCTCAGTAGAGGAGAAAACACTTTGAAAAGCCAACAGAGTGGTAGAGACAGAAGAAAAAGCAATTCTTTTAAAAATGCCATCATGACAGTTCACCACATGTTCAAGAACCTAGAGGAATCATTATACATTTTAAGCAGACAGACAAATAAGAAAAGCTAAAATTGATATTCTACAGATGTATACAAAAGTTTCTCTGATGAAAATAATATTGTGGTTTTAGGAATAGATTAAAAATTGCAGTAGACAAGATTAATGAATTTGAAGACCTCAAAAATAAAGCTGTGCAAAACGAAACACAGAAGGCTGGGGAATTCCACCCAGCCACTCAGGAAACACAGAACATATGGTCAACTTGAGAACAAACAGCAAGAGAATCAACTTAAACCAAAGTACACAAAGGAGCATATTAAATGTAAGTGGTCTAAACACTCCATTTAAAAATAAACAGAGACCTTCATACTACATTAAAAAGGAACAACCAACTCCAAGTTTTCTATTAAATATATGCTGTAAGTATACAGAATTAAAAGTTGGTAAAATACAATGTTAATATTTTAAAGGTTATGTGACAATATCATCATTTTATGATCAGCAGGTTACTTCAAGAAAATTGATTTGAGGAGAAAATAATTGTGTTAATCAAAATAAATTAGACACAGAAAAATAAGAATGTTATCTTTTCTCTCCTATGTGGAAAGATGATAGATAGATAGAAGGTAAGTAGATGATTGATAGACAGATAGATAGATGATAGATAGATAGATGATAGATAGATAGATGATAGATAGATTAGATAGTAGAAGATAGACAGATGATTGATAGATAGATAGATAGATAGATAGATAGATAGATAGATAGATAGAGACCTGAAAATAGATGTTAGACAATTGGTGTCTAGGAAATGAGTAGGTAAGGGGGAGGGGATTGGAAAAGCCAGTAGAAGGCAGAGGAGCATTATCTGTGTTCAATACATAATATATGCATTTATGAAGTGTTACAGTTAAAACATATTAACTCGTGCAATTGATATGTGCTAATAAATACAATAATTTAAAAGTCTAAATAAAGAGTATAACCTGGTGATGAAGAGGACCATTTCATATAATTAAAAACCAATTAATTATTCAACAAAGGATAATATTCTAAAAGATTTATGGACAATAATACCATTAAAGTATATAAATCAGAAACATCTTCCAACGGAAAAACAAAAAATTTAAAAAAATTTTGCTGAATTTTTGTGCATTTAAAACAACAAATCTTAATCATATTTAGACTCCCTCCCCCATTCATACCCCCCAATACTCCCTTAATTTCATGGAATCTGTTATATATGTAAAGGCCTAACTGGTCAAGCTTTTGCACCCAGATGTTCCTTGGTGCAAGTTCATCCACTGGAGTCTCATCAGCCTATCTAGAAATCTAGAATCATCTCTTTAAAGAATATTGACTCTCCATCTCCCAGCAGTAATCAGTTACCAATAGCCCCTCGAATAAGGTTGGGGACAGCTGCCCATTTTTCCAGTTTTATGCTGGAGTTTTGTCTGCTTAAGTCAGCATGGGCTTTGTGCATGCTGTCACCATTGCTACAAGTTCATATGAGCAACTTTCCACAGACCTGAAATCATCTGTTTCCTTGTGTTCATGCAATAATCTAGGTTCTTATAATCTTTCTACCCCTTCTTCTACAATGGTCCCTGACCCATGGGTGGGTGAGTTTTAATATAGGAGTGTGTCTTAGTCATTTTTCTGTTGCTGTGACCATATAAAATACAAAATGCATTTAGTCCAACCTTAAAAGTCCCCATAGTCTTTACCAATCTCCATACTATTCAAAAGTTCATAGCCCAAAGTCTCTTCTGAGACTTGGACCAATCTCTTAACTATAAGCCCCTTTAAAAATCAAAAGACAAATTACATACAGTGGAAATGAATACACATTTCCATTCCAAAAGGGAAGAACAGAGGCATGGTGAGGAAATATCAGACAAAAACAAGACTGAAAACCAGCAGGGCCAACAACAAATCCAGTAACTCCACATCTGACTTCTGATACTTTACTTCCAAAGGCCTTAGATGGCTCAGCCTCTCCAGCTTTGCTGTATAAAACATACATCTCTCTCTTGGGCTGGTACCGCTCCCTGTATGCAACTCTTCTAGGCAGATGTCTCATAGTTCCAGCATCATGAACGTCTTCTTGGGGTCTCCAGGGACAACCAGACTTCATGCCTGGCCCCCACAGCTCTCTGAAACTTCAGAAGACAAACCAATAACCCCTTCACTCTTGTATCTTTCATGCCTCTATAACGAGAACCAGGTGAACAACATTGCCAAGTTTGGCTGCAAGTTTGGGATGGACCCTAGCCTGCCTCATTCATTTTAGAAGCTTTTCTCCTCAGTGGTTTTCTAGTATAAAATCCCTGCAGCACTCTCTCCATTGTTTAAGTGTGATCTCTAGGCCTCTCCTTAATCTGTTAAATCTCTTTATCAAAAGGATCCTCTCCTTCAGCACATGCCTTGGCTCCAACATTAATCTTCCTAGTGCTCTTTTTCAATCAAAACTGTACATTCTGTTTTTCTTTCAACCCCATTTCCTCTTTGTCACTATAGACCTGCATAATAGTCACCATTAATAGCCATGCCACTATTTCTACATTAGGCTGTCTTGAAATTTCTTCTGTCAAAGAAATTAGTCCATTGCTTTTCAACGTAGCCTCAGGTAAGCTTTTTGGCTGTGGGCAGACTCCACCAGTCTTTTTGCCAAAATATCCCAGTTGCTGCTTAAGCCCTCATTTACCTCTGGAGCTACGTTGTTCTCAGCACTACTTTCTTCCAGACACCTACTAGAATGGACTGCTAATCTCTGCTTACAGCAATCAAACACTCCTCTAGTCCAAACTTCCAAAGTCTTACACATTTCTCTAAAGCCCACATGGTCAGATTCTTCACAACCAACAACTCCCTTCTGATACCAATTACTAGATTAGTCACTTTTCTGTTGCTGTATGAAAACATCATGACTAAGGGAACTTACAAAAGCAAGAGTTTATTTAGCTTACTGTTCTAAAGGGGTAAGCATCCATCATGGCGGGGAAACATGGCAACAGAGGTAACAGCTGGACTAGGACCAGAAGCTAAGCTCTTACATCTTCAAGCAGGCACAGGAAGTAAGAGAGAGACTCAAGATCAAGCAAGGCTTAAGAACTCTCTAAGCCTGCCCCCAATGTCATGCTTCCTCCAACATGGCCATACCTAAGACCTCCCAAACAGCACCATCAACTAGGGACAAAAAATGTCTGAATTTTAGGAATCTATAGGGGACATTCTAATTCAAACCACCACAGAGTCCTATACAGGGACATACACTCTGCAGTATCTTATTCTCTAAACTTTGGTCAGTTGTGGCCTTCTATTTGCATTGCTCTCTGTTGCATGAGGAAGCCTAACTGGTGAGAGCTAAGGGAAACATTAGTGTTTTCTCTACCATTGTTCTGCTATGTTCCTTGAGACTTAGGTGTAGTGATTCAATTGTAGATGCACCATTTAGGACTACACATCTCTCAGACACATAGTCTCTGTGTGTGACTAGTTGTGAATCTCTATAATACCTCCACCTGTTTCCTAAAGAATCTTATTTGATGAGTGATGCTTGGTATACTTTTCTGTAAATGTAAAGATCCATATTTAACATACAGTAAGAAATTCCATGTGTTTAGAAATATGACTGAGATAGGATTTTCTCTAGGATCTATGACCTCTCCAGCCATGCATGTTTGGCTCTGTTTTACAGTGTCACCCATGAGTTCCCTCCCATTGAGAGAGTTTTAAATCAAATTAGATACCTGTTAATTAACCCCAAGACAAAAGTGCCCTTACTTCACCAATATTGTTTGCTTTGCTGGTCATTGCTATGGTTATTAAACTTTGAAGTTGGGTTGGACCACTGATTTATTTTCTCCTTTAGCAGCTTGCATAATATTCTCCAGAACTATGAGAGCTAGTCTTCAGGGAGGAGGCTTCCAGGTCAGTTCCACTTTCATTGCTCTAAGTCCTGTGCCCAAAGTACATCTAATCTCAGCAGTAGGGACTTACCTTCAAGTTCTGGGAGATAATCAAGGACTATGGCAATAGCCTATGCTATTTGGGGAGTCTCTTGGACTACGTTGACCAAAGGGAAGATTCTCCTGTCTGGAACTGTGTTTCTTGTTATACATCCTTCAGGTATACATATACACCGATGTTCAGATATTGTATGTGTATTTTTAATAGGTTTTTCTTAGTTAATACATTTCCCTGTGGTTTTTCATACCACCTAACTTTATCTCTCATCTCTCTCTTTGTCTAATGTCTCTCCTTGCTCCCTATTCAAGAAAAAACTATTATTAACACATTTTCCCAAAGATGGATTGAATGAGTAGAGTTATGATTTAGACATGAAATAGTTCTCCCAAAAGGCCCATGTATGTATTGATGGCTTGGTCCCCAGGTGCTGTTACTATGGTGAATTGACTGGTTCATGAGGGATCTGAAGAATCAATGGGTTCATTCATTATAGATTGCTAAATTGATGCCATAATATTGGCGTTGTGGAGATATTTGCAAAAGAACACCACTGCAGTCATGTTTTTGAAGGACATTCCTTATCCCCAGTTCCTTCTTCTTCCTCTGATCTTCTGCTTTTTGCCTGCTGTGATGTTCTGCCTCCCAGTGGTTCAGAATCATGACCATGAAATTAAAGCTGTAAAACTCCATCATTCTAAATCTTTCCTACCTTAATTTTTTATCAGATATTTTGTCAACATGTTGAAGAATTAATACAAATAAAATTACAGGAAATATACTATCAGCCAATTTAATATAAATAGCATTTATAGATCAACATCACAGTAGCTAAAGTTGATGCACACACATGCCAAAACACATACACACAAATTAGCACACAAGTATACAAACACCCTCCCTGTACACACACACACACACACACACACACATGCTCCTGCACACACAAAACCTATGATAGTCTGTATTCTAGACCATAAATAATTCTCAGTAAAACTTTGATTTGAATCAGTCAAATTATATTTTATGGTGACAATAGAATTAAATTTGTAATCAATAACATAAATGTATTTGGAAAATAAATTGTGAAATCAGACTAAGTAACTATTCTGCAGAATACAAAGTTTCATTTATCAATGAAACAATATTTCAATACATTTATATACAATCATATTATTAAAGAATGTCAATGTTTCAATACTATTATTAGTAGATATATAGTAGATATATAAAGAGGAAATTCAGAAATATATGAAAATGAAAACTTTGTATATCAAAATTTGAAGACATTGCCAAAGTATTAATAGACAAGTATTACAACACTAAAGTAAATATTTGAAAAGCAGAAAAGTCTCAAACCAATGATGAATAAAATCATAATGGAAGAGTATATTTTAAAATTTGGAAAGGATTTGAACACTCATATCATCAAGTAAGATATATGGAGGGGAAATAAACACTTGTAAACATTTTAAATGTCATGAATCATTAGCTAAACTTAAAATTTTAATGAGATGATTTTTACATGACAATTAGAAAGGCTGATATTAAAAAATTTGGTCACAGCCAGCACAGTCAGGACCAAACCCACCCTTTGTAGGATGTAGTACATCTGATAGTCTCATAATCAGCTGGAGAAATACATAAATTAGTGATATGGTTTACAAATCAGTTTGAAAATACCATAAAATATGTGCATACCAATTAAAGACCAAACTCTTTTCTTTGCTCTGATTCTAAAGAACTGAAATGTGTGACTGCCTATAGTGAATATCTCTTGCTGTAAAAAAAAAAAAAAAAAATCACAGTTTAGTAGCTATGTATTATCTCACTGTTTGGGTGATCAGAAATCCAGAGTCATCTATGGTGATAAGCCAAGGTATTACTTCTGGAGGGTATGGGGCAGATTCCATGACTAGCCTTATTTTGTGATTCCTCTGGCTCTCTGGCTCTGTCTCTCTATCCTTTACCTCCTCTCCTCTCTTCTATGCTAGCATACTCATATTTTTAGTTACTTTAGCATCTGTCTTCCTCTTCAAAGACCCCTTGAATCATACTGGACCCAGTTGGGTCATCCAGTATAATCTTCCCATCTCAGGATTCTTAATTTAGTCACAATTGCAATATTCCTTTAATAATGCAAGGTAACATGTTCAAATGTGTCATGAATGTGTTATGTGTTATGTGACTATCACTGGAGAAATTTACTGTGTAGGACACCATCCAAATCTTATATTAATTATTAATAGCACTATTAATTGCAATAATCAAACACTAGGGAAAAAGCCTAAATATGCATCAACAGTGAAATGAACAAAAAATTGTGATATTTCTTGGCAATGTAATACCAATTCAGCAGTAAAATAAGTCACAAATACACATAGCAGTCAGGAAGAATCTCTAAGAAATTATACTGAGTGAAAGAAGACAGACATAAAATATCTATATCACTTATGATTTAATTAAAATAAAACTGTAAAATAATGCAAAGTAAACTATAGCGAGAGGTGGAGCACAGTGACAAAACTAGAGGCTGAACACAGAAAAAGGAAATCCTGAAGAAATTGACATATTCATTATTTTAATTATCATGACTGTCTCACACATGCATATGTGCATGTCAAAACTTACTGTTTTAAGATTTGTGTATAATACATTTTATATAAAATATACCTCTATATACTCACTTTTGAAATATTTTTAGTGCAATATAAAGAAACTTGGACATCACATCTTCTGACTTGTTGAGTACCACAAATCAAGTAACAGATATAAAGAATTAATTCACCCAGACACTCCTGGACCATTCTTTCAGTCCTTCCTTGTATTTTTTCCAGTCCCTAACCAGCAGCCTCATGGGACTTCTCTATGACCCATTAACAGAGGAAGTGAACATCAAGCTATCTTTATGGATGGATTAGTATAATAAGCCACACCAGCTGGAAGCAAAATGCTGCTGCATTATGGGGACATTCAGAAGTCTTCAAAAACAATAATTAAGGAAATTCTCTTAATTGTAGAGAATTTCTAATGCTCTCAAGAATGGATTCAGTGTGAGTCACTAATAATAAAATAGGGAGATGAGTGACAAGATATGCAAGACAAAAAATATGTGTATGCCACATATTGGTTAAATAATATGTACCCCTGTCAGCTCAGTAATCATGTAGAGATGTCCTGTTGAATGCTGTGCTCTGATTCCCTTCTTAGCTGGCTAACATATTTCAGAATGTCAAGTACAGTATGACCATGACTAGGGTACTGGAGGACACATATAGGACACACCTGCCCAGTTAGCTCACAATTCAGCTTGGGATTTCTTTAGTCTCATGCTGTCCAGAGGAAGGACGAAATAGTCATCTGGTAGATGAATCAGAGACAATCCTCCATAGGCTTGAATATGGCTATATTTTTTTTATTTTATTTTCACAAAAAGACCAAAAAAAAAAGTATCAAGTTTATTTCAATATTTAGTTTCATTTTTAAAATTAAAACCATTGGACAATCACTCTAATTAAAATTCATTACCAGAAGTGCAGAAAACATTAATAAGCAATTAAATATTGCAAGGTCATTTTACCACTGAAAAGTCCTTTAGCTTTGTACTCTTTTTTTTTTTCAAATATTTTATGTATATTTTTCAG
>NW_008351369.1:25079-25367 GCF_000622305.1 Nannospalax galili | reverse complement strand
TTTGCAAGTATTTTATTGAGAATTTTTGCATCTATGTTCATTAAGGATATGGGTCTATAGGTTTCTTTTTTGGTTTTATCTTTACCATGCTTTGGTGTGAGAGTAATGCTGGCTTCATAGAAGGAATTTGGAAGTTTTCCCTCCATTTCTATTTTTTGAATAAACTAAGTAGTATTGGATGTAGATCTTCTTTAAATGTCTGGTAGAATTCTGCTGTGACTCCATCTGGGCCTGGGCTTTTTTTAGTTGGGAGGTTTTGTTTTACTGTTTCCAATTTCCTTATTTGTT
>NW_008351369.1:8774-22059 GCF_000622305.1 Nannospalax galili | reverse complement strand
CAGGTCCAGGGAAGCAGAGAGAGGTGAGGGCAGGGCCAGGTCCAGAAGCAGCGCTCCTGGGGCCCAAGGAAAGCACCAAGCCAGTCTGGGTGAAAAGGACCAGGAAGCAGCACTGGCTCCCCAGGTGTCTGGGGCCCCAAGACTAGGAATGGCACAGGGCCCAAACTAGGAGTAGAGAACAGCGGGGGAGATGGAAGGGTGAATGAGGCCGGGGGAGTCAAGGTGCAGAGGGCCCCATGATAGACCTAGCCCAAGAGGCCTGAGGATAGGAGAAAAGGTTGGGAGAGTTAGCCAGTGGTGCAGGTCCAGGGAAGCAGAGAGAGGTGAGGGCAGGGCTGGGCCCAGAAGCAGTGCTCTTGGGGCCCAAGGAAGGCAGCATGCCGGTCCAGGTGAAAAGGATCAGGAAGCAGCACTGGCTCCCAAGGTGTCTGGGGCCCCAAGACTAGGAATGGCACAGGGCCCAAGCTAGGAGCAGAGAACAGCGGGGGAGATGGAAGGGTGAACGCGGCTGGTAGAGTCAAGGCACGGAGGGCTGCGCCATAGACTTACCCCAATAGAGGCCTGAGGGCAGGAGAGCAGGCCCGGAGAGTTAGCCGGTGGTGCAGGTCCAGGGAAGCAGAGAGAGCTGAGGGCAGGGCCAGGTCCAGAAGCAGTCCTCCTGGGGCCCAAGGAAGGCACCAAGCCAGTCCGGGTGAAAAGGATCACGAAGCAGCACTGGCTCCCCAGGTGTCTGGGGCCCAAGACTAGGAACTGCACAAGGCTGAAACTAGGAGTAGAGAACAGCGGGGAAGATGGAAGGGTGAACGTGGCTGGGGAGTCAAGGCATGGAGGGCTGTGCGATAGACTTACCCCAAGAGAGGCCTGAGGGCAGGAGAGCCATATGGCTATATTTTTACCATTGTATAAATTACTTTTCTCCTTACTGTGATAAAATAACAAACAGGAATATTTAAGGAAAATACAAGGCTGAAACTAGGAGTAGAGAACAGCGGGGAAGATGGAAGGGTGAACGCGGCTGGGGAGTCAAGGCATGGAGGGATGTGCGATAGACTTACCCCAAGAGAGGCCTGAGGGCAGGAGAGCCATGTGGCTATATTTTTACCATTGTATAAATTACTTTTCTCGTTACTGTGATAAAATAACAAACAGGAATATTTAAGGAAAAGGATTTATATTTACTCAGTTTGAGAGTACACTCCACAATCATGTAGTAGTGGAACCAGTTCTTTCTGTGTCTGTGGGATTGCGATACTGTAGTTTGTTACATGGCACCAGCCAGAAGCAGAGAGCTTGGATCCAAAAATGTTCTTATAAGTCACTACTCCAGCATTAGTTTCTTTCCATTAGGCCCCAGATGCCAAAGTTTCCACAGCAAAGCAACACCACATCTGAGGAACCAGTGTTTTACATTGGACCCAAAATAATCACTCATTTCTATCACATTTCTCTCAGTACCATGAATTTGAATGTAGCTAATTCTATGTCCACTGTTGACCATTACATTTAGCATCATCCCACCCAGGGAAGATGTTGAACTGTGGAAGAGCACAGAGTGTAGGACTACACTTGGAATTCTCTGTTCTTACCAAGTCAGCCACCTTCCAAAACATACAAATTTGTATGAACTACTGAAACCTTGCAGAATGGATATTGTGAGAGGTCAAGATACAGACTCCGGATACAGGTATCTTTTCTATATGAGCCACTTAAAGAATGTTTATTATTCATCATTGAAGCTTTGGCTCAAATAGTAAGTACCACCAAGTACCACTGTGGACCATAGTCATGACAGTTATATCAGAATCTGAGTCTATGTCCGGCCATTTCATATGCTTCTTTCTGCTAACGCAATAGATTATTCACTGCATTATTGTCGGCAGCACCAGATTGAAGTCACACAGTGGGAAAAGTAAAACTATACAACCCATGAATTAATCTCTAATTCTTCTTTTCCAGGAGTTCTAATTGATAGAAATCTAATGAAGACAAGATCAATAAAGATTCAGATAATGTATAAACATATATCCATGTCATTCAGCTTATGAAAAACACAGTCAAGTTTAGTTAATGTAAGGAGAACATGAAATCATTTCCAAAAAAGTAGAGGTAGACTTGATACCTGCCCCTGAAGGAGGGTGTAAAGCACAATTCTTTTTATCAACATTTTTGTATCTCACCACCCCCAATTCATTATATGAAGAGACTTGTTAACAAAGCTCTTTTGTCCTAGGAGTATAGTTGGATTATCATGAGCCAATAATAAAGTTGACAACAGATTTCTGGGTCCACTGCATTGGAAACGTAAATATTTTCATCTCAAATAGTGCTAGATGGCTTCTTTGTGCCATATTAGATATAGGATTGTCTTGGACCACATAGCAAATACACAAACAATAACAAAAAAAAAAGATAAAAAAAGTTTTGTGTATAAGCCTCATTTTATCCACTACCACAGATAAGTTAAACAGTCCTCACATAGCTAGACTAATTATATGGTCTCTCATTCAGAGATCTTTTTAAATTGGTAAGCATGTCTCAAGTTGGCAAACACAAACAAAGAAAAAGAACATATAAGTAATCAAATTTGATGCTTAAAATATTTCATTATATAAATAAAAGATACAAGGGCAACATAGAACTAGTTGGCCACATGACACACTATTTAGGAAGCTAATGCATCAGTTTCTGTTTCCGTGGAAGTACTTGCAATTCTCAGGAGTTTCTCAAGATGCTGCTCAGATAGTTTGACTCTAATTTTACTTGGAGAATGCTTCATTCTTGAAAATAGTTGCTCATAAATATAAGGTTCTGTCGAAAGCAACGGCACAAATAAGACATGATTATGAAGCAAAGGATATTTGTCTCTGAGAATATAGGACCTATTAAAGTCCAGTAAGAGGGCACTATCACATTTTTCCTCAGTTGAACATCTAATTTTAGCTCTATGCTTTCCATTTGAAAATTGGCAGGTGCCATGTTTGTACTGACTGAAAATAGAGCCACAAGTATACAAATTTCCTTTAAATTTGTTTTCAAATTCTTGTATCTAACTGAAAATCAAGGCTACAATTTTTTCTCTCTTGACAGAACTGTGTTTAGATCAAATGTCTAAATGCATAAAATTGCTTTCCTTAGTTTGAGCTGGTATAATTTCAGCTTCATATGGAATGACATTTTAATTTGAGACAGTGTATTGATAAATTGGCTTTCCTCTTGAAGACCCATGTTTAACTCACTTATAAGGGTAGTTAAGTGAAACATTGAAAGTGCTAGACAATAAATATGGAATGCTGTTCAAGATAACAGGTTTAGGCAAGAACCTGCTAAACAGACCACAAACGGCACAGGAACTAACCTCCAAAATCAACAAATGAAAATACGTGAAATTTATGTCTCTCACAGAAAAACAAACAATCAAAAACAACAAGAAAAAAAAAACAAATAGAATTGGAGAAAATCTTCAACAGCTATATTTAAGAAAGGGAGATAATATCCATAACTGACAAAAAATGCAGAAACTAAATATCACAAAATCAAAACCTTTAATTTATAAAGGGGATAATGAAATGGACAGTTATCAAAAAAAAGAAGCTTTGAAGTCAGCACTAGCTTTATTTCTTCTTGTTTTTCCTACAGCTCATGTTTGCAATGTCTTCAGTAATCAGGTTTTACCACCTAGTTCTGGTGGGGAACCAAGAGCAGGAGCAACAGCCATTACTGTTTGAGGGTCTACGGAATCCCTGATCAACAGCTTCAAGAGAGGGGGGTCCATTCCTGGCATTGTGGCTTTGTTTTGTTAGGCTATGGTATATATGAGGGATAAAAATCCTTTTAATGTCTTTCTATAAAGTGTATGTATACACTTTAAGAAGCATCTATAGAGGTAGATGTCATTTGACTTTTCCTAAAGACCTTCAGTGTGAGTTATCCTTCCCTGTGCTTGCTCCTCCACCCTGACTTCCCATTTCCTGCTCCATTTACCTCTTCCTCCTCTGCTCTCCTCCTTTCCTACTTTATATCACTACATTCTATCTCCCCTCCCATGAAACCCCCACCCCTATGGCTGTTTATTAGTTTCCTGATCTCTCTGGATTTTCCAATTCAAACATGCACATCTAAGAATACAAACCTAGGATCCAGCTGTGAGAGAACATGTAACGTTTGTCATTTTAGGTCTGGGTTACCTCATTCAGGATGACTATTTCCAGTTTCATCCATTTAGCTGTGAATTTCACCATTTCATTTTTTAACAGCTGAATAATATTCCATTGTGTAAATGTATCATACTTTCATTATCCACTCATCAGTGGATGGACATCTAGATTACCTCAATTTCCTCACTGTTGTCAAAAGGGCATCAATGAACATAGATAAATAGGTAGCTGTGTAGTAGGATATAATCTATTTGGAATTTGCTCCAGAGAAGTAGGTGTATATCATATGGTAGATAGACTTTTAGCTTTCTGAGGAAGCTCCACACTGATTTCCATAGGGGCTGTGTCCATTTACACTCCCAGCAGCAGTGGATAAGAGTTCCCCTTTCTCCACCTCCTCATCAACATTAGTTTTGCTTGTTTTTTGGATCTTAGCTATTCTAAGTGGATTAAGATAAAATCTCAAAATGGTTTTGAATGTGTTTCACTGATGACTAAAGATGCTGAACAATTTTTTAAAGTATTTCTCAATTATTTACATGGCAGTTTTTGAGAACTCCCTGCTCAGCTCCTTGCTCCAATTTTTAGTTGTTTTTTTTTTATGTTTAGGTTTTTTGTTTTTTGTATATTCTAGGTAACTCTTGTCAGAGGAAGAGCTGGTAAACATTTTCCCCATTCTTTTTAATTTTTTAAATTTAATTTAATATTTTTATTTTTTATTTGTGTGTTTTGCCTGCATATATGTATGTGCATCCATGTCATGCAGTGCCCATGAAGGTCAGAAGAGGGCATCAAGAGCAGTCAGTGGATTAACCACTGGGCCATCTCCCCAGGCCCTATTTTTCTCATTCTGTGTGCTGTCTTTTCACCTCAATGGTGGTGTCCTTTGATATACAGAAGATTTTTAGTTTCATGAGGTCACATTTGTCAATTGTTGGCTTAATGACTACACTATAAGAGTTCTGCTTATAAAGTCCATTCCTCTCTCTGAAAGATCCAGCTTTCCCTAATTTGTCCTGTATCTAGTTAAGGATATTGAGTCTTATGTTTAGGTCCTTGTTCCTCTTAGAGTTGCATTTTGGGCAAGGTGAGAGATTGAGATCTAGTTTCATTCATCTACATGTAGCTATCCAGTTCAATCAGCAATATTTGTTGAACATGCTCTCTTTTCGCCAGTGTGTATATATGACTCCTTTGTCAAAATAAAAGGAGAATGCAAATGCCTGGATTTAAATCTGGATCTCCAATTATATTTCATTTATCAATGTGTCTTTTTATTGCAGTACTATGCTCATTTTATTACTATAGCTCTATACTAAAATTTGAGATCAGGGATGGTAATGGCACCAATATTTCTTTTATTATTCAGTATTATTTTAGCTATTCTGGTTTTTGTGTGTTTTATATGAAATTTGAGATTTTTTTTCAATTTTTGGTGAAGACTTATGTTGTAATTTTATTGGGCATTGCATTGAATTTACATATTGCTTTTGGCAGGATGGCAATTTTGACAATATCAATCCTACCAATCCTTGATCATGGGAGGTCTTTCCAAACCTCTTTCATCAGTGCCCTAAAGCTTCTATTACACATGCCCTTCTTCATCTCTGTTGGCTAGCTTTCATAGTGCTCTACGGTAGTATACATGCTACCAAAAGAGAAAATTAATCACCAGCCTTAACTAGTTGTGAACACTTTGAGCTACAACAACTTCCTGGCAAGATATGCACTTTGGGGGAATAGTGGCATGGATTCTCAGTCACTTACTAGTTGGAATTCTGATCCACTTCATAGGATGGAGCACACCTCACACTGATATCAGGCCTAGGAACCCGTGGACTTAGGAGCAAGTCACTATTCCACAGTGGAACAGAGTTTTCCACACAGCTTGGTAGTTACTCATATGAATTCACAGTAATGGTGACAAAATGCACAAGTTACACATAAGTTCAATTCAAACAAAATCCCAGCATAAACGTGGGGAAGTGGGTAAGAAATCCCAATCCAATCTGAGGAATTATTGTGAACCAACTATTCCTGGCTGCTAGAAGAGGAAAAGTCATTTTCATTTAACAGTGAGATTCTTGATGGATTAACCAGACTCCAGTGGATGGACCCACACCAAAAGTCATTTGGGGACACAAACCTACAAATCTAACTCTATGAGCACATGTAGGTGTGTGAGTGTGATTGTGTATGTGTGTGTGTGTGTGTGTGTGTGTGTGTGTGGTGTAATTTAAAGATAGAACTAGCATCAGACCTATCTGCATCATTCCTGGACTGGACATATACCCAAAAACTTCATATCCTATACAGATATTTGCAGATCTGTCTTTACTGCTACTCTATTCATGATAGCAAGGAAATGGAAACTGCCTAGATGCCCATCAACAACAGAATGAATAATGAAAATGTAGTATATATACACAATGGCATTTTATTCAACTGTAAAGAAAAATGAATTCTGAAATTCACAGGAAATGGATGGATCTGGAAAGTATAACATTAAATAAGATTACTCCAAACTCAGAAAGACAAAAACCACATGTTCTCTTCCAATGTGGATCCTAACCTGTAATGAATACATGTACATGTAAAGGTGGGTAAAGAGGAAAACCTTAGAAAGGAGATCAAGAGGGTAAAATGGGTGAAGAGGAAGGATCAGGGGTTGACCAAAGGATGCTCAGACATGAAAGATGAAAACAGACTTGGGGAAAGTTGCAAAGGCGGGTGGGTGGGTAGGGAGTAGGGTCATGGGGGAGATGAGCAGAAAGGAGAATCTACTAAAAAACACATTGAGAACTCTAGAGAAAAATTTGATACCTTGTATGTTAATTTAGAAAATTTAAATTATGAATTTCTGACTAAATTCACTAAAAACGTTAATTCTGTGAGCCAAGATCTAGCATGAATTTTGTTTCTGAAACCATGAAAGACCTGATATAATGTTCCAAATCATACAATCTTATCAACATTTGGCCTTGATCAGCCATCAATCAAAAAGTAAATGATGCTACCAAAGTCAACATCACACTTTTAAGGAATTCCTGGAATTCTTGAAAATTTAATCCCTTGGCTTTTGTGAAATCAGTCCTAGTGATGATTGGTATGACTTTATTCACTTTTAATGCTTTTGAGCATCAATTTTCTGGATATCCTATGCAATGATACATCATGAACCATGAATTTTGCCTGTGAAAGAAGAATCACTTTAACATATTTCCACTGCACTGTGAAAGCCTTTTGATTTAGCTGTATCTTCTAATGGTTCATAAGAAGTCCTTTATTCAGTGACTTTTATTTGCCATCAACACTAGAATAAAAAATGTCAAGTTAAGTCATGCTTGTAGCACCAGTATTTCCATCCACTGGCGAAGCATAACATTTAAAACTGGCAGCTTTAAGCTCCATATTTCTTTTGATAGATTTTCCAGTTCTTCCATTCAGCTAGGTGTGGTCTGACTAGACACAGTAATTTTAGAAATATCCTCCCTCTTTTCCAAGCACATTGTATCTGTCATACTATCACTGTATTGCTTAATAAGATCACATTAGTAAATAGTTTTGATATTTTGCTCTGTAAACATCCTGCTAGATAATTAACATTTACAAAGAACAGTTCTAAATTTTAACTTTAACAGAATTTTATTGCTGAAAAAACAAATTTTTTTCAGTTTGGCTGTTTTGTCCTGATGTCCCAACCCTTGATATGTAGTGAATTTTGTAACAGTTTTTGCATATAATGCCTTAAAGGTATAATCTTTTAAATTTGCACAAATTCCCTGTGAATTCAGTACAATGCTTTTCTATCTACCTCTGCAAAGAGTTGTCATCTGTCCACTCTTCTTTGAACAATCTTCTATCATCCACAATTACTTTTGTGCTGTTTTTCTTTGAGACATTGTAGAAGGCATACTAGGATTAATAGATAAAGGACTTGTGGTCCTTGAATGAGAGTGTTTCTCCTTGGTTCCCCATATTTGGAAGCTTGGTCTCCGGTTCATGGCATGTCTAGGGAGGGTCACGGAACCTTTAGGATATGTGGTCATGCTGAAGGTAGCACGTCACTGGGGGGTGAACCTTGAGAGTTCTTAAACCTTGCTGGATTTCCAGTTTCACAGTTTTATGTTGCTTCCTGTAAGTGTTTGGAGATGTAAGCACTCTCTAGCCTCCTCAGCCACCATGGGTAAGTTGGATTCTTGCCTTCTGGAACTGTAAAACAAATAAACTCTTCTTCCTATAAGTGTTCTTGGATACAGAGTTTGACCACAGCAACAGAAAAGTAACTAGTAGAGGGCTATATCTAAATTTTTATAAAAATTAATTTTCAGGAAAAGAGAAAGCAAGATTTGTGCCTTTCACTTCTCAGCAGACAAGGCAGTGTGAAATGGAGGGCCTGTTATAAAGCATCATGGGTAATATATAGGCAAGGCCAAAGTGTGGAAACACCTCTAGCAATCTGATAAGAATAGTTTTCTGTCTTTGAAATAATATTAAATCTCTAACATATTCAAAGATAGGCTAAAATGTTATTGATAATCTCTAAGTCATCATCAGCATATACAATGTCTGATGTGATAACTTAAATGTCTGTACTTGGAAGATAGCACAAGGAAGTCTCACACCATCCTAACACTGAAGGTATGCCTACATACAAATAGAAATTATATACATAAAATATATATAATAAACATATGTATATGTTTATTTTGTGTAACATGTGACAAGACTTGTCATCTACAAAGCTCATTATGCTCCAGAATTCCATAATCAAGTTTAAAAAAGGAAATCTCATAATGGTTAAGTAAGTTTTTGATTTTTAAGTTAATCAGTATTCATAGGTACCCAGTGGTCAGATGCAGCCTACAGCTTGGGAGTTGTCTACCTCCGATCTTGAAAACACAGCACCTTAATAGTGAAGGATAATAGAGATAGATTTTACACCTTCAGATCCAAGGACAGCCTTTTTCTCACTGATCCTAGACTGCATCTATGAACTTCCTTAACCTCCAGCTGTGGGGATTAAGCCAATAACAGGTACATGCTGAAGGTCAAAAGGCAGAAGGAGCATTGTCAAGGAATCTCCTCCTTCATTCTCTCTCAGTCAGGTCACAGATTGACATTAGAGATGAGGACAATGCAGAACACAGTTTTTTAAAGCATTCAGAAATACACTAATATGCAGTACAGCGATGTTGTCTTGTTTGCTCTTTAGAGAAAATAAATTCATTTTTATATAAATGAATTGTAGTTTGCAGTCCCAAGGAAAAACAGACAGTCCACTTAATAGAGCTGAACTAAAGTTTAGTAAAATTATCATTCACAAAGATGGTGCAGAAATGAGAAAACCAATAAAGGAAATATTCAAGAAATAGGTATTAGCAACAAAGTCATGGGGCCAATGGAGAAGATATTTCATAGGTCTCACTCAGTCCATAACACCAACTCCAAGGAAGGGTGGTGAGCAAGTTCATTTGTTGGCACATGGATCATTGAAAAGAATAGAAACTAACCTCCCCTCCAGTCTCTATCTCTCCCTCCTTCTTTTCCCCCCTCCCTTCACACCTATACCCTCCCCATTTCCTCTTGTTCCTTCTATTGTATATAAAAATGAAAGAACTAAGGAACCAAGTGCTACCACCTTACTTCAACATCAGAATTCCAAGACAGGGAGAAGGTCAGAAACAAGCAGAGAAAACAGACATTTATGTGGCTGAGATGTGGAAGAGGATATGGAGAAATGGCTACAGAGGTATCTCAGTAAGTAAACGTTTTGTCACTCAAACATAAGGACGTAAGTTCAAATTTGCAACAAATCAGGCATGTCAGTGCATCTGTAACTCCCATTCTGGGGTGAAGTGGACAAGAGGATCTCTGGACCTTGTGGTTCAGGCTTCAGACTGGTTAAGTAGGGAACCAGATTCAGTAAGAAACCCTCTAAAATGAGGTGGGGAGCTTCTGGAGAGATGGGTCAGTGGTTAAAGGTACTTACTGCTCTTGCAGATGACCCAAGTTCAATTTCCAACACTCACTTTGGCCAGATCACTACTCCTTGTAACTCCAGTTTCAGGGGATCTAATGGTCTCTTTTGGCCTCTGCAGGCATCAGAAGTCATGTGCAAATACCCATATGCACACACAAAACCCAAAATAAAATAAAAATCTTTTTTAAAAGTAAGGAGGGGAACTGGAAAAATGGCTTAAGAGCACTGGCTAATTTTGCAAAGGACCCGGGTTCAGTTCCCAACATCCATATGGTGGCTAAGAACCATCCTTAACTCCATTTCCAGAGGAATCCAAAGCCGTCTTCTGACCTCTGAGGCATTGCAGGACATGGATGCCCTCAAATACATGCAGGAAATACACTCATACAAATAAACTAAAAATAATAAAATATAAAAATGGAAGGTGGAAGGTAAATGAGGAACATACCCAAGATTGACCTCTGGCCTCCACACACATGTCCACACACACTTGCATGCACACGTTTATGAAAACACACAGGAAAAACACACTAAGAAATTACTTGGCAGATACCTATTTAATGAACAAGATTGAAAGCAAAAGACTGAATGGATCAACAAAAACAATACTGACGTCTTTGAAAAGATGCACCAAGTCAAAAACCATAGTATAGCAAGAATGTTAGCAAGTGTTCTGCGTGCCAGCATACAACTGTCCTAGCAGCTAGGATGAACAGCAGAGCTTTGATTCATATTTTCCTTTGGTCTTTCAGAACAAGCTATCTTTGATTTTCTCCAAAATGAATACTGTTGTGGATTACTTTGTATCTTGGCAATGTGTTTTTTGGGGGGAAAAAAGTAGCTACTATAAATAGCTTTATTTCTACTAACAATTAAAAAGCTTTATGGAAACAAAAAATCATCCAAACAGTTGCTTTATGATTATTCATCATAAACAGACTTATGATGTAGCCAACTGAGAAAAAATGCAATTTTTTAAAATTTTTAATAACTACATGATTAGAAGAAGCATTTCATTACAGCTTTAACATATTCAATAACACACTCCAGAGCAAGAGTACATTTCTTTCACAAGTGGCTGTAATTTCTAAGTTCACAGTTGAATTAATACAGTTATACAATATTGAACTCAGTATAAGCCCTCTAAGACATAAAACTGAATGAGTTTTAACCTTTAAAAAAGACCACCATTTCATTTTAGAATATACTGTTCCTTGTAGAAAGACTCGTTTTTGCTACTAACACTGAGATGTTGGCGCATACATCTCTAATCTGTATGTATCTGATTATTACTAGTCATAATTGGTTGCACTTGGATCCTTGGTGCCTGTGTATGTCTATAAAGTTATCGGGTAGATGTCAGACCCCAATCTTATCTAAAGGAAGGGTGACAACTGATTGCTGCTAAAGAGGAACAGCTGACCTTCCTAAAACAAAGACCTCTAGATAGGTTGACTAGATTCACCAGATGGACAAGTAGTGGGAAATGGCTGGATATGGGGCGCTCAGTCCCGCTGGGATGGGTCTCCTGCGGCTCTCCACGCGGCCCCTGGAAGCGGCGGCGGGTCTGGCCGCGAGCGGGTCTGCTTCTCTGGTTGCGCGTCGCTGTCCGCCGCTTCGGTGCTGAAAGTCCCTGCTGCTGAGGCTTTGCTCAGCCGTGTTTCCACCCTGATTTCACCCGTGTACTTTCCTCAGTATGCGAGTTCCACCGGCCGCTGGACCACGCAAGAAAGTACGGGGCGGCTGAAGCTGGGATCCGTGAGTCGGTGACGGAGGAATGCTGCCCCCTGGGGAGACTAGATTGCAGGCAGGAGACACAGGACCCAGTCCAGTCAGATTTAGTGTTACAGCTCTTTATTCCAAGTCTCAGTGACCCAGTTCCTGCTCTAGCTCCAGCTCCGCTTCTAGCTCCAAAATATTGAGAGAAGACTAGGATATTTTTATACTGTAGGGGCAGTGGTAAAAGCTTTAGCTGATAGGCACTTTGCGAGATACCCTATTTACGTATAGAAGTGGGCTCCTGCCATGCTGCCAGACAACCTGAAAAATCACACAGGAAAGCATGGCATTTCCAGAGCCAGAGGCCATGTTTATGTGGCTGCTACTTCACAAAGGAGTCAGGAAAAATGCCAGGAAGGCACCCTGCTGTGAAAGGAGTCTCTGCATATGGCTCCAAGCTTGTGAGCTATCCGGACATGAAGAAACTTCTACTTTACACAACAAAGGCCCCCAACAAGTAACAGACACATATACAGTAAATCCAAGGCTGCTGTGTTGATGCAAAAACTGACTCAATAGGGGATACACCTGGGTCCCTTCTGGACCTCCCAGAACATCACATCTTCTTATCACCTGATATAGAGGCACCTGGTGAAGAAGCCACAGATGGATGTGTCAATTACAGAGTAATCACTAATCACTGCAGGTCCAGCCTGTGCCCAGGAAGGGACTTGCTTCAACATCCTGGGCCTCTAAACCAGATTCCCAGAGCCCAGGTCTTCTAGACGGAGGCTCAGGCTCTGTCTCCTGGGGAATGAAGTCTGATACAAGAAAGAATGATGGTTGGGGCTAGAGAGATGGCTCAGTAGTTAAGAACAATGACTGCTGTTGCAGAGGACCCAGGCTTGATTCCCAATACCCACATTGCAGCTAACAACTGTCTGTAACCCAAGTTCCAGGGAATCCAATGCCCTTTCTGACCTCCACAGGCATTACACAACATGGGTACACTTACATACGTGCAGGCGACACACTCATACACATGAAATAAAAATAATAAAATATTTTTAAAAGAAAGAACTATGGTTATCTTAGCCCTGGAAAGCCATCAATTGCCTACAAATTGGGGAATGGGGTGGCAAAGAATGTCACTGACTTTCTCCCTATGTGGCCATCTAGAGATGGGTAGATTCACTATGCATTCACCTCTAGAGATGGGTCAATTCATTATAATCCCAGCACTTGGGAGGTGGAGGCAGGTAGATCACAAGTTTGAGGCACCTAGGCTACACAGTGAAACTCTGTCTCAAAAAGAGAAAAATTGGGTCAGTAAGATGGCTCAGTAAGTAAAGGGGCTTGCTACCAAGACTGACAGCTTGAGTTTGATCCCCAGGACCCACAGGGTAGAAGGATAGAACTGAAAGTTGTC
>NW_008351369.1:6219-6668 GCF_000622305.1 Nannospalax galili | reverse complement strand
GCAGCCGCTTTTGAGCTGCAGGCTGCTTGGCAGGGGTTAGTTAATTTGAATTTTCACTGAACCGGTTTTAGCTGTGGCTTGAACGCTTGGGGGCAGGGTAGAGGAATCTGCCTGACTCTAAAGCTTAGGATTTTAGGGATTTTTCCTAGCAGCGTTCAGATAGAAAAGTTGGGTGAACTGATGGTTCCCAAAGGAACATTCCTGAAATTAAAATTTCAGGGGATTCCATCTGGTTCCCAGTCACAGGCCTGCCCACAAGTTTGAGAGGCTGGCAGCCGCCCTGTGGCTTTTAACTGGCCATTGCATCACCAGGTTTTGATATTAAAAAGATATAAAGATAGAGGTCTTTTGTCCACACCTGTACAGGCAGTCGGAGTCCGTTAGGGGATCAGAGAGACCTTCAGCTAACACCAGGGGGTAGCCCTGGCCAGGAAGCCTCAGTTGTCTCT
>NW_008351369.1:0-5505 GCF_000622305.1 Nannospalax galili | reverse complement strand
GTGGCGGGCACTTCAAAGGGAGATTCAGGAAAAATGCCAGGAAGCCACCCTGCTATGAAAGGAGTCTCAGCACATGGCTCCGAGCTTGTGAGCTATCCGGACATGAAGAAACTTCTACTTTACATAACAGAGGCCCCCAACAGCTGGAGGTGCCAACAACACAGCAGACAGTAGCAGGGATATCAGAGCATAAGGGCTCTAGTGAGAGGAGGGAGGCTATGGGAGGGTGCCATCTGGGAAGTGGTTGTACAGTTGAATAAGATGCTTTGGGGTGTCCTGTGTGATACACACATACACACATACACACACACACACACACACACACACACAAATTTTAAAATGCAGTTTTACTGAAGTGCTTCATTGAATTATTAAAGTTTTTCTTGCAGTTAATTTGAAGCATATTACCTAAGTAAATCAATGAAAATGAACAAAATACTGAGCAGAGAAATACAGACACTGCATTGTTTATCCTTTGATAATATGCTTTATACCTCTGCCATAACCTGCAGAAATTCTTGTAGCCAGCTGACAATTTTAAATACATTTTTTATATAGTCATTGGCTATATACAAAAAAGAGATGCCTCAGGGGTGGAGAGATGGCTCCAGAGTGAAGAACACTGACCACTCTTGCAGAAAACCCAGGACTTTATTCGTATCGCCCATATGATGGCATACATCTGACCATAATTCCAGTTCCAGGGGATCCAGCACTGTCTTCTGACCTCCACAGGTATTGCACAACACAGGTTCACTTGCATACATGCAAGCAATACATTAAATTCATGCACGTTAAATAAAAATAATAAATAAATAAAATATTTTAGGTACAGTTTAATTTAATATTGTGCATTTCATAAAAAACATCTTAATCATCTTTATACCCCATCCCCCATCTGGATCCCCCTATGGGAGCCTGCCCCACCAGATTTCATGCATTCTGTCATTTGTTAAGGACTATAAAGCCAAGTTAATGTATCCAGACATCCCTCAGTGCAAGATCATCCACTGGGGTCTACTCAGCCTATCTAGTGTCTCTCTCTAAAAGAAATCAACTGTCCCTTGCCCATCAGTAATCCCTGGACAGGACTCCTATAATAGATTTTATATATATGTCTTTTTGAGACAGGGTCTCCCTGTAGTCCTAGCTGTCCTGGAACTCACTATGTAGACCAGGCTGGCCTTGAACTCACAGAGATCTGCCTGCCTCTGCCTCCGAGTGCTGGATTAAAGGCATGCACCACCACACCCAGCCCAATAAAATATTTTTTAAAAAGAGGTGATTCAGCAGTTAAGAGCACTTGCTGCTCTTGCAGAGGAACAGGGTTAAGTACGCACAGAGTGGCACACAACTACCTCTAACCCTAGTTCCAGGGAATCTGATGCTCTCTTTGGCTTCTGGATTCTGAGGTCATTAGGGACATACATGGTAAACATATACACATGCAAACAAACACTTTTACACATAAAGTAAAAATAAATAAGTCTTTTATACATTCAAATATGTAAAACAGACCAAAGGCATAACTATATAGCTTTTGATGGGAGTTTTTTATTGTTCATAAACATTGAGGTGAGAGGCAGGAACATATTAAATGTATCATAGTTTCAAGTTCTTTTTTTACTCATTATCATCATAGGTTATTTACAGCTCTTATATCTAACATCCAGGCACTTCTTAGTAATATAATCAGAAACATCCTAGAATAGAAGACAAACCTATGCTATTTCTAAAGTCATGTTCACTAAGTTACTCAATTGCCATCTCTCAGGAGAGCCCCATACCTATATCTGGTAACATCTTTCTTAATTTAAAGCAACATTCACCCTGATTCTTCTGCTACTGTGAAAGAGGAAATGGAAGAGACTGAAAAATTTAATCCAATCAGTATTATTAACATATTACATGACCTTGAGCTCCAGCATCATCTTCATCTAAAAGATAATATCATGAACTCTATATTGATCAACTTTATAATCATGTTGAAAGGATAAATGATCGTGTCTGCCAGACATATTGAAAATGTTAAATAGTTGATATGCATTTAATTGGGAAATTAAATCTCCATAATATTCTAGTATGTACTGAGGATTGCAATGGAATTTTCATTGTCCAAAGTTATAATCACTAATTATGATTGCAAGTAGGAAGATAATGGAAGCAGTTCCATGAGTTAGAAAAATATTTTCTTGATGCTTCTATGGATTGTGGGTTTGATTTTTAGGTTGATACAGGAACAATAACTACTACACTAATTTCAAAGCCAACTCCTATAAGTAGGAGATGTAGGCTAAGAATGGTGATAATTGATCCAGAGAAAACTGTAGGTAGAATAGTGGAGATTGATAGTGTCTTTGTTAGTACAGGAAGGTTTTAAACCAACACTTTCAGGTTTTAAGCCCCATAGTGCCAGGGGTTCAAACCAGCGACCCCTGGGCAGTGATGACTGGGGATGAGTAAGCATGCTGTTTGCCAGCCCATGCCGCCCCTGGAACCGGGGACACTCAGATGCAACAGGGAGTCTAGTCAGGTGGGGACTCATTTATTGCAGGTGTTACAAAGCTTATAAAGGCACCTGGAAGTCCCTCCTCCCTCCCCCCCAGGGTGTATCTTAAGGATGGTCACAAGACCCCTGGGCAGTGATGACTGGGGATGAGTAAGCATGCTGTTTGCCAGCCCATGCCGCCCCTGGAACCGGGGACACTCAGATGCAACAGGGAGTCTAGTCAGGTGGGGACTCATTTATTGCAGGTGTTACAAAGCTTATAAAGGCACCTGGAAGTCCCTCCTCCCTCCCCCCCAGGGTGTATCTTAAGGATGGTCACAAGCTGATCATGCACTCCTCAGCAGTACAGAAGTATTCTTCAGACTTTCAAAGCAAGCCAGGCTGTGCCCCCAGTAACTTCCTTTCAGACCTATGCAAGGAGGGGCTTTTAGGTCCCCACATCTACCCCTTTTAATTTTTATTTTAAGGCCGGACTGACTTTATTTCACGGGTTACCCACCTCATAGGTAGCTCCCTGAGGAGAGATGGCTATCTCCTTCCTCTAATCTTATGCATTTTTTCCTGTCTTAGGTTGTGTCACCTCTGATCAAGCCTTGCCCGTCATTGGATCATGTACCTGGCCATGTGCATGTCCTGTCTTAGGAGTACTTGTCATGGAACATCTTACCCGTCTTTGGCTAAAAATGCATCATGTTTAAGGGCAGCCACGTGGGTAATGCCAGCCCGTGACAGTCTTAGTCTCTGCCTAACTCAGTTAGCCAAGCATGGGCAACCGGAGGGGGTCCTGGGGGAGTCCGTAATCATGAAGATGTGGGCTGTGGCAGTTCCAAGGGCCCTCTGTCACCGAATTATCTGGTAAAGACACTTAAAGATAAGCATTATCAAGGGAAACAAAGCAAGTCAAGGCGTAGGACAAGTTGAAATACTTCTGAGACCATGTACCTTTTAGCCAATCAGCCAGTTGCCTGAAAGGCAAAGAGGCTGACTGGCAATGAAGCCAAGGAACTGGGTCCTTCACCTCAGATGACATGCTAGTCAGTCGGATCCTGGCCTACCCACTTAAGGTTTTTCACAGGCACCCATATGGGGTTTGAATCGCCTACAGGGTAGACACAGCCAAAGCATCAATCCTTGGTTACCAATGGATCTGGGCCTCTCCAGTGCCCTGTAATGGGGTCCTTACCCATACCTCAGGTCTCTGCTCCTGTCATCCGAAATGCTTCTTAAACTGGGATTCCAACTGATTTTTTTTGAAATTTAAGAATATTAATAGTGAATAAGGCCATACCCAACTGTTGGTGGGGGCTTATTCCCCCTTTTTGTTTTTGTAATTGAATTTTTAGGTTTTGATGGTTGCGTTATACAATGGCTTGACCTTGGGGATTGTAGGGAATTCCTGTATTGTGTTGAATTCCCCAAAGTGAGAAGAAATCTTGTAAATTTTTACTCACAAAATTTGTTGGGGCAAACCCAATGTAGCAAAGCACTGGAGAAAATAAGACTGAGCATGTTTAGACTTCTGTATGAGCACAGCCCAACAGGCATGTGAGAATGTGTCGATGGACACAAAAATATACTTAAGATTTCCAAAAGGAGCATAGTGTGTGACATCCATTTGCCACAAGGAATTGGGCTTGAGTCTCCTGGGGTTTACCTCTGGCTGTTGAAAAGGTGGTACCTGTAGAAAGGGTTGACAAGACTTATACAGGTATATACAGTCTTCTTTAGGTCCTTGATGGGAACTTGAGGAAACCTCTTATGGAGTCCCTGCCAATTTACATGAGTGAGGTTATGTAACCCCTGAGCTTCATTCAGGCCTGCTGACAGGACCTGGGTGGAAGCCACCTTGTCTGCCTCTGCATTGCCTTGGGATAAAAGCCCAGGCAATCCTTGGTGCCCCCTAAGATGCTATAAGAAGATAGGTTTCTCTCTCTTTAAGGAGCATATGGGTCTGAATCATCAAGGGAGTAATAGGGCTCCCATCCAACTGGATATGAGAACCTAATAGCCCTGGAAGAAGATTGACTACATACAGAGTGTCAGAAAACAAATTCATGGGCTCACTTATCTTTGTTAATGCTAAAGCAATGGCCATGAGTTCCTTGAATTGAGCTGAGCCATCACAAGTGTGGACATATCTTTTTGGTTTCTCATCTGCCCCTGGGTATACAACCACTGCAGTTCCAAATCTGCCCCGGTCAGTGAAAACATTATAGACTTTTACTAATGGCTCCCTGACAAAGAGCTGGGGAGCATCCCAACAGAGGGCAAGAAAGGAAGTCACTCATTTATGAGGGCCATAATGACAGTCCAAATTTCCCAAGAACCCTTCCAAGGCTATGGACATTCAGTTATTATTTCTGCAGACCCATTCAAAATCCCTAAGCTGATAAGGGATAACAATTTTAAGAGGGTCTATGACATACTGTCTCAGAGGTACATCATGTCCTTTCTCAATCAGGTCAGCCAATTAATACATGGGTGTATAAACCCATGGTATGCCTCCCAGAGAGGCATGCACCCATTGAAGGGGCTTCCCATCCTGTGTAAGGACGGATGTCATCAGAGTCTCACTGGAGAGTACCCATAACTCAAGATCTTTACTAGGTGTGTACTGGGCAAGTTGGGTTTGGTCCAGGGCATCCTGGACCTCATGTAAGATCTCCAGGTGTTGAGGAGCCAGGTAAATTAGTTCTGAAGGCTGTTTCCCTATTAGGAACTGAAACAGTGATCTTAAAGTCTCAGTGGGAATAGACATCCAGGCTCATAGCCAATTAATTTCTCCTAATAATTTTTGTAGCTCTGTCAGGGTTATGGTGGGCTTGACAGCCATTTGTGGTTTTAAAGGACTTACTCCTTCCAAAGAGAGTGTGGTTCCCAGAATATTAAAGGGAGCAATAGTCTGTATTTTATCAGTGGATACATAGAGTCCAGCTGTCTGTAGACATTTCTGAGTAACCTTATATAACTCTTCTAACTGTTGGGGGCTTGGAGCT
>NW_008351368.1:101224-101572 GCF_000622305.1 Nannospalax galili | reverse complement strand
GGGATGGTTCAATATACGTAAGTCAATAAATGTCATAAATCCCATAAATGGACTCAACGACAAGAACCACAAGTTCATCTCAATAGATGCAGAGAAGGCCATTGATAAAATTCAACATGCTTTTATTTTTAAAGTCCTAGAGAGAATTGGACTGGAGGGAACATACCTCTACATAATTAAAGCCATATATAACAAACTCACAGCCAACATCATTCTAAATGGAGAAAAACTAGAAGCATTACCGTTGAAATCAGCCTTGTCTGCAAGGCTGCCCACTATCCTCACTTCTCTTTAACATAGTACTTGAAATTCTTGCAAGAGCAATAAGACAAGAGACAGAAATTAACA
>NW_008351368.1:86363-96928 GCF_000622305.1 Nannospalax galili | reverse complement strand
GATAGCAGGAGAATCTGTAGTAGGCAGATCTCAGAAACGGACAAGAGTGACATTGGACTGGGGACAGCTTAGGGAGAGTCTAATACAAGAAGCTGGATAATTGACCTAGTCTGGCTGTAAAAGATTGGGATAGAGTGGGCATGTGTGAACTAAGAGAGAATTCCAGAGATCCAAGATGGGAGAACAGGCCTGGGCCCAATGCTAGAAGGGGGACAGTGTGCAAGGCAGGGGTGGTGTAATAGAGGTTTATTCTACAGGGGAATGGAGATAAGGTCATTTCTGTTATGATCAAGTTTAACTTTAGGCCAGGCTTGAATGCATAAAATCATCAGCTATTTTTTTTTCCTTTGAGATCTCAAACATATACAGGTGAGGGGTACATTTTTAATCATCTATAAGAAAAAAAAAGAACATATTTCTTTTTTCTCCCCTCAAGAGTGACTACGTGAAAAGAGGTATAAGAGGTATATAATAATCCTGCTTTATTAGTGACCACAAAGAAGTTAGAGCCTATTTGGTTTATTCACTCTTACCAATGTAACTTCTTTTATAATGCCCTATGAACTTAATAAACCATTTAAATTAAATTAATTAATTGATTGATTCTTCTCAGTTAATCTGATTAAGTCTGTGCATGAACTGTTATCCATAAAAGTTTTGAGATTAAAATGCTTTACAAATAATAAGAAAAATAACAAACCTCAAATGATTATATAATTTAAGAAGGGCCTTGGCTCCGCATGTGTTTATCTCTTTATTCTAAATTCCTCAAAACACTTATTTGGCATTTTAACAAAATGTATGATTTGTCAGTGTTTATTACAGTTTTCAAAATACATAGGAGGAAATTATGATAGTACTTTAGAAAATGTTTTTATTTATTATTTTATGTGTATGAGTGTATTGCCTACATGTAGGTAACTGAACCCATTGCATGCAATGCCTGAGGAGGACAGAAGAGGCTTTTGGATCCCCTAAAACTGTAGTTGTTAGCTGCCATGTGGCTGCCATGTGTGCAGGAACGACCAGTGTTCTTACCCCCTGAACCATCTCTCCAGCCCTTATGATAGCACTTTTAACAAATGTTATCAGTATACCTGTCTCGATTAGAAAAAAACATTATCATTTACTACATGTTATCATGTACTATTTATCTATAATGTAGAGAATGTGTTGTATTTAAAAACTTGGAAAAAGACAATATCAGACTTCTTCCTCTCTTTATCCTTCCTATATTATTTTAACTGGAAAATGAGTTTTAAATCAATATGACAATGCAGAATCAAGCAGATAATAAGCATGAAGCAAAGGAGTTTGGAGGAGAAAGACTATTCTTTCAAAACAGGCCTGGCAATCTAGGGAAGAAAAAGCATGAATTAAGAGGACCCATGTCCAGCCTCCGTAGCTTCCAGAAGTCAGGTATACTACTTACTTCCACTAGTCTCTTAAATGTTTCAAGCTCTGGAGAAAACCCCGGAGGGCAAGGCAGAATTAGTCAGAGGACACAGACAAAATTCAATAACAGGTGGTTACTTAGGAAGTTTCCCTCAGTCTCTTTTTAGGACACCAGGAAAAATGTTTTTGAATAACATGATACCTCAAAAAGTTGCTTTGATAAATCATTACTTCAAGTTCCTTTAAGTAAATTAATTATTTGCCAGGTGTGTGGGTGAGATTCAGGAGACAATGCTATCCCAACAGTGAAAGCAGAAGAAGAAAATGAAAGGGAATGTTTAGAGCTTATTCCTGCAGTGTGAGCCTGGTAAAGATAGGGAGGAGATAAAAGCCCCCCAAAAATGAAAAATAATTATTAAAGTCCATCAGTAAAAGCTGTCAAGAAATCCCTGGTAGTCTTGTCATAAAACTTAGAACTTTTGCTATGACTGGGATGCTCTGTCATTCTCTTCTTCCTTAGGCATTGATCAATGAGTTCATAATAGATAGTCTCTTCCTCACATGGGGCATCAAAATCTGTTGTTTAATATGACATACTACATTACATTTATTAAATACAAACAGACTGACTCACAAGGTTGCACTAAGGGAAGCTGGGTGGTAGAATCCGCGAAAAGCAAAAGTAAAGATGTGGAATAGTGGAAGCAGCAATATTCAAGAAGGGAACAATGTGGAGGCATTGAGGAATAGAGGAGTTCAGAGAAGGGACTCATCAAAACTTAAGATATATTAAAAATGATAGAGAAATATATTATCTTGTAATTAAAATAAAAAGTATATTATGAGGAGATAGGGTGTGTGTGTAATGAAAAAGATAGGACAGAAACAATGTTGTTAAAAAGTGACGACAAGGGCACATGGATGAGGGGGAGGAGAAGTTGAAGGGAGATTAATCAAGATTTATGAAAAAGTCTTATGGAGACTCTAATTTGTAAGTTAATTAAAATGTGATTCAGAAAGAAGGTGCTTCAATATAGTTACCTTACATAGGTGTTCAATACTGCTTTATGGAGACATGGATTAATAATTGAAAACCTCAGTGCTAGGCATGGGATACTTCCCTTAATGTTATTGCTCATGGATGCCCTAGAAGTTTCCAAAAAAGGCAGAGTAGTGCAGTTGTTCTTCACCGTCCATTAAAACTAGAGAATAAGACCTTATTTTTATAGGCACCACAAACACTTTTGTTGGAGAGCATAGAGAGAACATTCTTGAACTGATCAGAAATCTTCACTCTCGCTCGTACCTTTCATAGTGCCAGAAGGTGCTACACAGGCTGCTGGAAAGAGACGACATCAATGATCTTACCCAGCACTGGATCATGGATGCAATAATACCAATGTTCTGGCAGGGTGTGCCACTGGTACAACTAATGGCATAACCAAGAGCTCTCCTCTTGTATTTGGGGCTTACTCTATAAGTGGAAATTCATGCATGATATTGTAAAACTGTCAATACCCACAGTTCAAGAGGTCATAAGTCCCAGGGAAAACCTACTGCTAATATTTTCCAAATGGTAAAGCTGTCAGAGTGCCTTATTGGTCAGATACACTTATTTGTGAATTAGGCAAAGTTTGATATGGAGACACATAAATGGTACAATTGCTTAGGGTAACTGTCAGTTTTGAGCTCTAATTGGGACATATACCTCTTCCCTTCCCCATACCATAAGGTACATGGAACAGTGCAGGTGTGAGGATAGAAAGTATATAAGGATCAAAGTTTGGGAAGAATATTTCTGTGCAGTTATCACTTCATGAAATGACATGCCATGACTGCTGCACACATGAGCTCACAGTGTCTGAAGTTCCCTACATAAAACCTACAAGAGATCAAGACAACCAAATTTCAAACATGCATGAAGGAAGAACCCATAATACCCCACCACCAGCTGAGTATCTACTTCCAGTTGATGGCTGCTGAGGAAGACTGTTATTTCTATTTGATGATGTGACTTCTGGGAGATTGCCATGATACAATGGATAGACCCACTCTATACATCATGGCCATATAGTCAGCAATACATAGGTAGAGTAGAATGTTTTTTAAAAGATATTCTCAGCATTTTGATCAGGTTATAAATGGCTGCTTAAAAAGGGAGAGTTTTTTGAAGGCTGACTCCCTATGATATTATTCAATCCCAAGTGGTCCTCTCTAAACACTTAAACACATGTATCACTAAATGGACTCAGAATACTATACATTTATACAAGAATACACACATGTGTTTGTATATGTAACCAAAATAGTATAGGAAATAATCATGAAATTAAGAAATTGAGAGAGCATATGTGTGGGGGATGTGGGAAGATTTGGAAGTGAAGAGGGATGTGAGGGCGGAAAATATGGAAATACAGTAATAATATATGAAGTACAAAAATATAGAATAACACAAAAATATAAAATATTAAGTTGGGAAGGGTGTGTTGGAATAGGTCTGGTTGCAGTTTAAGGGATGAAATAGTGATTAATATAATCACAATAAATGGTATATATACATGAAATTCTTGATGAATAAGTAAAAAGGAGCAGAGATAAAACACAATGCTGTAAATGGTAAAAGGGGAACAATGGAACAGAAAGTAATGAATGGGTAGGGGATGGGAGGGCAGGGCAAATATAGAATACAGGAAGGGATAATTAGCACAAAAGACCTGTTTAAAAAGTTGTATGGAAGCCTAACATGCAGAAGTTTATGACCTATATATAATATAAATATATATTATATAAAGTGGAGTTATACAGTGTGGTGAAAATTCCCTATTAGACAACACAGGCCACTAAATAAGAATCTCGGTGAGTTCCCTATTTTGAATTTGTTGACTAATCACACCTAACAGATGTGATTAGAGTGGCCCGGGAACCACTCATTCCACTGAAAAGAGAAAAGCATGAATGATGGGCAAGCACAGGGTACCCTGGGAAGAAGGGTGGAGCCTAGCCACCAGCAAAGCAAGAAGTAGGGAGATTAGAAGAGGGAGAGAGCCAAGGGTGTTTGGGTCTAGAGCTGGGACTAGGAAGTGTACAGCTGCCATGAATGGTAGAGGTGTCCTGCAGGTGGTGTTCAGACCATGTGGTGAAACCATGCCAGGCCAAAGATAAAGGAGACTGTGGGTGGAGTTTGAATGATCTGAGAATTATGAAAAGCCATCTTTTTGTAAGTTGCTCCCTCCCTGTCGTATAAACCATGTGAAACCCAAGATAAAAGTGTGTTATGCTGGTTCGACCCTCATCTGGCCCATAAGACCCTGAGAGAGTGAGGGCAGGACAAACAGCAGGAAGAGGAAATTATTGCCCAACACCATACATTACAGGTTATTGCCATTGATCTCCATTACCCTTAAGAACTTGACCATAGCATCCTATTGTTAAGACTTAAAGTACTTGAGTTTTAAAACACAGAGAAGTCTTTTGAGGACTATCTGTTCAAATCCTTATGCCATCTTTTAATTGGATTACTTCCTGTTGGGAGCTATTCAGCTTGCCTTGACTTAAGGATTGGAAAAAGAATGCTTCCACCTTGGGAGTTTCCCTGCTCTCTGATTCTGTGGTCTGAGTTGACAGGCTATGCTTGCCTGATTAATTGGCAGTCTTGGAAACATAACTAAAGAGTTCTGTTTCAGTTTATGGGCACCGGAGTTTCTCAGCACTGATAGCTTGGTTTCTATGTAGAAATAATGAATAATGGTAGTTGCTAAGAGTAATTATAAACAATACACCTATATCTAAGATATTATAAATATCATGCAGCTGAATCTTGGATACTGTAAACATCATGTGAGTTTTGGTTGGTGAAGTAATGTATTCCTGGTAGTAACGTAGTGTATCCTCGGTTATTCCTTGGTTACTTTCTGTTTAGTGATGTATCCTTAGTTAATCCTTGGTTACTCCAGATCTGATTCCTATATAAGCTTGGTTTGGTTCACAAAATACATGTACTGGCACATAGACCTCTGCATCCCCTTTGTCTTGATTTCTATCTGTCAGGGTCCCCAAGCACTTCAGGCTTGGTTTGTGGTCACTGCACCATGACAACTTCCTTTCTTGCCTCTTTGTTTTTGAGTTCTTTATATAGTCTGGATGTTAACCCTCTGTCATACATGTCATTGGTGAAGATTTTCTACTTTCTGGGTTTTCTCTTCACTCCCTTTTACTTCTTTTTATGTACAGAAACTATTCAGTTTAAGGTGGCCCCATTTTTTGATTCTTGGCCTTACTTCCTGAGCAATCGATGTCCAGTTTGGAAAATCCTTTCCTCCACCTATATCTTGTAGGTTGTTACAATGTTTTCTTCTAACAATTTCAGAGTTTTAGATTACAAACTAAGGTTTTGACCTATTTGGAGTTGATTCTTTTGCAAGGTGAAAGATAGGAGTGTAGTTTCATTCTTCTATAGGTAGAGATCCAGTTTTGCCAGTACCATTGGCTGAGATGCTGTCTTTCCTTCAGTGAGTGTTCATTAACCCTTTGTCAAATATCAGGTGGCTAAAAATTCATGTACTTATATTTGGGTCTCCAATTTTGTTCCATTGATCTGCTGGTCTATTTTTGTGCCATACCATGTAGTGTTTATGATGATAACTCTGTAATGTCATTTAGAATCTTGTATAGTCATCCTGCCAGCATTGCTCTTAATGCTCAGGGATGTTTTCGCTATCCCTGCTCTTTTGTGCTTCCATATGAATCTTAGGATGGCTTTTTCCTATTATATGAAGAATGTTATGGGAATTTTGATTGGCATTGCATTGCATTGCGTTTATAAAAAGCTTTTGGTAGGATGCTCATTTTTACAATGGAAAACATCAATCGTTAGACCAACACCAGCTTCAAGACCAAATGACCACAGCAATGGCCAGCACAGCATACATCATTGGTGTAGTAGTGGCCATTTTATCTTGAGGGCCAATCAACAGCTACCTAATTTGAATAAAAGCCAAATCAATGTGAGGAAACTCAAGTGTGACACTGTAAACCTAACCAAATAAATACACATTTTGGAATGACCATAGATCTTACAGAAAACCCCAAGACTGTCACATCACTGGACTGATGTCATTTCTTACTATGTGCAAAATATGTTTCCCTTGTATTTATAGAATATATTCCAATCACCACTCATCAAAGAAGCTCATTTTGCAACAGAGACTATTACCAAGTATCACAACTTGTCACACACGGGTATTGACTATGAATTGCCAATGCATAAGTGAAAAATCAAAATTACAATCTCTACGCCTAAGGCTCATAGATCACATAACAGGAGTACAGAAGACACTAATGAATCTCTCAGTTCTCAATAATGAAGCTCCCTCAGGCATCAGAGGGTCAAGAACGCAAAGGGTCACAAATGGCAAAAGTATAGAGATTAAGAGTCTTCTGAATGGTAGTCCTTTGACTGGACTTCTTTATTAAAACTCCCCCTTCCAAGGCTCAGGGACCATCACAGAAGAGGGGGTGAATACATTGTAAGAGCTAGGGAGACTGTGCATGACGAAATGGAAATAGAGTTATACAAGCTCCTGGAAACCTGCTCACATGATTCTATGGCAATGGTGAAAGCTTATTCAAGTCCCATAAAAACTCGAATCCCATGCAAAACTCAGTCAGACAAAACCCAGCATAGAACTGGAAATATAAACAAGAGACCCCCATCTTAACTGAAGAAATATTGGCAACTGATTGCTGCTAGGTGAAGAATAGCTGATCTTCCTAAAACAAAGGACTCTAGATAGGCTGACTAACCTTCAGTAGATGGACATGCACTGGGGAAGGGCTGGGGACACTGATGACACAGTGAGCCTTAACAAGCACTCTATTGGATGGGGTATGGGAGAGTGATAGTGAGGATGGAGTTATAAGGATGATTAAGATTTAGATGTTCTGTATGAAATACAAAAATTCAATAAAAATAAAAATTTTTTAAAAGAAGGGAATTAAACTTATGAGATTACTAAATGGAAATAACTAGAGTTTCTATGGGTTCATATTAAATGTGGACTCTATTATCTGATTATCTTTTCATTAATGTTTTAGTGGACATTTTATCCAGAAAATTCAGGAGAAATATACTGGAAAGACCAATCATAAGAATATATGACTCTGCCTAGTTGTGTGGCTTTATCCTCTTAAAATTGACAGTTCAGCATGTAGTGGATAAATAACAGTCAGCTCAGGTGTAAAGGTACCTACCATCAAAAGAAGATATTCATTCACCATTCAAACAATGAAGTTAAAATAATAATTTTCTTAATTCTCCTATTGAGGATATATATTTTTATATTTCAAAGCATTTGAAATATGTGTTAATTAAATTGAGATTTCACATGATCTATTTTTAGATACATTTAAACCAAGTTATTTAGGCCTCTATGGACATCTGATTGACACATATCTGCATTAAGTTGCATTGTACCCATCAGAAATGTGACTGTATAAATTACTACTGTATTTTATTAATATACCATTTATGAGATCATGAACTTTGAAAAGTATACAATGAATCACAAATATTAGGTAGTAAATTCTAATGTTAAATATTATTAGATTTTAATTCTATATGTATTTGCAAAAAATACATTTCATCATAAGATTTAGCTAAGTATGTGAATGCTATAAAAGCCTTCAAAAATTAAAACGTATGTTTCAAGAGATAATAACTTACTTTTATCATTATGTAATAAATCATCACATTGTACTCCACAGAGATATTAAAAATAAATTATGAAGTAATTATTTATTAGCTAGTAAATTATAGGGAAGTAAAGAATGTTTAATATTATTCTAGAGGTGCTGTTTGATGGTTGAGGGCTATAGCACATAAATCTCAGAAAAGGAGTACATTTTAACATTTCAAACTCAATGACATCCTAGAATTAATCTAAACCAATCTTTATAATTTGAGAGGCTAAAAACATATCAGCATTATTTTCCTTATAGCTTCCTTTATCTGTTTGTTTCTCAGACTGTAGATGACAGGATTTAAGAAAGGAGGAACAATGGTATAAAGTACAGACAGAATCATATCTTGAATTACTTCTGTGATGACTGGAGGTCTTAGATATACACATGCACCAGAGCTAAAGAACATAGACACCACAATAATGTGAGGGACACAGGTGGAAAATGCCTTTCCTCTCTCTTCTTTGAGATTAAATTTCAACACAGTTATAAATATGTGAATATATGATACAACAATGAAGATAAAGCAGCTACCACTAATGATGATGGCCGTTAGAAGAATTAGGAGTTCATTGTTAAAGGTGTCCGAGCAAGAGAGCCTCAGCAGGGAGGGGACATCACAGAAGAACTGCGGGACCAAGTTAGAGTGACAGAAGGACAGCTGGAATGTTTTAGCAGTGTGTGAACCTGCTATCACAAGACCAATGAGTAGGGAAGCCAGAGTCATCTGAACACAGAATTGGTGGTTCATGATAACAGGATAGAGGAGAGGCTTGCAGATGGCTGCATAGCGGTCGTGTGCCATTATGGTGAGAAATAGAACCTCTACACTGGCACAAAAAATGACTAAAAACATCTGTGCAGCACACCCAGCCACAGAAATGCCCCTGTTTTCAGTGAGAGTGTTGAGACAGGCATTGGGGACGGTGATAGAAATATAGCACATGTCTAAGATGGACAGATTTCTGAGGAAGAAGTACATGGGTGTATGGAGGTTCTGGTCAATGGTGGTAACCATGGTGATGGTAAAGTTTCCTATCAGGCTGCCCAGGAACATCAGCAGGAAGAGCATGCTTACCAGGAGCCTGAGCTCCCATGTCTCAGCAAAAACCTCCAGGAGAAACTCAGTTACCATGGTGGAATTGGGCACAGTCTGAAACTGCACGTTCATCTGATAAAATGAATGAAAAAAAAAAACAAACCTTAAATAATAAATAACATTCCCTTGATTTTTCCTACTTCTATTTCTTTTCTATAAATGAGGTGTATGTGTGAAAAATCAAGTGATCATTTCTTTGGTCTGGATATATTTTTGTCATGGTATTGGCTGATATCTACAGATCCTAAGAAATAGGGTTCAGTCCGTCTAATTACATGGTATAATCTTAAATATGGTTACTCAAATTCTGTAATAACACCCATATCATAAAATTTAGTATCTTAATGAAGATGATCTTCATTAATATATGGCACATCCCTCAAACAAATGAATTTTTAGCATCCTTCAGGAATGGCTAGAGAATTTTAGCACACAAAATTTACATTTATGTGTTTATATGTAACTCTTATTGCATACTTATAGCTATATATGCTACATTTTTATGTTCTATGAATGTGCTCATCACACATACACAGAAACATATCTATGAGGAGAGATGGAGAAAAAAAGAGAGAATGGCAGGGAAAGATAACAGACATACTGGGACAGAAGACAGTTTCAAAAAGAGAGATGGAGATAATCTAGGGGAAAGGAGGTTTTAAGAAATATTTCCCCTGTCTAGAAAGTCTGAGACCTGCAGAATAGGCCAGGAGCTGGAAACCCAGTTAGAGTTAAACTGTCCTGCTTGAGGCAGAATTTCCTCTTCTACACCCACCCCCCAAAAAAGTCTCTTTGATGAAGTTCAATTATATTATCGAATGTAATCTACATTATTTAAAATCAAGTGTTTGGATATTTGAATTATATCTATAAAATACATCCTTAGCAGAAGCTAGATTAATGCTAGGTTAAATAACCAACTCTTGTAGCCAAGACAGATTTAAGCTGAAAATTAAACATCCTTCAGGCCTGGAGAAGTGGTTCAGCAGTTAAGAACACTGGTTGTTCTTGCCGAAGACCAGGGTTGGAATTATTTAAAATCAAGTGTTTGGATATTTGAATTATATCTATAAAATACATCCTTAGCAGAAGCTAGATTAATGCTAGGTTAAATAACCAACTCTTGTAGCCAAGACAGATTTAAGCTGAAAATTAAACATCCTTCAGGCCTGGAGAAGTGGTTCAGCAGTTAAGAACACTGGTTGTTCTTGCCGAAGACCAGGGTTGGAATTCCAGTACCCATACGGCAGCTAACAACCATCTGTAACTCCAATTCCATGGGATCCAACGGCCTCTTCTATCCTATACTGGCATTGCACAACATGGGTGCACT
>NW_008351368.1:84908-85488 GCF_000622305.1 Nannospalax galili | reverse complement strand
TGGCCTCTCTTTCAGTATATATTTTCAGAGAATCATATAATTTCACATTCTTAGACTGATCACTAAAATGTCAATTAAGTAAATAATTCCATATCCAAAAAGGATTATATTCTAAATCTCAAATAAGTAAAGCAGCATAAATCCAAGGTTAAAAAATATACTGCTTTTTGACACAGTTAAATTAATATTTAATTTTTATGTTCTTCCAAGTGTTATTTAATATTATCACGAATCCAGTAGAATTCACTGAAGATAGTAAAGATTACAAGGATTACAGTAGAACAGAACAAAATTCTACTTTTAGGTTGATGGAAAAGTATAAAACAGAAAACACAAATATGAAAAATAATGATGACTCCCCAGGAAAATAATTATGTTAACTTAAGAAATGTCTCACTAGCCTAAAGAAACACATGAGGCCTGCACTCAATATTCTTAGCTGTAGGGACCTTAGTCTTTACTTATAAGAAGTCTTAAACATAATCTCCATGTTGTAGTAAAAGGACACTAAGAAGTCAAGGACTAACATAGAAGAATTTAAATATCACAGTAAGTAAGCATATAGACAAGTACAAATTGA
>NW_008351368.1:81826-83366 GCF_000622305.1 Nannospalax galili | reverse complement strand
CATTGGAAGTTATAATGGTAATATAGAAAACAGAAAAGACCATTCAAAGTGGTATTGTATGAAGTCTGTGACAATGTTGCAAAATACCTCAAATCACTGACGTCATAAAATGCAAGCACATGAACTGATAAGTACTCACTTCAGATTAAGGAGTAGGTTCCGGAGATTGTCCTGATAGTGAGATGTCTCTCACAATTACTGTAAGCATTAGTGGAAAATAATGTCACTGGTGTTTTTCACAGAAGGAAAGAGGACATGAGGAAATTGAAGGAAGCTACACTGGCAGCCAGTACTTCCATCCATACAGTAATCCTTGTGCGGGTCATTGGGACATTCTATGATGTGTCAGTGTTTCTAAAGAAATCAAATCCATCTATTGTCTGGAACATATGGTATTTGAAAACTGGGTCTTGTCAAGCATGCTATATCTGGAGCATGAACCAAGGCCAGGGAGGTCAGGCATTAAAATAATATGACTAGGAGGACTGAATGTTTGCAGAGGAGAGAAAGTCCAAAATGAAGTATAAACTAGCAGACATTATGAAGAATGAGACAACTGGTATCACTTTAGAGGAAGTCCCTTTAATTGGTCAGCAAGACATGTTAACATTGTATGTTAACATTGCAATGAACTGTTATCTCTTTACAGATGGAAACATCAAAAATAGTCAATTTTCATATGAACAGGCATAAACTTTTAGTATTTAAAATTAAATCAGTCTCCCAAATGAATTATCTATGTCCAATGTCACAATTCCATTCATCATACCTGAATTAATGAGTGACTTTTGTCCTTTATGAATTTAATTTATTTATATGAAATTTCAGAGGCATAAATCTAATAAATCTAGTACATTATAAATTGAATAAAATAATACATCAAAAAGTTTATTGAGTTATTTTTAAGTGAGTTTGTGCCTTTATGAATAATTTCACTTTATCTTATTTTCTTTCTTCCTTTCTTTACTATACACAGTTAAGTGAAATATGGTACTCCAGAAAACACTAGCTATGGAGTGACAGAACAGAAAAATAAAACAAGATCCACACAAATGCTATTTATAAGACACTAACTCTGGATTGAACTAAATATTGAATGCCAAAAAAAAGACTAGAAACAGATATTCCATGCAATTGGAAGGACGTTACTCACCTCAGACATTACATAACTCATGTCTAAAAAAGTTGGACATACAAGAAGTTGAGAAACAAATGGGAAAATGGTCAACATAAAAATAATTTATCATAATTTTAAGCATGTGCACTTTCAACATGAAAGCATCTAAATTTAAATGAAAAGAGAGAAATAGGAAAGGTGAAACATCAATCCAAAAACAAAAAGGTATTTTTAAAAAAGACTAAACTTTCAATAATGACTAATAATTTATATTGAAAATAATTTGAAAGTGCAAATGTGACAACCATGTACTTAATGAACCTAATGGAAATATATGGAAATTTTACCTCAAAATTATCAGGATAAGTGTTTTTTTCAATATGTATAGAATATTCCTCAGCAATGCTGTATCAGTTCTTCAAG
>NW_008351368.1:81566-81715 GCF_000622305.1 Nannospalax galili | reverse complement strand
TGTACCAAGTAAACATCTCAGACACACCACATGCTAAGTCAAAAGAAGTCTTAACCAGCTATAAGAGAAATCAAATCACCCAAAATTCTTTTCAACTTCAGCATATTTTAAAAATAAATGGCAAAGAGAGAAATGGGAATATTCAAAAT
>NW_008351368.1:80492-81324 GCF_000622305.1 Nannospalax galili | reverse complement strand
TATATATAGATATATAGATAGATAGATAGATAGATAGATAGATAGATGTCAGTAGAAATCACAGGTGAAAGCAATGTAACCCCATAATTACAGGAGGTATAAATACGGTTCTGAAGGGATAGGTGATAAGAATCAAAACCCATCCTGGAGTGGTGGCACATGCCTTTAATTCCAGCACTTCAGAGACAGAGGCAGACAGATCTCTGTGAGTTCCAGGCTAGCCTCATCTGCATAGTAAGTTACAGTCCAGATGGGTCTACAGGGAGATCCTATCTCAAAAATATAAAAGAAATAAAAAAGAATAAACACCCATAAATACATAATTAATGTTTAAATTAAATATTCACATTAAGGAATAAAAAGCGAAAACATGAATTTAGTTCCATATTAGCAGAAGTAAACCCTAGACCTGAAAAATGAAACTATGAAAGGGAAGCAATGTTGCAAAGATTACGGTTAGTGAAAATATGAGTAAAACTGATAAGCTAGTGTTGAATAACTAAGAAAAGACTGATCTTATAAATAAAATTATAAGTGGTAACACAAAACCTCATGTCACAGAAATAAAACAGATTGGAAGGTTAACAACTCTATGCCAATACTTGTACCAAATTCCATAGGCCAGAACAAATGCAGAAATTTTGCAAAGATTACGGTGAGTGAAAATATGAGTAAAACTGATAAGCTAGTGTTGAATAACTAAGAAAAGACTGATCTTATAAATAAAATTATAAGTGGTAACACAAAACCTCATGTCACAGAAATAAAACAGATTGGAAGGTTAACAACTCTATGCCAATACTTGTACCAAATTCCATAGGCCAGAACAAAT
>NW_008351368.1:70965-79310 GCF_000622305.1 Nannospalax galili | reverse complement strand
AAGCCAGATGAGTCTACAAGAAGAACCTGACTCCAAAAACAATAGTATGAAACAGCGAACGAAAGAAATTAATCTCAAGATTTCTAAGGAACCACAAAAATCTGTAATAGTCAATGAGATTTAGAGAAGGATGATTGAATCAGGAAAAAAACATGCTTCCTGACTTCAGGAAAGTTTCACAAACCCATAGTGATCAGTACAGTATTGATTGTACTGTGTAAACAGATGCATATAGGGCAATAGTAAAATGGAGTGTTTAAATTAAAAGCCCAATGCCAGGCTTAGAAAGATGACTCAGGGGTAAGAGCTCTGACTGCTCTTGCTAGGATCCAAGTTCGACTCCCAGAACACATTTTTAATATTTTATATGTTTGAGAGTATTGCCTGCATGCTAGTAAGTGTACCCACTGTGCAATCCTGACTTCAGGAAAGTTTCACAAACCCATAGTGATCAGTACAGTATTGATTGTACTGTGTAAACAGATGCATATAGGGCAATAGTAAAATGGAGTGTTTAAATTAAAAGCCCAATGCCAGGCTTAGAAAGATGGCTCAGGGGTAAGAGCTCTGACTGCTCTTGCTAGGATCCAGGTTCGACTCCCAGAACACATTTTCAGTATTTTATGTGTATGAGAGTATTGCCTGCATGCTAGTAAGTGTACCCATTGTGCAAAACCCATGGAGGTTGGAAGATGGTGTTGGATTCCCTTGGAACTGTAGTTGTGGATTGTTGTTAGCCACCATGTCGGGGCTGGGAATCGAACCCAGGTCCTCTGCAAGAGCAGTTGGTGCTCTTAACCGCTGAGCCATCACTCCAGCCCCTATTTTGGTCTTTTTGAGACGGTCTCCTTGTAACCCCAGCTGGCCTGGGACTCACAGAGATCCACGTACCTCTGCCTCCCGAGTGTTGGGATCACAGGCGTGTGCCACCACACCCGGCTCCCTTATTTTTTAAATTTAATTTGTTATCTTAATTTTATGTGTATGAGTGTATTGCCTGCATGTATGTGAGTGCACCTGTGTCGTGCAGTGCCACGGAGGTCAGAAGAGGGCTTTGGAGCTCCCGTAAACATGAGAGAAAGAAGGAAAGAAGGAAAAAAAGGAAAGAAGGAAAGAAAGAGAGAGAAAGAAAGAAGAAAGAGGAAGGAAGGAAGGGGAAAGAAAGAGAAAGAAAGAGAGAGGAAAAGAAAGAAAGAAAGAAAGAAAGAAAGAAAGAAAGAAAGAAAGGAAAATAAATCATTTTATGTATTTTGGTTCTATCTCATAAATTCATCAATATGATTTTTAAAAGGCAAAAGAATACGACAGCATATATGGCAAAGTGCATAAGTTTCAATGGGGGGGTAGGGAAGGCATGGATGAGGTATGGTGCCTGGATTTGGGTGGGAAATAAATTTTAGAAAAACTAAGAATGTCTTTTCATAAAATACAGCTATCTAGACAAAACTAAGAAAGTACAGACTATCAAAAGCATGTTTGTTTCTTATGCTAAGCTGAAATTTTAACCAGCATGTAAAATGTAAATCTCTTTATGTGATGCTTAATTTTAAACTTAGTTTATGATACTTAATAATATCAAGCATCACTTCTCTATTTTTGAAATGAGTTGTATATTTTTAATATTTTCAAAATATATTTCAACATAAATAGAAGTGAAAAATTCATAAAATAATGTCTAAGAGATTCAGTTAGAAAAATCTATCAATTATGTAATATTACTTAAGTGGTAAGAATAATCTTAAAGATATTAATAAAATTTTGCACATATGAATCTATTATATATATATATTAAATGCACTTACACTGTTGTTGCTTTAATATTGATGTCTTCTGGGATTTTGTACAATGAGTTCTGCATGTTTTGCAAATTGTTTGTATAAAAAGTTGTATAAAGTACATATTTCAGTCAGGTGACATACACAATGATCAGCTCTGCATTGATTTTGTATACAACACAGTAGCCCACCATACTACATGATATTTTTGTGTGACAACTGACATTAAACTGCTCCAATCAACAAGATTTTTCTAATTGCTTTTTTCTTAAACTAATGGATACTTCACTCTCTTCACATATTCTTTTTATGAAATTGCTAATTGTTTCACAGAAAAAAAACAAAATGGGTTTTTCTCTGATATTACATTCTTCTAATTTGAATTGGTTTCAAATTTTTAACACAGTATTTCAAAAAGCAGTGAACTATTTGTGGGATATCATTGTTACTTTAGCTGGTCAAGGAAGCAACTGTGGTCGTGGATTACTCACCCTCCGTCATTGTTCATCTCCCAGAGGAATTCTGTTACTTCTCCCAGTCAAGTATTTGAAATGGTTTACTCATTTTCCTATCAACAAAGTCTTTCAGGAAGTCTTCACATGAACAAAACACCATTCACACATTTTAAAAGTGGACCAGTCACATTCTCTTTTATTCTCATGACTCTCTAGCAAAAGATCTTGGAACACCAACCTTAGTGGGCAGAGATTGCATATTGCATGAGGCCCAAGGGTAATATCACTCAGGTGATCATGTCCAGAGATCTGGCAAAAACAAACCAATTAAACACCAATAAATGGACATAAGGGCTGAAAACTCAACAATAAGACACTGTCACCTGTGGGTGTATAAATAATGAAAAAGACAATGAAGCAGTGAGGAGGGAGTTGACAGTAATCATCATTTGATTTCTGTGTTTGAGCGTCTTTGTAGAACACAAAGAAAACATCCTTTGTTTTTAGCAATCTCTTTGTGTGTGTTTTCAGTACTTTCTCTCTCCTTATCAACCACACATACACACACCTTTATGTGTAAATGGCAATGATTCCTTTCATTCTATGAATTTCTCAAAGAATAAAATATTATTAAAATGAAAGAATCTGGGCTGGAGAGATGGCTCAGTGGTTAAGAGCACTGACTGTTCTTGGAGATGACCCAAGTTCAATTCCCAGCTTCCACATGGCAACTAACAACCATCCGTAAGTCTAGTTCTGGGGAATCTGACACTTTCTTCTGATCTCCGTGGGCTTTTCACCACACAGGTGCACATATAAACATGCAGGCATTATACTCATAGGCATAGAAAATAAAATTAAATAAATAAAATATTTTTTTAATCTAAACATTAATAAGAAGAATGAAAATAAAGATAGAAGGCCTTGAACAACTACTAAATAGCAAAGGGCTGCAGGACATATATTTTAGTAAATACCTACATACAAACTATTAATTTTCATCTTCACAAGTTTTGACAAGTTTTCCTTCAAATATCTTTAAATCTCTTCTTGTTGAAGATTTTTGAGAACTATGCAAGCAAAAAATGGAAAATTATGAGTAACACTAAAACATTAAGAACATATGAAATATTTTCATATTTCATAAATTTTTATTTTTATTTTATGCGTATTCATGCATAGCCTTGCATGTAGGTAAGTGCATCTGTGTGATTAAATGCCTGCGGAAGACAGAAGAGGCCATCAGATCCCAGGGAACTGGTGTTTCAGACAGTTGTTAGCTGCCATTTGGGTGCTGGGATTCGAACCTAGGTCTTCTGCAAGAACAGCCAGTGTTCTTAACCACCGAGCTGTCTCTGGAGCCCCACGTTATTATTTCATAATTCTTGATACCCATAATGTCTTAAGAGGCGCAAATAATACTCAGGGTTCTGTCCAAACCAGCAAGTGGTTCAGGCAATGTTGGAAGCTGGAAGTAAAGCAATTTCAGAACTGAGTACCCATCTGAATGGGGAGACTGAAAGTTGCAGCAGAGACAGTGTAACAGTTTGAGTCTGAAAGGCAGGAAGAATGAACATTACTCATCTAGATCAGTGAGTCAGGAAGGGGATGGTTACACCTTCTGGTTATAATCACTTAATTATTGGGGGCTGTCACACTTAGTGTATCCCTTTCTACTAATTTAAATAATATCATTTAAAAATACCCTCATAGAATGCCTTAAAGCATTTTCATGCACTGCTAGGAATTTTTCAATTTCCTTCTTGCTCTCTTCCTTGACCCATTTTTAATTCAGTATTGTGTTGTTTAGTTTCTATGAGTTCTTGTGCATTCTAGCATTATTCTTCTGTGGCCATACAGAGTACAACATGTTATTTCAATTTTTCTAAATCAGTTTAGACATGTCTTTTTAGCCATGGACTAACTACTGAGACAAAAGCTTACTCTTTACTCTTGAATCTAATGTTCTATAAATAGCTCAGATATCTTTGAGCTATTATATCAGTTATCTCCAGAGTTTCCCTATTTTTTATATTTTATTTATTATTTTTATTTTATGTGTATGCATGTATTTCCCGTGTGTAGGTAAGTGCAGCTGTGTCATGCAATGCCCACAGAGGACAGAAGAGACTGTCGGGTCCCCTGGAACTGGAGTTATGGACAATTGTTAGCTGCCACGTGGGTGGTGGGATTCAAACCTAGGTCTTCGGCAAGAACAACCAGTGTTCTTAACCACTGGGCCATGTCTCCAACCCCCTCTTTTTCTTTTTCACTTTTACAAAAACTTAATTGAGAATTTCATAAATGCATATAAGGTGTTTTAATCAAATCTACACTCACTCCCAACACCTCCCGTAGATCCCCATCACTTTTTTTCTTTTTTTTTTTTCTTCTTTTATTTATTTTATGGGGTTTTGGGTACTCTAACATCAACCCCTCTGAAGAGGTAGCCCTAAAACCTTTTAAGGATTAAATACATGCTCCCAAATACTTTTGACATTTATGGCCTTTGGAACAGACTATGTTGCTAACAGTCCCAAGAGCATTTGACTTTTAGCCAAGAAACTGGCTACTTTTCTTTGGGGTCTTTTTACCCTCACTGCCTAGCTAATTCCTACCTCCTATTGTTATCATGACATCCTCTGAAGAGATAACCCACACTGCCAATAGGGAATAGGAAGGCAGACCACTGTTGCTTCTTCCATTCTGAACAAGAGTGCAGGGTGAGGCAATTGGAGTACCCCTTCGGTGGATTTATCTAAGAGACTCCCAAATTGCATAAATCTTATCTCTACGTGGAAAAGAAAGTACTTGACTCATGAATAGGAAATGTGAAGGAGAAGTCAAGGCAAGAGTAAATAGCATTACAAGTTCTAGACAGGGAACTAGAAGAAAGTCAGAACAGGACAATTTTCAAATGGTCATATGAGAGTACATTGGAATTTCTTGACAAGGTCTTCCAAAATTATCCCTCTATTGGGTTCTTCCTCATTTTTCTTTTATCTTCCAAGGTTGGACTCTAGATTGATGGATTCAGGATTTGCTTTCAAGTATTTTGATAGCTGTTGAAGTGGTTAGAATCAGTGTCAGTTTCCTCTCAAAGGCTTCTAAATAGGGGGAGAAAACAAATGCATCCATCATTATAGTACAATACCTGGTTGTCTCCCTTAGGTATAAGTGGACACTACAGTATTGGAGACCAATATTTGAACTGTTACATCTGAGTAGCACTTTCTGGTTAGGAACAAAATCATCAATGAGAAATAATTGTCTAAATATCTTTTTGTATAGTCTTAAGCCTAATGTCTGAGAAGTGTGATACCTTAAACTCTTAAAGAAGTATACTGATGAATTTACTCTTTGGTTATAGTTTCCTTTGGGTCTTTAAGACCATAAAGTTGGCCAAAATAAGTCAATTTATTTTTACACTTAAGGTCATTTGAGGACCTGTTCCTCAAGGGTCATATGGGCTTGGAAGGAGCTCCTGGCTCCTTTCTTTTTCCAGTTCCATCTATGTGAAGATAAGTCAAAGGTCCTGTTTGAAGATGTCTGGCTTCACTTGGAAACAAGAATGAGATATTTCCTCTAAGTTGATCCCCCCCTTTGTAGACTGGACACTGGTTCAAGTCCATCTCATGGGGTCTCCATGTCCTCCCTGCATAAGAGGAGAGGTAACTGACCTCATTTACAGGATATTTTGAGAGATGTTCCATATTCCTCTGGAACTTGGTCAACCTTGGAGGGCAAGGGGCAAAAACTGTCCTTTAAGTCCCTCTGACCAGATTAGTATAGGCCTGAAAGTATGGCTGTTAAACATTCAATAAGATTAGTTCTACCAGTCTGATACTTTTAATTATCATGTGCTATGTAGATAAGGCTTAGGTAAAGAACCAAATAGTCTCAAATAAACATTGACTAGGTTTGTATTTTGTTCCTTAAAGTAGTTGACTAAACTATGACTATAGAAAATTTAAGATTATGTGTATATTATTTTTGTCTCATCTGTTATACATAACAAACCTAAACAGACCTTCATTACTTGCTTAGGCTTTTTCATTTTCTTCTATTTTGAAAAATATCTCCATTCCTATACCCTTTTAACATCTTTTTTACATTCTCACTTTCTTTTTTAAATAGCATAATAGCATTACCAAATAAATTTTCCATCGGGCTGTATCTGTTGTTGAGAGTGAGTGAGGTCATAAAGTTACCCACTATCACTAGGTTGTAGTCATTCTTTGATTTTGGATATAATTCCTTTTAGGAAACTGGGTAGATGTTTCCCTTAGTAAGTATGAGATATACTTCCTTCTCCCTTCTAGTTTTAATTTGAAATATACTTTGTCAGACATTAGCATCACTACCCCTATTTCTTATTTCCTTTAGATGGAATATCTTTTTCTACTCTTTTGCCTTGAGGTGGTATCAGTCATTGATGGTGAGATATGATTCTCGGAGGCAGCAAAAAGATGAATCCTATTTTCAAATCCATCTGTTAGTATGTATCTTTTAATTGGGGAATTGAAACTGCAAATATTAAGAGTTATTATTGACTAATGTTTATTAATGTCTGTTGTTTTGCTGTTGAGCTCTTTTCTTAGATCTCTTTTGCTTAGTTGTCATGGAATTTTTAAATTACTCCTTATGCCCTCTTTAGTGTGTTTAATCTCTTCAGGTAAACATATTCCTTTTAGTGGCCTCTGTAGATCTGACTACCTGGACATACATTTCTTAAATCCATTTTTATCATGGAAATTTTTCTTCTGCTTCAAATACAACTGATAATTTTTGCTGAATATAGTATTTTTTATTATCATTTGTCTTCTTTCAGGACTTTTATGACATCAGTCCATGTCCTTCTGTTTTTCAGTCTCCAGTGACAAATCAGCTGTTGATCTGATGGACCTACCTTTGTATGTTACTTGGTCTTTCCCTCTCACACCTTTCAATATCCTTTTCTTTGTTATGTACTTTTGAAATTTTGATGATTGTATGACATAGGGAATTTCTTTTCCAGTCCTTTGTATTTGGTGTTCTGTGTGCCTCTTATACCTTGAAAGGTATTGATTTCCTTAGATTTGGAAAATTTTCTTCTATGGTGTTGCTGAAAATATTTTTGTTAACTTTGACCTGAGTATTTTTTCCTTCTCATGCACCTAGCATTTACAGATTTCATCTTCTTATAGACTTCCAGAGTTCTTGCATTTTCTATTTTCTATTTTGAGTGAGTGATTCATTGTGCCTACCTTGTTTTTGAATCCTAATATTCTCTTACATTTATTTAGTCTGTTAGTTAGGCTTTTCTCAGGCATTTTTGTCTAATTTATAGAGTTTTTATTTCAAGCTTTAATTCAATGTGACTTTTCTTCACATATTCTCTTCCTTTATTAAATTCTAAATCACAACTTAAATCATTTTCTTATTTCATTCATGTTTGCTTTTTGACATTCTTGGTCATTTATTCATATCTTCTTTGAGTTCCTTGAACATAATTATAATTACTATTGTGGAATCATTATCTTGTGCATCAGCTCTATTGATTTTCTTTGCAAACAGTATAATGTTGGTAATTTCTGGAGGATACATATTTCCTTGGTTATTAGTGTTATTTTGATCTCTGGATAGAGACCTAAGTGTCTGGAGTTAGGCTGTTGATGGTGTTTCTTGGTATGGGTAGCTGATACTCTTAACTTTTGGGGTGGGTGTTTGGGTCTTTGTTTGTTGTTACCCTAACTGGTCAGGCTGCAGCCCAACTGAGTGAAGCTTGGTGTTCAGTCTTGGGGCCATTCTGTGTTGATATAAAATTTAGCTGTCAGCAGTGGTCTCAGTACAGTAGTGATAGGTATAACTTCTCAGGTTAGGAGCAAACCTGTGAAAGCCAGAATTCATTGGTTAATTCCCCTACCATGTCTAGAACACATCAACTAGCACTGGGCATCTTGTCCCTTTGGTACTAACAGTTTTATTCCCCTTTTCTACAATGTTCTCCAATCTTAGAGTACAGATTGCATTGTAGACACATCACTTAGGGTTGAACATCCTACAGTCACTTATTCTCTGCATTTTGACAAGTTGGGGAACTTTATAATTGTATACATCATCACATAAAGAAGTT
>NW_008351368.1:69389-70810 GCF_000622305.1 Nannospalax galili | reverse complement strand
AATATAGTAAAAAATATGTTCATCTAGGAAAGTGACTGCAGTAAATTCTTCTCTAGGGTCATAGTTTCTCCAATCACATGTACTTGGCAATGTTACAGTACCATTCATCGATTTCCTTACTGATCAGGTCTTAAGTCCAACTAGGTAGCTGTTGTTTGCCCCTAAGATAGAACTGACACTATTTCTCTAAGGGAGATGATGTGTCATTCACACCATTGTGATTTTAGGCTTTATAGCTGGGTAGGAATATTGACTGGTTTGGACTTAATCTTTTGAAATTCAGGTGCTAAGTTTTCCACCTATACTTTTATTGATTGATCTTTACAGCAATTCTGCAATGTAGAGAATATACTGTTTAAAACATTAAATTATAACATTTGTGTAGACATTTGGCTGCTGGGAATCAAATTTTGGTCTTCTGCTCTTAAGAGCAGCCAGTACTCTTAACCACTGAGTTATGTCTCCAGCCCCCAGGACTTTATTTTTATTATTTTTTTAAAGATTTCATTTATTACTTTTACGTGTATGAGTGTATTGTCTGCATGTGTGTAAGTGCACTCATGGTGTTCACTGCCAGCGGAGGTCAGAAAAGGACATAGCATCCCCTGAAACTGGAGTCATTGACACTTGTTAGCCACCATGTGCATGCTGGGATTTTTATCTGGGTCCTCTGCAAGAGTAACCAGTTCTCTTAACTGCTGAGGGATACCTCCAGCCCCCAAACTTTATTTTTAAGAATAGTTTCTGGTGCACTGAAAGATGGAAAGAAAAATTCAGAGATTTCCTCTATCATTCTTCTATGTCCATGCATATGTATAGTCTCACTGCTGAAAATGCCTCACTAGGGGACTACCTTGCTTTTGTTAGCTATTGCAATTGATCAATTTACATCAAAACATTACTAGCTAAAAATAATTTACAATGAAGTTCATTATTGATGTTCATTTCATTGATTTACTCAAAAATGTGATTATTTATTTCCCCAGTATAAGTACTTTTTAGTTTTAAAATTAAAATTTATATTTTATTCTTAGATATATACAAGGAAATATGTCTATATACTTCTCCCATTCCTATTTCCCTTCTCCATCTACTCTATATCACTTTATCAAATCCCCCTCCTAACTTCTTGCATTCTTTTATTTTCTTATAACTCACTAAATCTACTTAGATCTGCCTGAATGTGCATGGTTGTGAGGCCATTAACTAGGGCTCTGGAAACCTACCAATAAGCACATCATGCAAAAAGTGTTCTTGCTCTCCAAAAAAATCTATAAGTTGCCAATAGAGCTTTGGTAAGAGGTAGGTTCTAGATAATACCTCCCTGATCTCTACTGGAATTTTAACTGGCTTGATCTTGTACAGGTCTTGTACAGATAACCACAAATGATTTGTTAGTGAATGCAATAGTCATATCTTGT
>NW_008351368.1:64248-69254 GCF_000622305.1 Nannospalax galili | reverse complement strand
TGACTATGTAATGAACAATTCCAAGGTCGTGAATTATACCCTAAAATAGTGCAGAGAGTCTACATCATAGTATCAGGCTAGAACAAAATCCAACATTACATAACAGGCACCCTAAGGCACATCTTCAGAAAAAAAGGCCTTTACTATGAATCCTCCTTTATTAATATGATAGAAATCACCGATCTCTTAGGTACCCTGTCAAGGCCTGATCAGTTCATGAGCTGAAGCTTTGTGGAAGGTACCAGGTATTTTTGGAAGACCAAGAATTGGAGGAAGAATGCTTCCTCCCTGGGACTTTCCATGCTCTCTGCTTCTGTGGTCTGAGTTGACAGGCTATGCTTCCTTGAATAATTAGCAGTCTTGGAAGCATAACTAAAGAGTACTGTTTCAGTTTATGGGCACTGGAGTTTCTCAGCACTGTAAGCTTGGTTTCTATATAGAAATAATGAATTCTACTAGTTGCTAATAGTAATCACAAACAGTTCACTTTATATGTAAGATATTATAAATATTATGTAGCTAAATCTTTGATACTGTAAACATTGTGTGAGTTTCGGTTGGTGAAGTAATGTATTCTTTGGTAGTAACATATGTATCCTTGGTTATTCCTTGGTTACTTTCTGTTTACTGATGTATTCTTAGTTATTCCTTAGTTACTCCAGATCTGCTTCCTATATAAGCTTGCTTTAGTTCACAATAAACATTCACTGGTACATAGACCTCTGCATTCCCTGCATCCTGATTTCTATCCGTTGGGGTCCCCAACCCCATCAGGTTTGCTTTGTGGTCACTGCACCATGACAGCTGGCACCCAAATAGGGACCCCCAAAATAGCACCCAGAGGAAGTGTTTAGGATAGAGTTGCAGTTTAAGTAAGTATAATGGGACAGGGTAAGTTTACTCCTTCTGTTTCTTTAATTTCTCATATTCTTCATAGTAATGGAGCATAAGTTTCTAGAAGGCAGATAGATAATTGTGTGCAAATAGTTGTAGAGTTTAATTCATGGTTTCCTGATATGAGAACTTTAGATTTAGAAGTCTGGGGCTGAGTCAGAATAAATATGGAAAAGACATTTCAGACAGGAGAAACAATACCACTTGATTTTTGGCCTGTGTGGGCACTCATTAGAACAGTTATTAATAAAGGTTCAAATAGTTTGTTAACATCTCAGGTTCTTTGTTCTTCTAGTGAAGCAGTTAATTTTTATGATGTTCCTGAGGAGTTAAAATATAAAGTTGCTGAGGAGATTCAAAGGGTTCGTTATTCAGAGTCTTTTTTAGATATTCTTACAAAGAAAGAGCCTTTAGTTTCTCCTTGATTGGCTCCAAGTTCGTAGAGTTCAGCAAAATTATTGGCACAAGCGTCTGACTCTGAATCTGACTCTGAAATTGTTTGGTCATAAGCTGCATTTCCAGTTATTTGACATCCTTCTGTCAATAGAATTGCGATTTCCATAAATCTTCAAAAGGGGGCAGTCAAACCGAAATCAACATGTTTCCATTGTGGTACTTAAGGACATTTTAAAAATCAGTTCCCTAATGTGCCACTCCAAACACCAGGCAAATGTCCCCACTGTCGCCATGGTGTGCATTGGGCTCGAGATTGTAGATTTTAAAAAGATATGTGATGGAAATTTTTTTAAGAAAAAAGCCTATTTTAATGTCTTGACCACAATATTCAGGAAAGGAGCTGGAGCCTTCCTCAGGGCACCTCAAAGACCATCAGGGGCAACTAATTGTACATTTCCTCAATCTTGTAGTGTAGTCGCCAATCTTTCCTCAGCCATAACTATAACAATAGCTCCCTCTAATGTTTTCTTATAGAATACTTATGCTACAATGTCAAGGATAGATTAGAAGCAGAGTATTATAATATTGTCTCTTTACTTTTTCTTTTAGGTACTATTGTTTTCTGTGTTTCTTATTCCCAAGGTTAAGAGTACGTAATCCAAGTTTATGTAATAAAATGTTTTTTTACCAATCCAGATTGACAGCCCTCTTCAAAGGGATTGATGGTCTGTTGCCTGCAGGAACTTGGGGGTTACTAATTGGTAGGTCAAGTTTAATGGCTAAGGGAATTATAGTGAGCCCAGGAATAACTGATGCTGATTTTGAAGGTGAAATTCAAATTTTAATCACTACTAATAGCTTATAGTCTATTACTATAGGTGATAAAATTGCTCAGTTGATTCTTCTTCCTTTTATAACTATTGGATCAACTTCCAAGAATAAAATTGGGGGATTTGGAGGTACTAATCCTATTTCTGTTAATTGGGCTATGATGCTACAAGCACAACAGCCTCATTTTAATTTTAAAATTCAAGATAGATCTTTCAAAGGTTTGGGTGATACTGGATCAGATATTACATTACTATTATTAAAAAGGATGACTGGCTAATTGGATTGCTCAAATTATGAAATGCAATATTAAAGTATTTGGAGTTTGGCCAGTATCCACAATTAATATTAGTGTAGAATATAAAACAATTTCAAGTGTTGATTGATAAATGGCTGTTGTTAAACCTTATGTATTAGAACTTCCAGTAAATATTATAGGTAGGGATGTATTAGAACAATGGGGAGCTTATTTAGTAGTTCCATAATTTTACTATCTTTACATAAAAATGGTTATCAAAGATTATTTTATGTTAATTTATAGAGGCCTCAATTTAGTAGTTAAAATGTCATGTGCTGTTTGAGCTCACTGAGACACTGACTCTGGAGATGGGATTGGCCCTTCTTCAGACTCAAGCTTATTATCTCACACTATGTTTTCTAAGTTTTTTCCAGGTTCAGGCCGGCCCCCTGATGCTGTGAAATAAAAAAGGAACCAGCAAAACAGCCTAGGTGTATGAGGCACTGTACAATTAAAATAGTTAAGATGTAAATTTTATTTCATGGTTTCATTATTATGTCTGTGTAAATAATGTAAATAAAAGCAACAGCTTAAACACTTCATATTTTTAATATGACAGGGTTGCAGTTTAAATACTGTGAGATAGGAGGTTTAAATACTCTTGAGCAACAGTTTCAATGCTGTGTATTTTAAATACAATGGCGCACAACATCTTTACACTGGGCAACTAATTGCTTTCAGGCTAAATTGTGTGGATTCCAGTATGAAATAAAACTGCATTTTAATGATGTCAGTTATACTTTATTTCTAAATCTTTTGACCTACTTTACTTCTATATGTCTTGACTGGTTGGTATCAGTTAGTATGAATGATGTTATATGTGCATATATATCTCTTCGAATATACACTACGATTTCAGTTAGTTAATAGTATTGAGTTATTTGGATAGCTACAGTGTTTGCATGTTTCCATATTCCAAGTTTGTTTATGTTTCCATAGATACTTGTTCTAAGTTTGTTATTCTAAGTTTGTTTATGTTACCTTGGATACTTACTTGTTCTACGTTTGTTAGGGCTACTCCTTTATTTGAAGAACTCAAAAATTATAGTATTGTACATTTGTTAGCTTGATTTGTTGTTATGGAAATTCCAACTACTATTAAAACAAATAACGTTCCTGCTTATACTTGCAGGCTATTTAGAGAATTTCTGGAGTAGAGTGCAATCTTCTATATAACCTATATTAAAATGTACTTATAGAGATATTAATAGATATTAAAATGCATATTAAAACTTAATAAAGCAAGGAATTATACACTAGATCATAGATATTTAGAACTTTAGGATATAAGATTCACAAATGATTATTAATCAGTTATCATTCAAAGATCAGTTATTATTCAGAGATTTTGTCTATTATTATTAGTTATGATTGTGTTTATTATTATATAAGATTTTGTAGATTAATTTAAGATTACTGAGATTTTGTTTATTATTGATTTTTGATTTGTTTGTTAGCTTGTTTGTTAGATTTTGTTGATCATTAATTTCTTTAGATTTTGTTATTGAATTTTTAGAATTTATTAGATTTTGCTTATTGTTAATTTTTAAAATTCATTATTTAATATTTATTATTATTATTTATTAAATTTGCCTCAAGGAAAAATTTTATTTTGTGCAGACAGGCATTTTTGAAGGAATCATCATTTCCACCTGATCTGGTGAACGTCTAGATTGGGTCAGAGTGCCAAGATTGGATACCAGGAAGGCTAGTCTTGGAATTCTCTGGATTTAGTCCAGAAAAATGGAGTCATTTTCTGGCATCTTGGCTGATGGATCTGCTTGCAGATGTCGACCAGTGAAGACAGCAGTATGGCATAAGATAGATCAAGAGATACCTCTCCAAGCTATGGCAGCTTTATCACTGACCAGTAAATGTCAGCATTATCAGAAAAAACTATCATCTCCTACTTGGGGTCAGTTGAAAGCCTTGACTTTCAAGGCTCGATCTCTGGTGAATCAATCAAGAAAGGGACTTGCTCTGGAAAATCTGTTCTTAGCCATGTGTGCTTTGATTACTTGTACTTCTGCTGCTGAAACTGAGGTAATATATTGGGCTCATATACCTAATCCCCCTCTCCTTCATTCCTAAACTTGGAAGGAACCTACCATACTGGTTGCAAGTTTTCCTATGAATGTATTGTCACCCCCTTATGGAACAGGTCAGCCAGATTTTCCTGATGAAGAAGGAACTGTTTTTAATTGTACTCAATTTTTGTCTTCTGATATTATGTGTTTTGGGGCTCCTTCTTGTTATCCTATAAGATGGCAGAGTTCTGAAGAGCCGTAGGCCCCCACCCCAGAATATAGCAAGACCTGGTTCCTGGCAAAGCTGTTTTCCAGACATCAAGGCTGACCTGGTCTGAGATTAACCAGATGACCATTCTTGAAATCCTCACAAAAACATGTTGTTCTAACTCGGGCACTTACCACTTGAGAGACTCCCTCATTTTCATGGAACTGCCTAAGAAACTTTCTGTATTACTTTGTAATCATGCAGGTGTAACCTTATAATTGATTTGTGGCCTTACTATAGAATTGTGATGTTACTATGGTGTTCTGTTAATAGAATTGCTCTGCCTCAATATATT
>NW_008351368.1:57860-64120 GCF_000622305.1 Nannospalax galili | reverse complement strand
GTCACCTCTCCTCCCTCCAGGTACCCACGTTGACTGACTCGCGGGTCCGGACATCTGGCGCCCAGCGTGAGGGCTGGATACGGAGGATCCAGTGAGGGAAGAAGGCGTCCCCAAGTCACGTTCCACAACAATTTTCACTCTGGAGTCGCCGAGGGAACCTGCCTCGGCTACAACCAGAAGTAAGTATCGACGTCTGATTATGGGACAAGAATTAAGCAGGCATGAAATTTATGTTCAGCAATTGCAGGATGCCTTATGGACGCGAGGAGTAAAGGTTAAAATAGAGGATCTATTGAGGTTCTTTGAATTTATTAAGGAAACCTGTCCTTGGTTTCCCCAAGAAGGAATAATAGATATTAAAGGATGGAAAAGGGTAAAAAATGCTTTAGAAGATTACTATAAGGTCTTTGGACCCGAGAAAATTCCTGTTACAGCCTTTTCCTACTGGAACCTAATCAGAGAATTGATAGATTCAAATGAATCCTCCACCGAGGCTGCCATAAAGCAAACTTCTGGCCTCCTACAAGGCACCCCTCAGGAGCCTCCTGGTGATAATGTAATTCCCCCTAAGGAGATAGACCTTATCTCCCTTAACAGTGACGAGGAAACTTCACCCGAGACATGTTCTAGGATTTCAAATCCTAAACATATTAAATCAGAGCCTAACTCTAAAGTCAGCACTGATGTCACAACACCCCAGTCTGACACTGCGCCCACGGCTCCTTTTGAAGCGCACTCTCTGCCTCCTCCTTACCTTCTCCCACTAGTTCTACCTGCCCTTGTGGCATTCCCCACTTCTCCCCTCATTACCCAATTAAGAAATGAAGTGGCTCTATTAAAAGAACAGTTAGCCCTAGAACAACAAAAGCAAGAACTGCTTGGGGGTCTTCAAGACCTATCGGTTAAAAGTAAACATTTCTTGCAAGGTGCGGCTTTCCCCACCCTGCAGCGCTCTGCCTTCCCAGTCTTTGAGACCACACCAAAAGACGATGATGAGCCCACACAGCAACATCGCCCCTTTAAACTATCAGAGATGAAAGAGTTAAAAATGTAGTCCAATACGGCCCTACTGCCCCCTATACCCTCGTTCTCCTGGAGGGGCTGACAGAACAATGGCTAACTCCCTCAGACTGGCACACCCTTGTTATGGCACTTCTTTCAGATGGAGATTTCCTCCTATGGCAATCTTGCTATCACGACAACTGTAGGGAGGTGGCTAAAAGAAACCTTAACACTGAAAATGAAGCTTGGACCTTTAATATGCTAATGGGCAAGGGAGACTTTGATTCTAATGATATGCAAATGAACTATCCTCCAGGCTTGTTCTCCCAGATTCAAGCCTCAGCCATAAAGTCTTGGAAAAAACTCCCTGTTAAAGGTGAACCTAGCCTTTCCCTTACATCAATTAAACAAAACTCGGGAGAATCTTATTCTGATTTTGTGGACCGCTTAACTACGGCAGCCACTAGATTGTTTGGCACCTACGAGAATGGCATGGAACTCTTTATTAAACAATTGGCCTTTGAGAATGCAAATTCGGCCTGTCAGGCTGCAATTCGGCCCCAGAAAAACAAAACAGACCTTAATGGTTATATCAGGCTTTGTTCCAAGATCGATCCTTCTTATCAGCAGGGTAGCGCCATAGGCCTCGCAGTGGCAGTGGCGCTCACAGACCACTCTAAAGTCTGCTTTAAATGCAGAGACCCTGGCCACTTCTCTCCAGACTGTAAATCCTCTGCTACCCAAACAAAAAAGGCCGACAATCCTGTCAACCTCCCGGGACTCTGCCCCAGATGCAAACGCGGAAAACATTGGGCTAAGGAATGCAAATCTAAAATTGACTCTCAGGGTAATGCCTTGCCTCCCCATCAGAGAAACGGGCAGAGGGGCCAGCCTCAGGCCCCGACACAAACCATTGGGGTACTCAGCTTCATTCCAGCAAGCAGCAACAATCCATTTCAGACCTCTGCCAAGCCACCCCAGGAAGCGCAGGACTGGACCTCAGTTCCTCCTCCCACACAGTACTAGCTCCAGAGATGGGAGTGCAAATAATAAAAACGGGTGTGTATGGCCCTTTGCCTCCAGACACCTGTGGTTTAATTTTGGGACGAGGTAGCTCAGCCCTTAAAGGCTTAAGCATTATACCTGGAGTGCTTGACTCTGATTATACAGGAGAAATTCAAATCTTAGTAAAAGCCAATGCTAATATTGTCTCCATATCACCAGGAGATAGGCTTGCACAACTGGTTCTGGTACCTTTAGTCGCTTGTTCAAATCCTACCAAAAAGAATTTTCGTGCAGCTCATAATTTTGGTTCTTCTGATGCTTATTGGGTTCAGGCCATCACCCACAAAAAGCCAACTTTAACATTATGGCTAGATGGAAAGAAATTTGAGGGACTCATTGATACTGGTGCAGATGTTACTATTATTGCTTCTCATGCTTGGCCATCTAGCTGGCCCACTATTGATACTGTAACTAATTTAACAGGAATAGGACAAAGTTTAAATCCAAAACAAAGCTCAAAAGTCCTCACCTGGAAGGACACTGCAGGTAATTCAGGTCGAATTAAGCCTTTTATTGTGCCTCATATGCCAGTTAATTTGTGGGGACGAGATCTTCTGTCTCAAATGAGAATAATGATGTGTAGCCCTAATGATACAGTTACTACTCAAATGTTAGCCCAAAACTACTGCCCAGGAAAAGGCCTAGGCAAATCAGAAAATGGGATTACTTCCCCTATTCAGCCCAATGGGCAATTTGACAAACACGGCCTGGGAAATTTTTAATTGTGACCATTGACAAACCTGCACCCTCAAATGTTGCGGATCCCATAACTTGGAAATCTGATGATCCTGTTTGGGTAGATCAATGGCCGCTTTCCCTAGAAAAATTAACTGCTGCTACACAGTTGGTGCAGGAAGAACTTAAATTAGGGCATATAGAGGAGTCTCATTCACCCTGGAAAACACCCATCTTTGTTATAAAAAAGAAATCTGGTAACTGGAGGTTGTTACAGGACTTAAGGGCAGTAAACACCACTATGGTACTTATGAGAGCTCTGCAGCCTGGGCTGCCCTCCCTGGTGGCCATTCCTTTACAGTATCTTAAAATTATTATAGATCTTAAAGATTGCTTTTTCACCATCCCCTTATGTCCGCAGGACCATAAGTGCTTTGCTTTTAGCCTTCCTTCCATTAATTTTAAAGAGCCTATGAAAAGATATCAGTGGAAGGTTTTACCTCAAGGTATGGCCAACAGCCCCACCTTGTGTCAAAAGTTTGTCACTACAGCCTTACAAAAAAACAGATTTTTATGGCCATCCATGTATATCATCCACTATATGGATGACATTCTCATTGCTGGAAAAGATGGGGCAGCAGTACTGCAGTGCTACTCGCAGCTTCAATGCGACCTAGCTGCTGCGGGTCTCCAAATAGCTCCAGAAAAGGTTCAACTTCAAGATCCACATTCATATTTAGGATTTTGCCTTAGTGGTCCTAATGTTTCTACCAAAAAAGCTGTCCTCCGGACTGATCACCTTCAGACATTAAATGATTTTAAAAAACTTCTGAGTGATATTAATTGGCTCCACCCATACTTAAAATTAACCATGGGAGAGCTTAAACCTTTGTTTGATATTCTTAAAGGCAACTCAGATCGTAGATCTCAGAGAGTACTCTCACCAGAGGCCAAAACAGCTATTGCAAAGGTAGAAGAAGCAATGGCTCAACAGTTTATTACTAGAATAGATTACACCAAACCTTTATGGCTCATTATTTTTTGTACAGACTTCTCTCCCATTGGACTTTCTTTGGCAACAACCTAATAACCCTCTTATGTGGCTTCATCTATCTGCTTCTCCTAAAAAGGTTTTACATACTTATTTTAATGCAGTTGCAGACCTTATTATTTCAGGCCACAAGGAGAGCCGTACTTCCTTTGGGATTGAACCCTCCCACATTATTTTGCCTTATGCCAAAGAACAGATAGATTGGCTACTTCAAAACTCAGATGGTGGCTAATTGCCTGCACCAGTTTTTCTGGTTCTTTAGATAATCATTACCCACCTGATAAACTCCTACAGTTTTGTAAATTGCATGCTTTCACTTTTCCCTGCGTTACCAGCCAGAAGCCTCTGCCTGATGCCCTGTTGGTATTTACGGATGGCTCCTCCTCCAGGATGGCTGCCTATACCATTCAAAATCAAACTACCCGCTTCAAAACTAATTTTGCCCCTGCCCAGTTGGTAGAACTCTCAGCCTTAATAGCTCTTTTTACTGCCTTTCCCACAAAATCCCTTAACATATACACTGATAGTGCCTACCTTGCTCACTCCATCCCTTTGCTTGAAACTGTTCCATTTATTAAACATGCCTCACAGGCTGCTGATCTTTTTCAACAATGCCAACAGCTTATTCGCAGGAGGATGGTCCCTTTCTTCCTAGGTCATATTCAGGCCCACTCCGGCCTGCCCGGCCCTCTTTCTGCTGGCAATGAATTAGCTGATGCTGCCACCAAGGTGATTGCTGTAGCCACCAAAGCCACCATTCCCGCCATGGCCAAGGCTCAGCAAGCTCATACTCTACATCATTTGAATGCTAATTCCTTAAGGCTTCTATTCAAAATCACCAGAGAACAGGCTAGACAGATAGTTAAAGATTGTAAAACCTGTGTAACTTTCCTCCCCGTTCCCCACCTGGAAGTTAACCCTCGGGGACTGACACCCAATGTGCTCTGGCAGATGGATGTCTCCCACCTTCCTGAGTTTGGCACACTCCAATATATTTACATCTGTATTGATACCTTTAGTGGTTTAATTTGTGCCACCCTTCAATCTGGAGAAGCTACTAAACATGTCATTGCTCATCTTTTACATTGCTTCTCTATTCTAGGAAAGCCCTCTCATTTAAAAACAGATAATGGCCCTGGTTATATTTCCAAGGCTTTTAAAAATTTCTGCTCTACTTTACAAATTCAACATTCCACAGGTATTCCTCACAACCCTCAAGGACAAGGAATTGTTGAACGTGCTCACTTATCATTAAAAAATACTTTACAAAGAATTAAAAAAGGGGAGTGGTATCCTACAAAGGGTACCCCAAGGAATTTGTTAAATCATGCTTTATATATTTTGAACTTCCTCACCCTGGACTCTGAAGGCAAGTCTGCAGCAGATCGTTTTTGGCACCCTGAATCTCAAAAACAATATGCCATGGTAAAATGGAAAGATCCTCTGGATAATTCCTGGCATGGACCAGACCCAGTCTTGATCTGGGGAAGAGGATCAGTGTGTATATATTCACAACAGCATTATGCTGCCAGATGGCTCCCTGAAAGACTGGTAAAGCAAGTTAACCAAATACCCGCCAGGGAGGAAACTCCTTGAGAAAACAAAATATTTTTTCTTTCAACAGGTCCTGAACACATGACTTACTCCGGCTGGGAAATAGCTGTTATCATCCTCATCTCTGCAGCCTTGATCCTCCTTGCTGCTGTCATCATATTGGTGCTGATTGACCTTGCTTAAGAACTGTAACACAACTTCTCACGATGCAGCTGACTCTACTCCTCGGAGAGATCTGCCTGCTCCTGACAGCGAGATACCTGCAGGTTTATTCAGCTCCACAGTACAACCCCCATGTGCCTATGCAGCTGACATGGATGGTGACAAATCCTGAGACGGGTCACACACTTCGGCTTGCCAACTCCATGAGACCGATGGGCACCTGGTTTCCTGACCTGTCCTTTGACCTTTGTAAACTGGCTAAGGGTTCATGGTATTCACAACAGACTGATATATCTCCTGGAAATCCATACCCAGACTGCAGATCCCGGCAGTGGTATATCTGCCCTGGGGGGGAGAGAACCTATCGTTGTGGGGGACCCAGAGATTATTTCTGTGCCAGTTGGGGTTGTGAAACTAGCTGGTCTGACCCAGGATGGCCTGGGGATGGGCACAGAGGTAATGGTCCTGTAATTTTTCAGAGAACTCGGTTCGGTTGGTCCAACATAACTATCAGGTTCACTGATAAAGGAAAGAAACTCACAACAGAATGGGTTATAGGAAAGACCTGGGGATTAAGATTGTATGTCCCCTTCTCCACAGACATAGGTATATTTTTTCTGTTAGACTCCAAGCTGATCCAATTTTTAACAAGGCCTTAGGATCTAATAAAGTTTCTCCTCAGCCACCAAGCAGAACACCTACAAAACAGGTTAAACCGGTGTTAGAAGCTACTGTTCAGACTCCTTCCACT
>NW_008351368.1:52283-57518 GCF_000622305.1 Nannospalax galili | reverse complement strand
CGTTACAACAAGTCATGGGAACTAATGGGACTTGTGTTGGGAATGTCAGAGCAGCTCGAAATTCTGGGCTGTGCTCTGAGGTTAACAAAGCCACAAACGGCATGGATGATTATCTTGTTCCCCACAATGACACCTGGTGGGGCTGCAACACTGGGATGACACCTTGTGTACATTCCCAGGTTCTTGAATGTTATCAAGGTTTCTGTGTAATAATAAGACTCTTACCTTGTTTACTTTACCACTCTGATGAAGAATTTTTAAATCATTTTGATCATGACGTAGGTCCAGTTAGACAAAAGAGAGAGCCCATCTCACTAACCCTTAGCATTTTGCTAGGCGCTGGGATTGCTGCCAGAATTGGCACAGGGACTGCTGCGCTTGTCACACAGCAGCAGTCTTATTCATCCCTAAGAGCAGATATTGATCTGGACTTAAAACGTATCGAGGACTCTATATCTGACCTAGAGGACTCTCTTAGTTCTCTGGCTGAAGTTGCCCTTCAGAATAGGAGGGGGCTAGATCTCTTGTTTCTCAAGGAGGGCTTTGTGTGGCCCTCAAGGAGGAATGCTGTTTCTTCCGTGACCACTCGGGAAAGATTAAAGACAACATGGCTGCTTTAAGGGAAGGTTTGGAGCAGCATAAGAGGGAGAGAGAACAAGCAGAGCCTTGGTACAAAAATTTCTTTTCAACTTCTCCCTGGCTTTCTGCCCTCTTACCCAACATACTTGGCCCATTTCTTGGCTTTCTAATAGTAATTGCTTTTACCCAACATACTTGGCCCATTTCTTGGCTTTCTAATAGTAATTGCTTTTGGCCCCTGGGCATTCAAGAAGCTCACTAGCTTCATTAAAAGTCAGATTGATGATCTTACAGCAAAGCCAATTCAAATACATTATCTCAGGCTTGCACTTAAAGATCGGGAAGAGCCCTATGAGCCTAAAAGGCCACCTGACGACGTGCTTCAGTCATCCCCTTGAGAGCTGAACCAGATAGCCAAAGACGGGTAAGAGGAGATCTCCCATTGTGGTTCCTACTTTTACTATGAATGTTTTGTTACCTCCTTATGGAACAGGTCAGCCAGATTTTCCTGATGAAGAAGGAACTGTTTTTAATTATACTCAATTTTTGTCTTCTGATATTATGTGTTTTGGGGTTCCTTCTTGTTATCCTATAAGATGGCAGAGCGTAGGCCCCCACCCCAGAATATAACAAGACCTGGTTCCTGGCAAAGCTGTTTCCAGACGTCAAGGCTGACCTGGTTTGAGATTAACCAGATGACCATACTTGAAAGCCTCACAAACATGTTGTTCTAACTCGGGCACTTACCGCTTGAGAGACTCCCTCATTTCTCATGGAACTGCCTAAGAAACTTTTTGTATTACTTTGTAATCATGCAGGTGTAACCTTATAATTGATTTGTGGCCTTACTATAGAATTGTGATGTTACTATGGTGTTCTGTTAATAGAATTGCTCTGCCTCAATAGATTTATCCCTGCCAACTTCACCCTTCCCCTCTCTATAAAAACTGTTCCTTTTCTATCAATAAATGAGACTTGATCAGAAAGCCTGTCTTGTCTCTATTCTTCACATCTCTTGTCCCTTTCAGTCCCCTCTCCTCTCTTCAGGTACCCACGTTGATTGTCTCGCGGGTCGGGACACAGAGTTGGATTGTTCCAGAAGGTAAATGGAGTAATAGTCAGCAGAATGTGGTATTTCTCTCTGCTCAGTCTATAGGTTCTAACTGGACAGAATATGAGGACACAGGTGTCCTGGCAATCTCAGTATGTGAAAGTTTTTCTTATAATCAGATACTTGAAAGACAATCTTTAATTTGGCAAGATTGAAGAGAATTGATAGGAAAGGTTTATAGTTCTCAGAACCATACTTGGATTGATTGTGGTCCTTTAAGAAGTTGGTTAGAAGAATGTAAGGATTATAAGGAGTTTACCTCAAAATGTAATCTAAAAAATATTTTTTCCTATGAAAGATAAGTTTAATACTGCTAATCCTATAACTTGGGTAGATGGAGGAATAGCTAATCCTTGACCTCAGATGAGATCAGGACATACATTATATTCTCCTCAATAGCATATTTGTAAATTGTTAGCTTCTCTTAAGCCTGTGAAAATTTTTGATGGTACTTCTGCTACTGCTTATGACAAAGTATTTTATGATTTTACTAAACTTAAAAACTATGATGTTACAGCTTGTGTGCACTTCCCTCTAGTGATATTGATAGGACACATGGTTATACAGGAGATGAATTTAACTTGTGAAAATTGTCATTTGTATACTTGTCTTAATAATTCTATATCTTTTAATCAATCTTTTGAATCAATCATGATTTTAACTCAATGAAATTCTTTATGGATTCCTGTGAAAATGCATCATTCCTGGGAAAGCAGTCCTATTCAGGGACTAATGCTGAGATTTTTTAAAAGACTGCTACGATGAGGCAAATGCATGATTGGAATAACTATCACTGCTGTTTTGGGACTCATCACTTTAGCTGCTACAGCTACTACCACTGGTGTGGCACTTCAGAAATCTGTTCAAATGCAAGACTTTGTTGAATGTTGGCATGATGATTATCATACACTTCAGACACATCAGGCTCAAATTCATTCACAATTACAAGAAGAAATTGTGTTTTTACAAGGAGGACTTGATTGGTTGGGAAATAAGTTAATGGAATTTCAAAAAACTGTACAATATGTGTGTGACTGGAATTCTACTCAACTTTGTATTACTCTATATAAACATAATGGATAAGAATATGAATTGGAAAAATATAGAATTGTATATTCAAGGCAAAATGGATAATGTAACTTTTAATGAGATGCAATTGCAGGAAGAAATATGTGAGGCATTTTCAGAAGAAATACCTTCTGCAACTTCTATTGATCAAATAGCTACTACTTTAGCAAATCCTCTTTCTGGTCTTGATCCTCATGAATGGAATCAAAGTATATTACATAATTCTGGATTTTCTTTAATAACCTTGCTAATTATTCTTTGCATATTTTTCATAGGAGGTCGATTGCCTTCTGATGCCTGAATCAAGATGTTCGGAAACATAGTGCTGAGATTCTCTTGTCTACCCTATGTTTTCAAAAGGAAAATCTAGATAAAATTAATAATGATAGGGGAATTTTCAAGACCTGATTGATTCATGACCTGAAGCCTGGCAGAGGATATCAGATATTTAGTTAAAATTCTTGTGGCTAGTCAAGGCTATTGTGAATGATATGAGTTGTACTCCCTCCCCTAAGGCCAGTAGTCAAAGTCAGGTAAGATCTTCTGGGAGAAAGTCAACCTAAGACAGGGTGTAGCTGATAGAAGCTGCATGCCGATGATGGGTAAGGCTTTGCTCTAGCTGAAGACAACCTAAGACAGGCATGGTCCTTCCATCCTGGATATGGCATATTATGTGGTTATAATTAATAAGAAAGGGGGAGATATCGGTAGCTATTATTATGGGCACAGCCATTGCTGCATTAGGCTGTGGCAGGTTGCCTTGACTTTAGCATTGGAGAAAGAATTCTTCTGCCAGGGACTTTCCCTGCTCTATGCTTCTGTGGTCTGAGTTGACAGGCTACAGGCTGTGGCAGGTTGCCTTGACTTTAGCATTGGAGAAAGAATTCTTCTGCCCAGGACTTTCCCTGCTCTATGCTTCTGTGGTCTGAGTTGACAGGCTATATTTCCCTGATTAATTAGCAGTCTTGGAAACATAACTAAAGAGTACTGTTTCAGTTTATGGGCACCAGAGTTTCTCAGCACTGTAAGCTTGGTGTCTATAGAGAAACAATGAATTCTAGTAGTTTCTAATGGTAATAACAAACAGTTGACTTTATATCTAAGATATTATAAATATTATGTAGCTGAATCTTGGATACTGTAAACATTGAGCTTCGGTTGGTGAAGTAATGTATTCTTGGTGGCAACATTATATATCCTTGGTTATTCCTTAGCTACTCCCAAGCCCATCAGGCTTAATCTGTGGTCACTACACCATGACAGCATAGGGCTCAAATCCAATCAGAGCTAGTTAACTATGCCATAATTGTCATGACAGTACTGCACTAGTGGGTGCTTTTTGCTTAGCAGGTTGGTATTGTAGAATGCCAGGTGAAGTGTTAAGCAACACCATTAGTATCTTTCATCTTTTGACATCTTCTCTCCTCCAGCATCCTGAATGGCAACTTATGTCATTATGAAATCTATCCAGGAGAGAGGAAAGATGCCAGTTAGGTTGTTTGATTTTTCTGTCTTTTAACCAAAGTGTGTGGCCTCTTCTGCAATTAAATCATAGTATGCCTATGTGTGGTGGATAAACAAGAGCAATGACAGTAACCTGCCTTTCTTTGGAGACCTCTCTGGCCTCCTTGGCTAGTAACTACTATGGAGTTGTACCATGGCTAGCCTGTGGTTTTCATTTTTAAAATGTCTGTTAGCAGCATTGTCCACTAATCCAGGATCCTACCATTTGAATTCATCTTAAATCTTACATTTTGACATTAATTTACTAACAAGTGGGTTCTCTTAAGGCCTTTTTACATTTTATTTTATTTTTTTTTGTTTTATGTCTATGAGTGTGTTGCCTACATGTATGTGAATGCACCCATGTCCTGCAATGCCATTGAGGTCAGAAGAGGGCTTCGGATTCCACTGGAACTGGAGTTAAGGATGGTTTATTGCTGTCCTGGGGGTGCTGTGAATTGAACCTGGGTCCTCTGCAAGAGCAGTCTGTGCTTTTAACTGCTGAGCCATCTCTCCATCCCCATCAAAAGGCCTTTTCTTACATCCACACTTTAGATTGGCCCACCTAATACCTCCTTTTCTCCTTTTGCCTCCAAATTCTACTCTTCCTTAATCCTTTAAATCTCATTACTCCTCTTTTTGTTGTTTTTCATTGTTTTAATTGGATTGTGAGGTAGTAGTCTTCCATATGGACTTTACACACAGCTTTCTTTAAGCATACAACTTGCTGGCATTGGCTGGTTTCCCAACTACTCCCATGCCCCTCCTCGATTAGGCCTCTTCACACCCCAAATTCTAACTCTCAAGTTTCCTCTTACCTAGACTCTTCCACCCACCTCTATTAACACATCCCCCACTAATTGCCTGTTTCCAGTTTCCTAATTTCCACTAGTGTTTCAAGTTAAACATATAAAACAAAAGACTTTAAGCTGGGATCCACATAGAGAGATGATGCACTGATTTTTTTTTTCTTT
>NW_008351368.1:24573-51541 GCF_000622305.1 Nannospalax galili | reverse complement strand
TCTGATCTTTTATCTGAGTCCTGAATTCTATTTTATTGATCTATAAATCTGTTTTTTTTATGCTAGACTCAAGGTATTTTTAATACTATGGTTCTTCCATCTAGTTTGAAATCTTGTATGTGATATCTCCTGCATTATCCTACTTTTTCAGGATTTCTCTGACTTTCCTTATTTTTTCCTTCTTCCATATATATTTTTGGACTATTTTGTAAATCTGTGAAGAATTGCCTTGGAATTTTAACATAATTCCACTAAATCAGTAGATTGTTTTCACAATTTTTTTCGAATCCATAAGCATGGGATTTCATTCCATCTTCTAGTGTCTTCTTCAATTCTTCAGTATCCTAAATTTTTCAAAGATTGTTTTAAGATTATTTCAAAGTATGTTACTTTTTGTGTGCTAATTTTATATCCTGCTACTCTAATGAACAGTTATATCTATGAATGTTTTGGTCATTTTTTATGGTTCCTTGTGCATAGAATCACTTTATCTCTCAATGAGATACAATTACTTCTTTTCCTATTTGTATCCATTTTTAATTTCTCTTGGTGTATTCTTCTATGCTAGTACCTCAATAATCATACTGAGAAGTGGAGATAATTGACCCTTAACTTGTTCCTGACATTAGTGGGAATCATTTATGTTTTTCTTCATTTAGTATGATGTTGGCTACAGTTTTCCATCTGTAGTCTTTATTATAATATTTATTTATTAAATTAGGTATAAATAGGTATATTTATTATTAATTAAATTAAGGTATACTTTATTATTTATATTATGGAATCACTCCTCCATGATTTTATTATTATGTCATTACATGCTACTAACTTCATGACTTTTATTATGAGAAAGTGTTGAATTTTATCCAAAACTTGTTGTGCTTTATCATTGATCATATTATTTCTATGTTTTAGTCAATTAATACAATTAATTTTCTTTATTGCACTTAGTCTGCTGAATAGCATCAGTTATTAGCTTGATATATCTAGGTAGAAGGAATCTCAATTGAAGAACATTTCCATTGTATTGGACTTTGATCATGCCTGTGGGACATTTTCTTGATTGTTGAGTGGGCATGGCCAGTCCACTGTGAGTGGTGCTACATGTGGGCCTGGTTTTCAGGAAAGAGGCCAGGCACATGCCAGAGGAACAAGCCAGTAAGCAGTGTTTCTCCTGGTCTGTGCTTGGTTTCTTCATCCAGGTTCTTTCCCTGAGTTCCTTCCCTGGCTTCCCTTGAAGATGAACTGTGATTGGGACATGTAGGCCAAATAAACCCTTTCCTCCCCAATTTACTTTTGATCAGTGTTCTTTCACAACAAGAGAAAGTATCTAGGATGCATACATCTCTGGAATAAAGTCAAATTGGTCAGGATCTCTGTGATGTCCTATTCAATTTAGTTTGTCTGATTGTATTGAGAATTTTAAAATTATGCTCATTAGGAAAATTAATCTTTAGTATCCTTTTCTTTTTAGAGTCTTTATATGGTTTTGGTATCAGGGTAATACTTATTTTATGAAAAGAATTTTGAAGACTTCCTTATTTTTCTACCTTCCACAGTAACATGAGGAGCGTTGATGATAGTTCTATTAAGTTCTGGAAGAATTATTCATTGAACTTGAGCTTATTTTTTAGTTAGGAAACATTTTGTTACTGCTTTGATATCAATATTTTATATATCTGCTTAAATTATTTATTTTTTATTGGCTTAACCTGGTATGTCTTACTCATCCAGAAATTTATCCATTTAAATTTATCAATTTAGTGGAGTACATATTTTTTAAGTATGTCATCTTGATTTTCTGAATTTCATTGGTGGCTGTTTTGATGTCTCCCATTTTTTCCAAGTCAGGGTCTCACTATGTATCATTGTCTAACCTAGAACTCCCTATGAATATCAGGCTAACTAACCTCTGATTCATGGAGGTGTATCTGCCTATGCCTCTCAAGTGATGGGATTAAAATTATGCACCAACTGGGTTGGAGAGATGGCTCAGTGGTTAACTGGTTGTTCTTGCAGAAGGCCTGGGTTTGAATCCCAGCACCCACATGGCAACTAACAACTGTTTGTAACTCCAGTTCCAGGGGATCCAACTGCCTCCTCTGTCCTCTGCAGACATTGCACAACACAGGTGCACTTACATACACATAAACAACACAAGCCTACACATAAAGTAAAATTAAAATATAAAATAATTTTTTAAATTATGCACCAATATGGTCAGTTAATATCTCTTATCATCTCTAATTTTTTTTAATTTTTGCCTCATGGTTAATTGGGCAAAGAGTTTGTTAGTTCAGTTTAGCTTTTCAAAAGAAAAGCAACTCTCTGTATATTAATTTTATTTTTCATTTTAATTAATATATCATTAATTTCTGCCTCAATTTTGATTATTTCTTCCTGTGTTGTATTTGGGGATTTGACTTGTTCTTATTTTTCCAAAGCCTTACAGTGTATATTAATATATTTATTTTGTATCTCCCTAATTTTTATTTAGATATTCAGAATTAGAACCTCTCTTCTTGCACTGCCATCATTGTGTCCCATAGATTTTGATATGTGGTATCCATATCAAAATCAATTCAGTTCTAGAAATACTTTTATTCCCTTCTTAATTCGCTCTGTAGCCCATGTATCATTCAAAAGTCTGATATTTACTTTCTATTAATTTCTCTTCTTTTTTGTATTTTTTGTTACTGAAAACACATAGCTTGATTCCATTGTAGTCAGATAGAATACAGGATGTTATTTTAATTTTCCTGTATTCATTGTGACTTGTTTATTTTTTCCAAGATGAGATCGATTCTGAATCAAGTTCCATGGGCTTCTGAGAAGAATGTGCATTCTCCAGTGTTTGAGTGAAAAGATTTGTAGATATCTGTTAGGTTTATTTGAATTTAACTTCAATGTCTCTCTGCTTTTTTTTCCTTATGAACTATTTGTGAGAGGGGGACACTGAAGTCACTGACTGTCACTGTAGCAGGATTTCTCTCTTGCTTTACATCAGTGCTATTTTATTTTTGGAAAATTGAATTCAAGAATATTTGTTATGAATATGTGTAGAATTGTAGTGTTCTCTCAATGACTTCTTGAGTGTTAATACTCTTTATTTCCTTTATTTCTTCTGTTTATCATCTGAAGTCTACTTTTCCTGATATTAGAAAGCTACAACAGCTTGCTCTTTAGTTTCATTATCTTGGAATGCCTTTTTCCATCCATTTACCCTGAGATGTGTGTATATATTCTGTGGTAAGATGTGGTTTTTGGAAGAATTAAAGACATGATTTTAATTTTCTTACCCAATCTGCTACTCTGAGTCCTTTTATTGAAAATAATGAGACAATTGATATTGAGAGTTCTTAGTAAAGATTTTTATCAATTCTTTTCATTTGTTGATTTTGATTAATATCCCTAGTATTATTTATTTGTCCCTGGGTCCTGTTTGATGTGTATATAATTTTCCTCAGAATGAATTATTCATTTCAGTTTCTTCGCAGTACTGACTTACTATTCATACATTTCTTTTCTCTACCCTGATCATTGAAAATGTTTCTTTGTCCTTCAATTATTACTGATACTTAGACTGGGTATAATAATCTGGGGTGTCAGCCATGGTTTTTCAGAAGGTAGAATGTAATAATTTAAGTATAATATGTTATGAGAACTTCATTTTCTGGTCATGCATGTTTATTATTTTGTAGGCATCCTCCACTGTCCCAGCATCTATCTCCCTAGATTTGGGAAGCTCTCTCAAAGGATTTTATTGAAAATATTTTTTAGACTTTGGTGCAATATTATTTTCTTTCTTCCATCATACATTTAGGCCCTTCTGATTTTATTTCTATCAAATAATGAGATATTATTCTACTTGTTCTACTTTTATAAGTGACTTGGCCTGTTTCTCTTAAAAATTTATAATCATTCTTTTTTGATTGTTTAAAATAATTTAAGTATAATATGTTATGAGAACTTCATCTTCTGGTCATGTTGCTGAAGATTTGAAGATTTTGTGTTACATGGAGTAAAAGAGCTATACTTTGTTTCATTTATGTTTTTTAAATTTTAATTTGACCTTTCCTAATTGACCCAAAAAATCTTTCCTGTCTTCCAGGTCTGATACTTTGTCTTCTCTGTTATCCATGCTATTGATGAGGCTTTCCAAAGAGTTTTTAACTTACCTTGATGAGGTTTTCATTTACATCATGTCAGTTTGACTTTCTTCGGGATTCTCTCTTTTTATTTAATCCTGCTTTCATATGCTAGATTGACTTCCTTATTTCATTCAGTTTTGTTTTCTGTTCTCTTGGTGTCCATTTTGAAAACTGTTTTTTGGTTGAGTTATTCTTTGTCTTTTCTTTCTTTAATAAATTCAAATTTCCCTTCTTCTTTCAAATGAGGTGTTCATAATGTTCAGGAAAGGACTAAGTTCTAGTAATGTTGAGCTTCCTTTTTACTCTATGGAACATGCTTTCAGGGCTAGAAGCTCTATCTCTAGTATTCCCATTAATCCCTTTGTGGCTTGTGGAACTCCCTATACATGTGTAAGCCTAACTGTGTATTATATCTAATTCACATTTTTGGTCCTCAAATTTTGAAGCCCACTTGCCGTTCGGAAATTCTTTCAGTCTTGAGGTTGTTACCTCCAGTCATATCTGCTGCCTTCCATGGGTCAAGAGTGTTTCCCTGAAGTTGCAGCCATTTTTAAAAAAATTCTGCACCTATGTGGGCTATATCATGCATCATATCTGGTGTCCCATCCAGATACAGATTATTCAGAGTATTTTCACTTTCTTAAAAATCCTGCATTTCCACCTATTCATCATGATCCTGTAGGTCTGATAATAAATTATCTCATTTACTGTTTCCATAGTTTAGCATTTCCCAGGTTGCCATATAAGTTGAATCATATAGTATTTAACATTTTTAGGTTGGTCTTACTTACACAGATATCTGTATTTTAATTATTCCATGCCTTTCCTTCAGGACTTGGTAGATCATTGCTTTTTATTTTATTTTGTCTTATTCTTTTAAATATACAATATTGATTTTTAATTATCATTATGCATACAAAAAATAAACCCCTTTCAAAACCTCACAATGATGAGGGCATTAGTAGGGAATAAGTCTTGTTGAGTGGAGCTTTTATTATACATAACTCCCTTCCCTTGCTTCATCTGTAGATGCTATTGGTGTAAATGTATCTGAAAAAGAAACTTTAAGAAACACTCATTAAGTGTCTGAACACATAAGTTAGGTACCTGGATATGATGATTTTGATGAACTTCTGAATTCCTACATTATAGGCTAAGCATATTGAGTTACCTTTTTTAGAGGCATAGTCAAGCTGCTGCTCTGCTGCTGCTGCTGCTGCTTTCTCATGTGGTTTGAACCACTGTATCCTGTACCTAGGTTTGATCGTAATTATTCCTGTTAGGACATGAGTCTGTTATGTTTTGTTTTCTATTGTTACAAAGACAACATTTGTGCAAACAAACACAAAACACTTTGATCGAGATGCACATGAGCTTCTGCATTAAGACTAATTGGGTTACTGATGACTTTAGATTTTATTTAAATATTGAAAGAAAAATGTTTTCCTTAAGAAATATACTCTAATACTTCTACAATGCATTCTATAATGAATGATAATTTATTTCAGGCATAATAATTATGAGTTTTCCATTTCCAATGGCAATTAATATGGAATTTACTATTTGCTTTATACTTTAATTTTTCATTTTATTTATTTTTATGTTATGTGTATGTATGTATTGCCTGAATGTATGTAAGTGCACCCATGCAGTGCAATGCCCACAGAGGTCAGAAAAGGCTGTCAGAACCCTTGGGATGGAAGTTACAGATAGTTCTTAGCTGCCATGTACATGCTTGGATTCAAATCTTGTTCTTCTGCAAGAACAATCAGGGTTCCTAACCTCTAAACTATCTCTACAACCACTATTTGCTTTATTTTAATTTTTTTCCAATTTATGCTTTAATTCATTTTTATGCATTTCATAGAGAACCTCTTAATCCTTTCTATATACACTCCCCCATCTGCACCCCCCCAATAGAAGCTCTCAGCAGTATTCAGCTGTCAATAGCTCTCCAGCAAAGTTTGGAGACTGCATGCATATTTCTGCATTTCTATGTTGAGTTTTTGTCTGATGATTTTCAATGGGTCTTATGCATGATTGCTGTAAGCTTTAAAGCTTAATTACCACAGCAATGACTGACACAAAAACTGTGTTGGTGTAGTAGTGGCAATTTTATCTTGGTGGTAACAAATATCTATCTAATTGAACTTAAAGCCCTCTCAGTGGGAGGGAACTCATATGTGACACTGCAAAGATAGCCAAATGCACATGTCTAAAGATGTCATAGATCCTAGGGAAAACCCTACTTCTGTCATAGCCCTAGAAAAATGTATGTTTTACTGCATGCTTAATTTGCAGACATGTATACCATTCACCACTCTTCAAAGAATCTTTTTGTAGCACAGGGAGATTATTACAGAGTTCCCCAATTGGTCACATAAAGAGAATATATATCTGAGAGAAACTCAGCCCTAAGTGACATATCTGAAATGGAAGTCTACACCTAAGTCTCATGAAACATGGCAGAACAGGGAAATACTAAGGCATATCTCAAATCTTGCCAGTGAAACGTCCTTGTACAACAGATATAACTGCACACAAAAGCCACAACTATCTAAATTGTAGAGAAAAAGAATCTGCAGAGTGTGGGCCCTTGGGCAGGACTCCTTTATTAAAATCTACTGGCCCAGGGCTCAGAGACCATTGCAGAAGTGGGGGAAAAAAGAGTGTATGAGCCAGGGTTGGTTCATGATCAAAAGGAAACAGAGTATCCCTTGCTCTTTAGCACTAGTAATTATATTTTATTGTCTAGATGGAGCACAGTTGATTTATCTATTCACAAGTTTCCAAAAATTGTTCCTTCATCCATGTTTTTGCAATTATAAATAAATTTTTGTAAATGTTGATGTGCAAATTTTTATGTGGCCATATCATTCACATTGATATTCTACCATCTCAGCATAGAGGGTTCAAGGCTGTAAACCCCCTTTGCTTTGCAGAATAACTCTAGCCAAAAGAAACAATTCTTTCTATGAGTGCACAAACTTTCAGAGGTTAGTTCAGCATGGAGTAGGATCTGTTTTTCAAAACTGAAAGTCGATTGTTCACAATTGCTTTTGTATCTTGTATTTTTTTTCTGATTCCATGTGATATTTGCACTTCTTTGTTCATTTGTTGTGAAAAATTCTGTTGAAAATTTAATGACAATTACATTGAAACTGCAGATTGCCTTTGGAAGAACACCTATTTTTACATTTTTGATCCTATCTATCCATGAGCATTGGAAAGCTTACATTTTTAGGCATATTCTTCAGTTTATTTTTTTTTTTTTTTGGTCTTTTTGAGACAGGGCTTCTCTGTAGCCCCAGCTGTCCTGGAACTCACTATGTAGACCAGGATGGCCCTGAACTCACAGAGAGCCACCTGCCTTTGCCTCCTGAATGCTGGGATTAAAGGCATGTGCCACCACGTCTGGCAGTTTATTCTTTTAATGGTGGAAGCATCACCATCCTTGATTTCAATTAACACTACAGAACAATAGTTATAAAAACAGCTTGCTACTGATATAAAAAACAGGGACACTGATCATTGGATAGAAATGAGGGTCCAGATTTAAGTCCATGAATTAACAGCCAACTGATTTTTTGTAAAGGGAACAAAAATACACAGTGGAAAAAAAGACATTTCAACAAATGGTACTGGTAAAACGATACCTATACATGCAAGAAGGAAATTAGATCCTTGTTCCACGTCTTGCATAATTCACATATCTAAATGGATCAAGAACCTTGCCATAAGACATGATAGCCTCAATTTGATAGAAAAGAAATCTTACAGGAACAGGAAAAACCTTCTCAACAAAACTCTGATAGCACAGCCATTAAGACCAACACATGATAAATGGACCTCATGAAACAAAAATTCCTCTGTACAGTAAAAGACACATATGTGAGTGAAATGACAACCTTCAGAAAAGGCATTATTTTTACCAGCTATGAGCTTGACAGCAGGCTGTACAAAAACTCAACCCAGAAAATTCCCAGCTTCCAGATCATGTAGACAGACCTGCTCAGCCAGGACTCCAGTAAGTCAGATGAAGCTCACTGCCTTCCTCCCCCATTTATCTCATCTAGACACACTCTGTCCCCTGCAAGACTCTATCAAAGGCTGGCTCCAGTTCCATAACCCCAAATACCAGGACTAACTTCCCAAACCAGATTAAACAATCTCCCTACCATAGACCTCTATATCCTCACCCAGGCAGTTCCCTCACCTCCAAATTCCTAGTCTCTGGTTCAGACAGACAGACAAGCTCAGCCAGGATACTGGTAAGTCATATCAAGCTCACTGCCTCCCTACCCCATTTCTCTCACCCACGCCCACTTCATCCCTGCAGCTGTCTTGCACAGGCAGGCTCCAATTCCTTCACCTCAAGTCTCAAGACTAGTTGCTCAAGCCAGATTAACTAACAATTCTATCATAGATCCCTTGTTGGGCAGTGTAGTCTAAGAGACACAAAATTACAAAGGCTGTTGCTTCCAACATTGATTGCCTTTAAGAATTTGAATGTAAGACCCTATTGCTGAAGACAGCACATGCATCAGATCCAGGGTTTGGAGCAATGAACCTGGAACTAACCTGTAAGACATTTCCCCTGAAGGCTAGCTCTTACAGTTTTGGAGAGCACTACACAAAGTACTAAAGGAGAACATAAATTGGTGGTCCCACCCAAGCTTCAAGGCTTAATAACCACATCAATGACCAGCACAGGAAACAATATTGGTGCAGTAGTGGCACTTTAATCAACAGATACCTAATTGGATGTAAAACCCACTCAGTGGAGGAAACTCATATATGGTACTGTAAACATTGTCAAATACCCATAGCTTGAGAGATCATAGATATTCAAGGAAACTGCAAGACTGTCATATCCATAAATAAATATAATCAGACAGTTTAAAAATAAGAATGTTAGTGTCCTCTTAACCCCTGTTCTATGTTCTGTGACCCATAAGTGTAGAGACTGGATTATAGATGTGTCACTTAGGCCTGGGCAATTCATAGACAATGTCTGTGTGTGATCAGTTGTGGTACTTGGTAATAGTATCCATCTGGTGCAAAAGAAGCTTCTTTGAGGAGTGGTGATGGGGATATTTGTACATATTTTTTCACATAGTTAAAAATTACATTAATCTAGGGATGTGATAGTCTTGGGGTTTTCTCTAAGATCTATGGCTTCTCTAGCCACATGTGGTTGGTTATGTTTACAGTATAATGAAACTCCCTCATGTAACAGAGGGTGAGGAACACAAAAGGTCACAATTGATGGGAGTTTATAGAGTAAAAGTCTGTAGGGTATGGTTCCTTAGAAATCATATTTTAAACTCCACCAAAACAGGGCTCAGGGACCATTGTGGAGGGGGAGGCAAAAAGATTGTAAGAGCTAAGGAGGAGATGCATGACTATATGAAGAGTCCTATACAAGCTCCTTAGTCCTTGCCCATGTGAACATACAACAATAGTGTCAGCATGCAAAAGACCTAGGCAAGCAAGCCCAGGCAGATAAAAGCCCAGCACACAATTGTGGAAATGAGCAACAAGCCCCAATCATAGTTGAAGAATTATTGATCACTGATGGGTAAGGAAGACCTGACCTTCTTAAAGGGAAGTACTCTAGATAGATTGACTAGCCCCCGGTGGATGAACTTGCACTGAGGAAAGTCTGAGACACTAACATGACAGGAAAGGTCTTAGCACAAAAGACCGAATATATGAATTCCAGTGTGTGGGGGGGGGTATGGAAGCATGGACATGGGGAAGCAGGTATAAAGATGGTTAAAATTTACTAACATGTTCTGTATGATATACACAAAAATTCAATAAAATATTTTTAAAAAAATATATCTAAAAGTAAACATAACCAAATTCATGAAAGATCTCTCTGATGAGGCCTGGAAAGATGACTTGTGGTTTAAGAGCACTGGTTGCTCTTGCAGAAGACCTGGGTTCAGTTTCCTGCATCTACATTGTAGCCATAAACTATCATTATATCCAGTTCCATGTGATCAGACACACCCTTCTCACCTCAGTGGGCATTGCATGACATGGCTGCACTTGCATATATGCAGGCAAAAACATTCATACTCATCAAATAAAAATAAAAAATATTTTAAAAACTGAAAAAAATAGCTCTATGATGAGAATTTTAAATCTTTGAAGAAAGCAATTGAGAAAAAGCAAGAAATTGAATAGACTACATTGATAGAATTAATATTGTGAAAACTAACATAGTATTAAAAATATTACATAGATTCAATGCAATGTCAATCAAAATTCCCATGACATGAGTGCATGTGATTTCAGTCATCTGATATTTGACAAAGGTTACAAGAACATACACTGGAGAAAATACATCATCTTCTACAAATGGTTATGGAAAAAATGCATCTCCACTTGTGTTAGAATGAAAATAGATTTTTTTTTCTTTCACCCTGAATAAAAGTAAACTCCAAATGGATCAAAGACCTCAATGTGAAACTGGAAACCCCAAAATTATTAGAAGAAAATATTGGCAGTAAATAAGAGGATATAAATGTAGGAAAGGATTTTCTAAATCAGACAGAAGTTGCTCAGGAATTAAGTTCATCAATCAATAAGTGGGACCTCATTAAACTAAAAAGCTTCTGTATGTAAAAGAAATAATAAAAAAGTGAAGAGACAACCCACAGAATGGGAAAAAATCTTCACCAGTGACACATCTGACAGAGGTTTAACATCCAGAATATATAAAGAACTCAAAAAACAAAGAATTGAGAAACCAAATGACCCAATTAAAAGATGGGCTAAAGATCTAAACAGAGAGTTCTCAAAGGAAGAAAAAAACTTGGCTAAGAAACATCTCAAAAAGTGTTCAACATCATTAGTAATTAGGGAAATGCAAATTAAAACCACCCTAAGGTATCACCTTATCCCAATCAGACTGGCTAGGACTAAGAGAACAAATGATAGCAAATGTTGGTGAGGATGTGGATAAAGGGGAAAGCTCATTCACTGCTGGTAGGATTATAAACTCATTCCATCTTTATGGAAAACAGTGTGGACAACTCTTAAAAAACTAAAAATGAACCTACCATATTACCCGGTTATACCACTCCTTGGTATATATCGAAAGAACTCATCCTATTGTAGAGACACTTGTACAACCATGTTTGTTGCTGCTCTTTTCAAAATAGCTAAGAGACTGAAGCAACCTAAGTGTCCCTCAACTGACAAGTGGTTAACAAAAATGTGTATTTACACAATGGAGTTCTATTCAGCAGTAAAGAAAGATGAAATAATGAAATTTGCAGGTAAATGGCTGGATCTAGAAACTGTTATACTAAGTGAAGTAACACAGACTCAGAAAAATAAACTACATATGCTCTCCCTCATATGTGGCTCCTAGCACCAAATCCTTTTAAATTTCAAGTCCTTTTAATAAGATGATGCCATACAGCAGTCCCTTCTGCATGATATAACTCCCATCATCACGACTTCAGCTGAGTGTGATTGCTAAATATAATCACAGTTGGGCTTGTTGACGGTTGTACTCATTCATTAAAGGAGTGCCAAGCAGGGTAACTGAACCCTCACCTGAGTATCCAGCCACTCTTTCCAGCCAACTAGTACAGCCTTGGAGGACAGAAGAAAAATGAGGAAGAACCCAATGGAGGGATGCTTTCAGAAGCCCTTGTCAAGAAACTCCAATGGACTCTCATATGAACATTTGAAAATTGCCCTGTTCTGACTTTTTTCTAGTTCCCTGTCTAGAACTTGTAATGCTAATTACTCTTGGCTTTACTTCTCCTTGACATCTCCCATTTATGATTCAAGGACTTTCTTCTTCCCTTAGAGACAAGAGTTATGCAATTTGGGAGTCTTTTAGAGAGACCCACTGAAGGGGTACTCCAATTGCCTTACCCTGCATCCCTGTTCAGCATGGAAGAAGCCAGAGCAGTCAGCATTCCTAATCCCTACTGGCAATTTGGGTAACCCCTTCAGAGGATGGTGTGATAGGAATAGGAGGTAGGAATTGTCTAGGCAGTTAGGGTAAAAAATCCCAAAGAAATGTAGCCAGTTTCTTTGCTAAAAGTCAAAATATCCTTCGTCCTCTTAGAAACAAACTCTGTTCCAAGAATTAAAATATCAAAAGTATTTGGGAGCTTGTATCAAATACTTAAAACATTTTAGGGTTACCTATTCAAAGGGGGGAATGTTAGAGGGGAGGGAGTGGATGTGGATTTGATCAAAACATTTTATATGCATATATGAAATTCTCAATAAAGTTTTTGTAAAAATTAAAAAAAAGAAAAAAATTAATGAAAAGGGAAAAAAATTAAAAAATGGTTGTGAATCTGAATAGTTAATTCTTAAAAATAAGAAAAAAAAATCCTAAGAAACCCCATAATAATGTTGAACATCTTTAATAATTAGGTAAATGAAAATCATAACCACTTGATGATTTTATCCTTCCCCAGTCTGAATGACTAAGATGAAGAGAAAAAAATGGCACTAAATGTTGGTGAGGTTAGGGGAAAAGTGGAATATTCATTTCCATTTCAGTGGAGTGTAAACTACTGCAGTCAATGTAGAAAACGGTGTGGAGAACTCTTAAAATACTAAAATCTACCAAATTATTCAGTTGTATCATTCTTTGGCATATATCCCAAAACTCATCCTATGAAAAAAATGCTTGTACAGTCATGTTTCTTCCTGTTATTTTCACAATATCAAATTTGTGGAAACAAATTGAATGTCTATCAGCTAACAAATGGGTAATGTACATGGTACATTTGTACAATGGAGTTCTACTCAGCAATAAAAAAATACAAATAATAAAATTGGCAGGTAAATAGGTGACATTGGAAACTGTTATACCAGGTGAAGTAACACAGACTCAGAACAAAAGTGACAATTCTTCTCTCTCATTTGTAAATCTTATCATTAAATCACTAGATGTGAGTAGCTTCAGGAGCCAAGAAAATTTAAAAGAACCATGGAGCTAAAGTGAAAGAAAGAGCTGGAGGTACAAGGATAGTTGGAGAAATAATTTACTAAGGGGGAAATGTTCAAAATGGGGGAATTTAATGGGAAATGGGAGAGAGAAAGATATATAAAGAAACATGATGGCAAAAGAAGGAACTCAAGAGAGGGGTGATAATAGGAGACAGGTATCTTCAAGGGGAAAAATGAAAGTACTTTAACTGGAGAAAGAGGAGTGAGGGCTAGAGAGGGTGAGAGATGAGATAAATAATGCTTTGGTGGTATGAAAAACAGTATCGAAATGTGTGAGTTAAAAAGCCGACTGAAAAATACATATACAATATTTGTACATGAGTACATGTGCATAACTGATGGCTTCATAAAAATAAACACAGGGCCTTACAGAAGAAACTTCCCTTTGAGTGTTTTTCAGGTTGGCCCAAGAATCTCCAAAAATTACACAGTTTATTTCTACAGCCCTTGATTACCTGTCAGAACTTTTAAGAACCTGTTACTCAATACAGAATACATTTCAGACACAGGATTTGGAGCAATGAAGCTGAAACTGACTTGGACTCCTCCAACTTAAATACTAGGCCTCATAATTTTACTGTGCATGCTTCTAAGGGAGAAAATAAATCCATGATTCAACCCCAAATTTAAGTCTAATAATAAAAACAATGAACAGCATAGAAAACTACATTGGTGCAGCAGTGGCTGCACCACTAGTGGCTCTTTTATCTTGGAGGTAATCAACATTTATCTAACTGATTTAAAGTCTGCACAGTGGGAGGAGAATATGTGTGGCACTGTAAAAGTAGCCAAATATACATGACTGAATATGACATAGTTCCTAGACAAAACCCTACATCTGTTACCACTTTAGACAAATATAATTTTTTACTGTATGCTAAACATGGATCCTTATATTTTTATTGACAAGTAAACCAGTCGCCAATTATCAGATATGATTTTTTTTCAGCATATGGAGATTATTTCAGAGTTCAATGACTGTTCACAAAATAAGTTTCTGGGAGATTCCTAAACTTGAGTGACACATATACAACAGAATCTGTACAACTAAGGCTAATAAAACTGGTAGAACAGAGAGTAGAGAGAACACTGATGCATTTCTCAAGTCTTACAAGGGAAACTTCCTTGTGCAACAAGATGTGATGAACACAGAAGGCCATAAAAGGCCAAAGGTAGAGATAAGAGATTGCAGAGTTTGCGTCCCTGGATAGGACTCCTATATTAAAACTCATCCATCCAGAGCTCAGGGACTATTGTGGAAGAGGGGGTAAAAAGAATGTAATGGCCAGAAATAGTCCATGACCACAAGGAAACAGAGACTTCAAGCTTCTGTGGGCTTTCCATGGCAGTTATAACAATGATGTCAATATGCATGAGATCCATGCAAACACAGCCAGACAAAAGTCAGAATAGTACCGGGAAAATAAACAGGAGGCCACAATCTTAGCTGAGAAACTATTGACAGCTCTTCACTGTTTAGCTAGGGAGAGTTTATCTTCTTTAAGAGACTGACACTTGATAGGTTGAACAGGAACCAGTGAATGAACACATTCCAAGTGACATCTGGGTTCACAAACTTGACTTTATATGTCTTAATATATATGATAGAATGCATGCAATCCTGTGGAGAATTATATGGCAGTGCATATACGGGAGGTGGTATGAATATGAGTAAGATGCACTGTATAAAATATACAAAACTCAATAAATTATATATTGAAATAAAATAAAAATTGTACAGTGTAACTTTTTTCACCTTTATGAGCCTGAGGGAATAGAAATTTATGAGGTATTAAGATCATGCAATTTCATTACTGTGTGAAATATATGTCACCCATTACAGAGAACAGGTTACTGTGGTTACCCACAGAATGCTTGGTACTTTAGTCATAGCAACAAAATAAATAGAATAATGCAATGCTTTCTACCTTTAGTGTAATGATGATTGGCCTTTTAATATAATCTAGTAGAAGTAGAGGGCAGAAAATCCTAACTTGGGTTTCCGTTCATTATAGCCTTCTGCTCCCCTAGCTTCACATAGTCTTGAGAAAGGTGACTGACTACATAGAAGATGGAAGTCAGTTTAAATGTAGGACATCTTTTTTTTTCTTTAGGGGCTTGGGAGAAGCATGAGGATCTAAGTTCAATCTCCAGCACCAACATTTTTCAATTTATTTACTAACCACATAATTAGTAGAAGCATTTAATTTCAATGGCATTGATAGGGTCAATAACAGCTTCCAGAGCAAAGATGCATCTCTTTCAAAATTGGCTGTAAAATTTTAGGTTCACAGTGCTGAATTAATACAGTTATGCATTATTGCACTAAGTATAAACCCTATAAGATGTAAAATTGAGTGAGGTTTTAACCTTTAAAAAGGATCTCCATTCCTATTTAAAACATACTGTTTCATACAGGAAAACTCATTTTTTAATGAGACTAACACTTAGATGTTTGCACATGCATCGCTATTCTCTATATATCTGATTACTAGTACTCATAGTTGGTTACTTTCTGAGATCCTTGGCACCAGAGCATAGATCCAAAGTCATCAGGTAGATTTCAATGGTAATGTTTTCCATATCTACTAATTAACATGAAACAAATTTTTATGTTTCTTCCTCAAATATAACTCTTTATTTATTATCTATTTTTTATTGTGTGTGTATTTCATATGATACGTCCCAAACAATCTTACTCATCTTTATATCCGCATCCCAAATGGCATCCACCCATAGCACCCCCCCCACACTGGAGCCCATATTCTCTGCCATCCTCATTACTTTCCACTGTGTTTTCAGTGCCCCCAAGGCATTCCCCAGTGCTAGTTCATCTGCTGAGTCTAGTTAGCTTGCCAAGAGTCCCTTGTTTTAGGAAGACCAGTGATTCCTCATCTAGCAGCAATCAGTTGGCAGCATTCCTTTAGATAAGATTGTGGTCTGCTACTCAGTGAAGCCAGCCACAGTTGAGCAGGAAGTTTGACTTATTTTCACATAGATGGTTCTGGTGAAAGAAAGGAGTCAGGGGCTCCTCCCAAGCCCATGTGACTCCTGAGGAACAGATCCTCAAAATGACCTTAAGAATAAAAATAAATTTGTTTATTGGGCCAACTGTAAGGTCTTAAACACCCAAAAGGAAAGTGTAGTCAAGATGAAAGTGATCAGTATAATTCTTTAGGATCCCATGTGGATAGCTAAAGCTACATACATAACAAGAAACAATGCCAGAGAGGAAATTCCCTTCTTTGAGTTCTTGACCAGGGTAGCACGAGACTCCCAGAAAGTAAATGTTGGACATCTTAACACAGCTTTCCTGTGTTTGTTACTCATTCTACAGTGAGACTGTTTGGTGATGTAGCTGTTTTGATTCATCCATCCTATAAGTAACCCCTCTCATGCTCCTGTAGAGGGCCCAATCAAATTATTGATCCACCATGTTGTACTTGAGTTGATTCACTTCTTTTGTCTAATGAAGCAATGATTGTTCACGTCTCCCCAGGGAAAGAAAAAAAAATTGAATGGGACACTGAATTACCCAGGAATATTGAATTTGAGCCCATCATTAATATTTCTTCAGTAGTATTTATTTTATGAAACTGAACTCAGTCCCAAGAACAGTATTTAGAGGGATATAAAACCAGTACTAATAGCAGAAACTTAAAACACACCACAGATAGTGTATTAATCCTAATGGCATATTATGAAGTTAGGGTAGACATCAGGGACTTAGAAATACCATTGGATAAGCTCAGAGACAAGGAGCTTCCTCATTCTCCATCAAAGAAGCTTCTTTTTTTCAGTGATCTGTGGTAAATGCAGATTAAGATGATGTGAATAAGTGACTGTTGCATGCTCAGCACTAAATGGTACATCAATATCACCCCCTCCAAGAATTAGGGAATGTTGTGGAAGAGGATGTAGAAAAGTCTTATGGCACGGGATGACTGTGGCCTTCAATAATTTACAAACCTATGGTTATCTACATAAGGCCTGAACAATGCTTAGTCTACAAATACTCTGTCATAAATGGGAAGAAGGTCTCATGGATCTCTTTCCTGGTAAATAATGATATTTGAGGGTTATGAAGTAGACAAAGTCATTATTATTAATGACATAGCCAGTTATGAATTATTCATGCTCCAGTGGATAGCTAAACAGCCATGGACATGTGGGTGGTCCTCCTTAGATCTAGGAGGTTAGAACTCAAACCAAAAACAAAACAAAAGACATAAAAACGAATTGGGGGCTTTTTGGCAGGAGCAGAGGGGTTTGATGGTGGAGACAGGAGGAGATAGAATGGTGGAGGGAGAAAGGAACCAGAATGTATTTTATGCATGTATGAAGTTGTCAAAGAATATATTAATTAAAAATTATTAAAATTATTAACGTGGCCAGCCATTGTGGTACATACTTTCAATTTTTTTTACTTAAGGAGCTGAGAGGGTGGAAATATCTGAGATCATGGCCACCCTGTTTAACATAGAGAGTGCCAGGTGTGTTAGGGCTACATTGAAACTCTGTTACAAGAAAACAAAAGATCAAGCAAACAAATAAGAAAAAAATAAAATGATAAAAAATTATAAAATTGATATGGTTTAAATATATATACACACATATATATACAAAAGACTGAAAAAATATCAATGGTCAACTAAATAAAATAAAATGAATAGAAAGGAAAAATATAGTAAAGACATTGCATTTTACTGAGGAGATTTTTAGAAAAACCAAACAAAATGTTAAATTTTTTTCTTGCTAAAGAATTACATACATTATTTTCTAGACTGCTTGTTTTGGAATTTGTCATGTATTGGACACAAAATACGATTCAGCTTCAGCTATTTCTGTTCCTTCTCAGTTTCAGTCAAATAGTAAAACTGGACAGAACACTATGGATTCCTGGACCCAAATTCCCAACCACTCAGGCAAAGACGTTTGTTTCATTGCTGTACTGATATTAATGGACTCTGTGCTGAACTATGTGTATGATGTCTATAGACCATATTGTAAAATCCTTCTCTTTACATAGTCAGTGGATCAATAGGGTTTGCTCTAACTGAGGTTTTATGAACAGATGTGAGTAGCCTCTCAATTCTTTGATAGTCTAAATTTTCCTATAGAAGTATAACCTAGAATGAGCCACAGTTTCTGTTATCAAAATTCTGTCATTTGAGTTTTGGTTCTAGATTCCACCTCAATTTTGGTCTTCATTTTCATTGTCTTTATTCCTTCATTATCTCATGAATATGAGAAAATAAAGAAAAATTAAGATTAAAAACTACCTTAGGATAAAATGATAGAAATTTTTAAAAAATGGCACTAAGAAGAAAGCAGATGTTGCAATTCTAATATCTGAAGAAATAGACTTCAAACTAAAAGCAATCAAAGGATATAAAGAAGGTCATTCCATTCTAAACAAAGGAACAATTGACCAAGAAAATATTATAAGCATGACCATATATGAATCAATCTCTACTGCAATGAATTTAAGAAAAAAGTACTGTAAGACTATAAGAAAACCAGATTAACAGAAACCTAGTAATAGTAGGTGACTTCAATACCCCACTATCTCTCTCTGGTTCCTTCTTTCCCTTTACCTCCCTGGTTTCTCTCTATTTTTTTGGCTTCAAGTTACATCAGGATATATACTCACATATAAAGGATTGGTGTTATGATCCACAAATGAGGGAGAAATATATCCACTTGCTTTTCTGAGACCATGTTACTTCACTTAGTAAAACAGTTTCTGTTTTCATCCATTTCCATGTCAATTTCATAATTCACACTTTATACACTGTACAGTAGAAAAACCATTATGTAAACACACCAAATTTTTATTCATTTATCAGTTGAAGGGCATTCATGTATTTTTCCATTTCTTAGCAATTGGGGAAAAAAAGCAGTTAAAAATGTGTATGTATAGGTATACCTAGAGTATAATGAGTCCTTTCAGTATATGCCAAGGATTGATATAATGAGATCAAATGATAGATTCATTTTTAATTTGCTAAATTCTCTTCACACTGTTTCCAAATTTTGCATTCCCACCATCTATGAATGCCTATTCCCCTTTCTTCACATTCTTGCCAACATTTGCTGGCTTTTGCTCTCTCAATTTTAGCCAGTCTGACTGGGGTAAGATGAAATCTTAAAGTGTTTTTGATCTACATTTCTGTAATTACTAAAGACGTTGAGCCATTTTAAAGTGCATCACATTCATTTTTATTTCTTTTGAGAACTGTGTGCTCAGGTCCTTAGCCATTTTTTTACTGAGTTGATTATTTTCTTCTTTTGTTATTTGAGTTCATTGTATATTCTGGAAATTGATTATCTTTCACATGTGTAGCAGGTGAAGATTTTTTTCCCACTCAAAGGGTTTCCTCTTCACTTACTTGGGTGTTTCTTATATTGCACATTTTTTTTAGTTTAATGAGGTTCCACCTCTTTATTTTTTACTATAATGGCTGAGTAACTGATGTCTGATTTAGATAATTATTTCCATCACCTATATCTTGTAGGGTACTGCTTAAATTTTCTTCTAGATGCTTCAGATTTTCAGGTTTCATATTGATCTCTTTGATTAATTTGTTTTTGGCTTGCATGCAGGGTGATAGATCAGGGACCAATTTTATTCTTCTATAGTTAAAGATTCAATTTTTCCATTGTCATTTGTTGAAGATGCTATCAGAAATGTAATGCAATCATTTTTGTGTCTTCAATTTTGTTCTATTGATCTATGTTTCAATGTGGAAGGTCCTTCCTTCTCCTGGTGTCTTCCTCTCTCTTTTTCTTTTTAGATAGTGAGAGGGAGATAAATAATGCCTAGCTAGTTTTAGAAAACCATATTAGTCCAACCAACTACTGACAAATTGTACATTCATTATCTCTACATGAGTCCACATGTAAAGCTAAAGGCTATATAACAAGAAACAGTGCCAGACAGAAGATACCTTCCTTTGAGTTGTTGGCCAGGGTGATCTTAGAGACTCCCAAAATTACTAAGGCTCTTGCAAGAGCCCTTGATAGCCTCCCAGAACATGTAGGCAAGACGCTACTACTTAGTCAGAACCTACATTCGACACAGATTTGGAACAATAGAACTGCAACTGACCTGAAAATATTTCCCCTGAAGTCAAGCTCTCATTGTTTTGGACAGTGATACTGAGGGTGCCAAGAGAAAACATCAATGGATGATGCAACACCAGCTTTAAGACCAAATAATCATGTCAATGTCCAGCACAGCATTAGTTATTGGTAGAGTAGTGGCACTTTTATCTTGAGGGCAATCAGAAGTTATCTAATTGTAATAAAAGCCCACTCAGAGGAAGGAAACTCAAGTGTGCTACTGTAAACCTAACCTAATATACAAGTCCCATACAAATTCAAGCAGTCAATAACTCAGCATAGAACTGGGAAAATGAACAGCAGACTCCAATTTTTTTCTGAAGGAATGTTGGCAACAGATTGCTGCTAAATGAATAAAAGCTGATCTTCCTCAAACAAGGGTCTCTAGAAAGGCTGAATAGACTTGCATGAGGGAGTGGCTAGGGACACTGATAACAAAGTGAGCCTTAAGAGGGATAACTGATTATATGAGTGTCAGTGAGGGGGCTATGGGAGATTGCCAGTGGGGAAGGGGTTTAAAGATGATTAGGTTTGTTTGAGATGTTGTCTCCCAGTTGACTAGTTCCATCAAGGGATGGGGCCTGCTGCAGAGGGTGGACTACTGAGGTGCTGCTGGGAGGCATCTTGGGACGGAAGCCACAAGCCACAGGTAGTGGGTAGCATGTGGAGTGGGGAATGTGTAGCTTCACAGCAGCCAAAGGACAGAATGGCCTGACACTTAAGGACCTTGGGCAAGACCACTGGCCCCTGAAGCCTGAGATAATGCTAGTGGTAACTATGGTCATTGCAGAGTTTGATATGGCAGGCTCTGAGTCGCAGCACTGGGGCTAGGCACTGGGTACTCATTCCTTTGTAAGTTAATAAATGCACATAAAGATATGTTGTATGGGTTGCTTGATAGTGCAAGAGACCAAGAGGAAACTTGAGTGACATAATTGGCATAGCCTGGCAGGATATGATGAAACTGAGAATAAGTTTTGGAAGAGCACTGATGAGAGCACTGATGTGGTTTTTAAAGTGGGTTACTAAAAATAGGTCAGCCACGCAGAAGCGTGGGCCACAGTTATGTTGTAAATGTGGGGATATGTTGCAGGTATGTGAAGATTTGTTAAAAGTTATCCAAAGGCTAGAAAATCTTTTACCTGCTCTGGACCCAAAAGTAGTGCTCAGAAAGAGAAAGCATGGCCACTGTGCGTAATAAAAGATGGTCCCCAGGCAGGGAAAGCTGAAAAGGCTGAACTGGCAGATCTAGTTGCAGAGCTGGAGAGAGAACAAAAGCGGAACACTTTGACTGGTGTAAGGTCCAAGGACTCAGAGGAAAAGACAGATAATAGTCAAAAGGACAAAAAGCTAACTGTACTTTAGCTAGGAAATATTCCTTGCTAGAACTGTTAAAACTAGGAAAAACTTACAAGCAAGAAAGCAGAGAGCCCCTGGCCATGTGGCATGTGAAAGTATGGGACATGGGAGCAAATGACTTCAGTCTAAGTCCTTCAGAAATTTCACAGCTGAGTTATATATCGACCCCTCTGTCCTTGTGATATAGGCTGTTCAACCTAGGCCAATGCAGGGGGAAGCAGTCCTTAATGGAATGGCTGAAGGCATTAAAGATACACGGTTGTCACCAAGGGAGTCTAACATGATTTGCAGTGGCTGGAGGACTATAAAGGAGGGGCAGGCATTACTGAGAGAACTAGGTATAAGAAAAGTGATATATGATGTTCGGTTGACTGGGCCATTCAACAGGAACCTTGAGAATGATGTGGAGTTCTAATGTCTTGCTAAGTCCCTTAATGGGACAGGATCTTTGTAAAGTAAGGGAGGCTTTGGCAGATCTAAGTGACTCAAACCAGTGTGTAAAATGTGTCTGTAAAATAATAAAATGACCTACAAGAGATACATAAAAAAAAAAACAAGACAGGAAAAGAGGTCAATTTGGGTTACTTGAAGACAAATGTGTCAAGATTTATGCCTAGCCCAAGTTCCTAGAGAAAAAAAAAGTTTGAAACCAAATTCTGTACTAAGGAGTTTCTGGAAGGCTTTAAAACCTGAGGAACTGTTCACAAAAGGCATACAAAGGATGAAAACGGTTCCAGGGGTGGTTAAGGATCCCCAAAGATTAAATAAGGTACATTTCTTTCCTGAGAAAGGCTATGCTGGAGTGGAGGCAGTTTTTCCCACCAGGGTCTCCCCCAGCAGCCAGGTATGGTCAATGGAGAGGCGGCAGATATGGCTACAGCCAGGAGGCAGACCCAGAGTCTGTCTGCCTCAGGGAATCAACAAGTGCAGTAGGGACAGGAGAAGTTCCCTGCCTCCTTATCCCAGTGCAGGGTCAGGCAACTGGAGCCAATGCCTGTAAGTGTATGAAGAAAAAAGGAATCCAACAGGATAACTAAAAACGGTAAAGAGCTAACCAAATTAATACCTCGTACCCATGCTATGGTAATTAACAAGGATCTATCGAGAAAAGTTAATATAAATGGAAAAAAACCTTTCAATGTTGTGTGAGACATTGTCTATGATTGATTTAATATATAATGCTAACCTTCCTTTGAGTGTTTTACAGATGTGAAATCCATTTGAAAGATATCTGAAGAAGCAAAGGCCAGCTATAGCTATAAGATTCTTGTGAGTTGTATGTAGGTTGGATAAGATGAGGACAAAGACTCCCAAACTATACAACTGTTAAGAAAAGCTACAGTACCAGGGGTGGGTTGACCCCCTATGAGCTGCTGGTCAGAGAGAGATACTAGAAGTCCTCTAATTCAAAAAGGCTATTACTAATGTTGGTTTTGCAGTAGAAAGTTCGTTAAAGCCATGTTGCTGAAGATGCTGCATGTTGAGCACAGGCATAGAAGAGATGGAACTGAGACTAAGCCAAAAAACTCTGTACCACTGGATGGATGATGTTCATATTGCCAGAAGGCGCTATGCAAATGGTTGAGGAAGAAAAAATCCCCTATAATTCTACTCAATGATGGACCCCATGTGCTGCACAATATGGACATTCCAAGCAAAACCAGCAAGTGCAATAATGGCTCAACCAACATATGTACAACTGACAAATTTCTAACTGGATAAGGCCCACTCCAAGTGGTAAAACACACATCTGGTGCTGTAGACCAGGCCAATGCCTTGTGTTGAGAAAGGCTACAGGCCCTAGTCGAGAAGCCATCACGAGTATACTGTTTACTAAATGTAGTATACCTACTGGGATATCTACTAAGAATTTGTATTTTCATTCATGTTTGTTTAAATGTGTCTACTTCCTTCCTTTTGTCTTTATGGTAGAAGAAACACCATTGAGATAGATCAGTGACCATGGCCTAAGGACAACTAATTGGGAGGCCCAAGGAGTCACTATCTCACAATGATGCAAGAGAGATTGCCCAAATCTGTCACACCCCCCAAGGCTCAGGGACCATAGCAGAATATGGACAGGAAGATTGTAAGACTGGAGGAAAGGGGTGGAGTGTCTCCCACTTGGCTAGTTCCTCCAAGTGATGGGGTCTGCCACAGAGGGTGGACTACTGAGATGCTGCTGGGAGCCATCATGGGATGGAAGCCATGAGCTGTGGGTAGCGTGTGGTGTGGGGAACATGCAGCCACACAGCAGCTCAAGTACAGAATAGCCTGACACTTATGGACCTGGGGTGAGATCTCTGCCCCTGAGGCATGAGCAAATGCTAGTGCTAATTATGATTGTGGAGCAGAAAGATATGGCAGGCTCTGAGCCACAGCACCAGGGCTAAGTGCTGGTTACTCATTCTTTTGTAAGTTAATAAATGCATATAATGATATGTTATATGGTTTGCTTGGTAGTGGAAGAGACACAGATGGAACTGGAGCAACTGATGTTCTGATTCAAATATACAAAATTCGATAAAACAGCAATAATTTCTTTAAAGATTAAGATTTTTCATTGTATATATCTTTAATGTCTTTGGTTAGATTTTTTCCTAGATATTTTTTAAAAGTTATTGTAAATGGGAGCATTTTCATAAATGCTTTCTCTGCTTGTTATTGGTATGCAGAAAGGCTATGATATTGTAAGTGATTTTGTAACCTACCATTTCCCTGAAAGTATTGGTCATTTTTAGCTGTTTTCTGATCCAATTTTCTGGATCTCTTATGTATAATATCATGACATCTGCAAAAATTTGACCTCTTCTTTTCAATTAATACTAATTTAATTTCCTTTTCTTGTCTTATTGCTATAATAAGAGTTTCAAGAACTATCTTGAAAAACAGTGAACCTGGTGGACAACATTTTCTGGTTCCTGATTTTAATGGAAATACTTCCAGTTTGTTTGTTTTTTTTTTTTTTTCATTTAGAGTGATGTTGACTTTGGACTTGTTTTGTATTGACTTAGTTATGTTGAGGAATATTCCTCCATTCCAAATACTTGTAGGTCTTTTAACATGAATGAAGGTTGGATTTTCAAAGCTCTTTTCTGTATCTATTTAAAGGACCATGTAATTTTTCACTTTTAGAGCCTTTATTTGATTTATTACATTTGTTGATTTATGTATATCGAACAATCCCTGCATCACTAAAATAAAGCCGAGTTGATTATAGTGTATCTTTTTTATGTCTTTCCTTGTGCAATTTGTGACTGTTTAGTTGAGAATCTTCGTGTCTACATTCATTAAGCATATTGGCCTAATGTTTTATTTTTGATGTTGTCTTCACCTGGATTTTTATTAGAGTAATATTGACTTCATAGAAGGAGTTTGGGAGTCATTATTCTATTTCTATCTTTAGGAATAATTTAAAAATATTGGTTGTAGACCTTCTTTCAACATCTGGTAGAATTCTCCTGTGAATCCTTCTGGGCCTGGGTTGTTTTTCATTCGAAGGAATTTTTATTGCTGTTTCAATGTCCTTACATGGTATGGATCTGTTTAAGATATTGAGTTCTTCTTGGATTACCTTTTGAAGTTACCATGAATTTGAAAATTCATGTACTTCTTTTAGATTTTCAGATCTAATAGAATATAATTTTTTGAGTACAGTTTTTAAAAAAAATATTCCTTTATAATTTTTATGATTTTATTTTTGGTGTCTGTTGTAATGTTTCCTCTTTCATCTGTGAACTTAAAAGTTGGATTTGCTCTTTCTTTCTTTTGGTTAAGTGATTATTTGTCTATATATCTTATTTAACTTTTCAAAGAACCAGTTTTTATATTTATTGATTCCATGTATTGTTTAATTTGAGTCTATTTCATTAATTTCTGCTCTGATTTTTGTTATGTGTTTTGGTATGCTAGGTTTGGGTTTGATTTTTTTTTTCCTTTCCAAGAGTCTTGAGTCATACTGTTAAGTCATTTATATGTGCTCATTCTGGTTTTTATTGTTGGAGCTTAGAGCTCTAAACTTCCCTGTTAAGAATGCTTTTAAAGTTCCCATAGGTTTCTTGTGATGAATTATCATTTTCATTTAGCGCCAGGGTTACTTTCATTTCTTGCTTACTATCTTCTGTGATGTATTCATCATTCTGAAGCATGTTGTATAATCTGCATGATTTTCTTCAGTTACTAGAGCTTCTTTCACTGTTCACTATAAGCTTTATTGCATTGTGGTCAGATAGAATGTATGTTATTACTTCAACATTTCTGTATTTGTTGAGATTTTCTACCATGGCAGATGATCAAATTTAGAGAAACTTGCATGAACTGCTGAGTAAAAATTGTATTCTTTGGCTCTTGGGTGGAATATTTGTAGATGTCTTTTAGATCCACTTGATTTAAGATGTTTTCTTTGTCTACTTGGCCTGTCTTTTGAAGAAGGGTATTATCGAAGTCATCTACTTTTGCTTCTTTGGAGTTCATCTGTGTTTTATAACCCTGCAGTACTCTTTTTATGATACTGGCTCCCTCAAAGTTTGGTGCATGTATGTTCATGTTTGTAATATCTTCTTGGCCAAATGTTCCTTTGATTAGAATGATGTGACCCTCTTTACCTCATCTGGTAAATTTTAATTTGAAGTATATTTCATCAGATATCAGAATTGCAACATCTATTTGCTTCTTAATGCCATTTTCTTGGAATGTATTCTTGGTTGACATTCATTGTCATTTAGAAATGGAATACTTTGTTCCATGGTCTTCTGAACTTTGTAGTTCACATTGAAAACTCAGCTGTAAAATTCTGATGGGTTTTACTTTATAAGTAACTTGTTGTTTTTCTCTAGCTGGCTTCAGAACCTTCTCTTTCTTCTGCACTTTTATGGTTTTTACTATAATATCCAGTGCAGAGTTTCTGTTCTAGTCCTGTCAAATTGGTGTTCTATGTGCTTCTTAAATCTGTAGAGGTATGTCTTTCCTTAGCTTATGGAACTTTTCATCTATAATCTTTTGGAAGTTGGGTTTAGTGCTATTTGCCTGAGATTCTTCTCCTTGTGGTATTCCTACAATGTGTAGATTTCTTCTTTTCATGGTGTTTCACATTTCTTGCATTTTTCATTCCCATGTTATGTAAACTTTTTGGAAAGCTTTGCTTAAAGAGCCCAGTTATTCAACTTTGTCACCAGTCTTTATGTATTTCATTTCATTTATTATACTTGTGAGGCTTTCTCCTGCTGTTTGAAATTGACTTATTGAGATTTTCAATTCCATCTAAATTTTGTCTTGGGTTTTCTTTGATATTTCTATCTCTTCTGTAAATTCACATTTCAAGTACTGAATTATTTTTG
>NW_008351368.1:22760-24470 GCF_000622305.1 Nannospalax galili | reverse complement strand
ATTGCCATTTGGGTATATGAATGTCTTTTGTTGGTTGTATATTTTAAAGAAATGTCTATTCTTCCTTTTTTTAGTTGAAGATTTTTCTGCTTATATTATTTATATAGCTTGGTTGTTTTGTGCTCTGGTGTAAAAAGCTTCAGATTTTTATAGGCTGTTCTTGCTATTAGGGGCATTTGCCTTAGGCAGATCATGATAGGGGCCAAGGGCAAGATGGGGATATGTACAGACTGATCTAAAGAACAAAGCTGGATTATTGGCCTCATCTGGATACAAAGGATCAGGAAAAAATGCATAGGACTTGACGAAAAGAAGAGTCCAGAGATCTCAAGTCACAGTGCAGGAGTGATCCAGGGCCCAAGACTGGAAAAGGAGCAGTTTGCAGGTGGTGGTGCGTGGCATGGAGGTGATTAAATTGTGGGGGAATAAAAACACAGTGGACAAATCTGACTTATTAAGGTAGTAGGTAGGTGGGACTGTGTTAGGTAGATAAGGAGGCCTGGGCAAGTTGGGGGAGAGATTGTTGGAGGTTCTGACAAACTATGTCACAGTATTAAGCTATTCTGGATTAGGAAGTGTGGTCTGAGTTCTCTAGGGATCTCTTGAACTGTCAGATAAACCACATAACATATCTTTATACGAACTTTTCATTTTTTGTCTTAGGTATGGAGGGGGGAAATGGAGTAACTTACAAAGAAACGAAGCCCTGACACTCGTCACTCAGCTCTGTGCGGCTCAGACTGTCATTCCAGATCATTTCCACACCTGCCCATAGTCTTGGTTAACTTTTGACCATGCATCTTGGTCCTGCAGTCTCGCCCCAGATCATTAATGCCCCCTTCAGGTCCACAGAGGTGAGACGCAGGGACTATCTTTCTCTCCACGCCAGCTGCCATGCACGATTCCCCACTTCCCCAAAATGGTGCCCAGATGCTCCCCCCTCCATGGCTAACTATTCTTGGGGGTAAGTTTACTGGCAGATCTAACAATCTCCAGCTTCCAGTTCAGGAAGAAACTTGTTTTCTTTTGGAGTCTTTAGTTTAAAACTGTCTAATTTTTCTTTCATTTTATTACTTTTGAAGAGGTAACCCAATTTGCCATTGGGAATTGGGACACAAACTGCTATGGCTTCTTCCATGCTGAACAGGGACACAGGGTGTGACAATTGGGGTACTCCTTCAGTGAGTTTATCTGAAAGACTCCCAAATTGCATAAGTTTTAACTGTAAGGAGAAAAGTAGGTCCTTGACCAATGCCTGGGAGATAGAAAGGAGAAATAAAGGCTAGGATAGTTAGCATTACATGTTCTAGACAAGGAACTAGAAAAATTCAGAACAGGGCAAATTTTAAATGTCCAAATTAAAGCCCATTGGCATTTCTTCATGAGAGCTTCTAAAAACATCCATATATTGGGTTCCTCTTCATTTTTCTTTGGGCTTCCAAGGCTGAACTCGAGAATGGTGAACTCAGGACTTGTTTTCAGGTCCTCTGATAGCTGTTGGAGTGGATATAATCAATCTTCCAGACAGGGAGAGAAAATAAATTTAGCCATCATTTTAGAACAAAAATAGCTGAAGGTGGGCATTACAGTATTGGAGACCAAGAATTGAAGTCTTACACCTAAGAAGAACTTTCTGGTTAGGAACAAAATCATCAATGAGAAATAATTGTCTAAATAACTTTTTATGTAGACTCTAGCCTAATGTCTGAG
>NW_008351368.1:17385-22719 GCF_000622305.1 Nannospalax galili | reverse complement strand
TTTTGGTTATACTTTCCTTTTGAGTGTTTAAGACCATACAGTTGGCCCAAATAAACCAATTTACTTTTACTTTAAGGTCAGTTGAGGAGCTGGTCTTCAGGGGTCGCCTGGGATTGAGGGGAGCCCCTGGATCCTTAGGCTTTTCTTTTACCACTTTCATCTATGTGAACAAGAGGTCCGAGGTCCTGCTTGATCAGGGCTTCACTTGGAAGCATGGAGGAAATGTTTCCTCTCTGTTGACCCTCCTCTTTGCAGGCTGGACACTGGTTTGAGTCCCTCTGGTGGGGTCTCCACAACCTCCCTGAACAAGACATCAGGTGACTCATCACAGTTACAGGACATATCAAGAGATTCCCATAGTCCCCTGGGACACTGTCGACCTTCCCGGACAAGGACCAAAACTCTCCCTTAAGCCCCTTTTTCCAAATTAGTATGGGTCTTTAATATAGTTATTAACCATCAAAGAAGTTCAGGTGCACCATCTGGTACATTAATTATTGTCGAGAAACTAGCTTATCAGAAAAACAGGACGTAGTGGTCAAGCCATCTGCATCTGGCAATCCCCGGGGCTCGATACCAGGAAATCAGGAAATAACATCTGTACCATAAGTCACCCACCCAGAATTTAGCAACTTAACTTCCTCATGCTTTATACTCGTTTGAATGGGCCAATAACCATGCTTCTGCTTCTGTACCCCGCTTCTGCTCTATAAAAGTGCCAAAACCCAGCATGGGGCACGCAAGTCCTCCGAGGAGACTTTGTGCCCACAGGTACCCGTGTACTAAATAAACCTCTTGCTGTTGCAACCCGAAGGCTGACTTGATCTGGTTCAAGGTGGTAAAACTTAGTTTTCTTGAGCCAAATTATTTTTGGGCAGAAGAGTGTCAAAAGTAACATTTGTGTAGTACAGAGAAACATAAAAGATATCTTTCAGTAGTCATAGGTAACCTAATATTTGTTTTTATCCATTTAATCCAAATCTGTAACCCATTGTGCAGTACATGTCAGGAGTAGACTGAAAATTAACAACTCTTATCTCAATAAACCTATTGAGGCCTTTTAATAAGTTTACTTAAAATTAATTTCATTATCCCTTCTATTCTGTAACTATCTCATCATTTTAATTTTTATATATAAATCTTTACTACTATGGTCCTTTCTAAATTCAGGAGACCATTTGCAATTAGGGTAGAATTACATACAGCTGACAGGGAAGAATGGCTGGATGCTCAAGTGATGTTTTCCCTTCTTCAATGAAGAAATGAAAACTGTAGTAACTATTACCCATGTACACATTGTGTTTAAGTTCCCAGGTAGACCTTATAGTTCAGAGAGTGCTCTATCAAAGAAAGTGTATAAATACAAGGTAAAGAGAAGCAACTGGCACCCAAAATCCATGATAATCACTTAGGGAAAGCTGGGCTATAACCCTGCTCAGAATTTAATAAACCCTTTTAATAATATTCATAAACAAATTTATCAAGCAAATAAGATTTTACCTCAAGCCTTGAAGGAGGTTTTAAATGGCCAAGTCTCCTTTAAAGGTTTGGAGATATCTTACATAGACTTGGAAAATGCTTATGCTGTATAAACATATCTAAACACAGAGATAAATTGCTCTCTGGAGTAGAGGTAATCATTTCAAAATTTATATTCTTAATAGGAACCATGTTGTAATTTAACAATCTCAGCTTACATGAGAACTTACTTACAAGTCAATTTCTATTTTAGTAAATCATTATTTAATAATAGTTCCCTTAGTATTAAACATAAGTCTGTACATTCACAACAGTCTTGTACAATAAATACTGTGGTTAGACACAATGTCATGACAAACCAGTTTTAAAACAAAGACCAATTACCTTGATGAAATTCTGATAAGATGTATATAAAAGAAACTCTTATAAACCACCAGTACTTTATATATGCATAAATACACAAACATACATACATACAAACATACATACATACATACATACACACACATATGGGAATCTCATCTCAAAAATGGCTGTGCTGAAGAAATCTGCACACATTGATGCTAGACATAAGGGCTTTCACTTAAAAGCATTTCAAAGCTATCACTTAAATTTTAATACAGTAAATATTTCTGAGTTTTAGACTCAAAAAGTGATGCAAAAGAGAATTAAAAATTTCATGTGCACTCAAAGCTAACCATAGCCAGAATTTACAGTATGATTAAAACAAACTAATGTTTAAACAGTTTTCATTAAAAAGTACAGTATAAGAAAACAGCTTTCATGAATGTATTAGTCAGGGTTCTGTAAAGGAACAGAACCAGTAGAATGAATACATACATATATACATATACATATACATATATATATATATGTGTGTGTGTGTATGTGTGTGCACCATATACATGCTAATGCTCACAGAGGCCAGAAAAGGGCATGGGGTCCCCTGAAACTGGAGTTACAGGTAGTTGTGAGTAGTCCAACAATGGCTGCACCACACTGGAGAGGCTGACAATCCATAGTCGCTCAGTAAACAAGGCTGGATGTCTCAGTAGTCCCAATCTCATGATGAAGGTCTGACCAATTCCAAAAGATCAGCGAGTCTTCAGTCTACAGCAGCAAGACGAACTCACCAGCGAGAGAGAAGGCAAGCAGCAAGAAGCCTGGTGTTCTCCTCTGCCTTCGTCTTTTATACTAGCTGCCATAAGAAAGTAACACTCACATTTAGGGGGTGTATTATGGCTTTAGATGATTCAATCCAGATCTCTTTCATTTCAGTTAATCCCAGATCTAGTCAAGTTGACACCCAGGATTAGCCATCAAAAGTCCACCTAAAGTCACAAAGATATTTATTAAGACATAGTGCCTCAAGACACAATCATAGGAGACAGAAAAATAATGCTTAGGACTTTACTAAAAAAGAGGGTGGGCAAGTACAAAAGAAATTAACAAACAAATTTAAAGTAAGGGGCACATTTTGGGTAGAGGAAGCAGTCAAAAGCATTAGGTGAGATAACCCAATATAATCATATAGGTTCACAACACTTAACCACTTAACACATCTCAATTACATATTCAAAAAAGAATAACTCAAGTATCTGCTTAACATGTGTATACATGCACAAGGCTATTCTTAACCAAATAGGACAAAAATACTCATGTCAATTACAATCCACATTTCTGCAATTGGTCACATTGGCTAAGTTGGTATTTGTAATTACCTTCCTCTACTACCCATTCTGTATTTCCTCCTCCATCAGAAGCACCTCTGCAGGTCTTGGCTCTTTCCCTAGAGGAGTGACACATACTTTCATCCCTGAAAGGTCTGGGCCATTTGTTGTCCTGTCTGGATTGGGTTGTTGCAGTTTCCCATTGACCATAATCACAGGACATGGTAACACCAGAAGTCTCCCTAAGGAATCTGCCTTCCAGATATAACCTTCATTACCTCCATTGTGGAGAACCAGTCCAATTTCCCCCTGGTAGTCTAGGTCAATCACCCCTCCTAATACTGTTATTCCTTTCTTAGCCTGCTGACTTAAGGGCATCAGAAGCCCAAAGTGTCCAGGGGGAAGCCTTAGCTTCCAGTTCAATGGCATGTTTATTGTCTCTCCTGGCAGAGGCACTCTCTCTTCTGGAACCAAAACACCCAAGCCAGTAGAGGGCAAAGTCGAGGGTACAGGAAGCAAAAATTTTCACAGAGGGTCACCAGGGGTGATAGTGAGTGGAATCATTCCCACTTTCACTCCTTGATTCCTGGACCTGTGAATCCTGGCTATAGGGGAAACTGTACCATATATTGGATGCTGATTCAAAGCATACACTGCCTTCTGGATGTCGCTGCCCCAGCCCTCCAGGCTAATACCACATAACTAGTGCTGTAACTGTGTCTTCAAGAGACCATTCCATCGTTCTATCAAGCCAGCTGCTTCAGGATGGTGGGGAATATGATAAGACCAATGGATTCCATGACCATGGGACCACTGTCGCACTTCTTTGGCTGTGAAGTGAGTTCCCTGGTCAGAAATGCTGTGCGCAATACCATGACAGTGGATAAGGCATTCTGTAAGTCCCTGGATGGTAGCTTTGGCAGAAGCATTATGTGCAAGAAAGGCAGATCCATAACCAGAATAAGTGTCTATTCCTGTAAGGACAAAACGCTGTCCCCTCCAAGATGGAAATGGCCCAATGTAGTCAACCTGCCACCAGGTTGTAGGTTCATCGCAACAGGGAACAGTGCCATATCGGGGGCTCAGTGTTGGTCTCTGCTGTTGGCAGACCTGGCACTCAGCAGCAGCTGTAGTTAGGTCAGCTTTCATGAGTGGGAGTCCATGCTATCGAGCCCATGCATAACATCTGTCTCTGCCACCATGGCCACTTTATTCATGGGCACATTGAGCAATGATAGGGATAGCTGAAGAAAGAGGTTGACAGTCCACAGAGCAGGTGGCTGAAGCCACTTTTTGATGAGCATTTACATGAAACACAAATATGTTCACATCCTTTGCCCATTTGGAGAGATCTATCCACATACTTCTTCCCCAAATGTCTTTCTCGCCAATTTTCCAATCATGCTCCTTCCAAGTCCCTGACCATCGAGACAAACCATTGGTTATAGCCCATGAATCAGTATATAATCACACTTCTGGCCATTTCTCCTTCCAAGCAAAATGTACCACCATGTGCACTGCCCGAAGTTCTGCCCACTATGAAGTCTTTCCTTCCCCAGGGTCCTTCAGGGTTGTTCCAGAAATTGGCTGTAATGCCACAGCTGTCCACTTCTGAGTAGTGCCTGCATAGCATGCAGAACCATCTGTAAAATAAGTCCTAGTATTCTCTTCCTCAGTCAACCGATCATAGGGCACACCACATGAAGCCATAGGTACATGCTTGAGAACAGGAGGCATCATAACAGGAGTAGGAACCATAGGCATTTGGGCAACTTCTTCATGTAACTTGCTTGTGCCCTCTGGGCCTGCTCAAGCCCGATCACATATATACCAATTCCATTTGATAATGGATTTTTGCTGTGCATGGCCCACTTTATGGCTTGGGGGGTCAGATAACACCCAGATCATGATGGGCAGCTCTGGTCTCATGGTGACTTGATGGCCCATTGTCAAACATTCAGTTTCCACTAAGGCCCAATAGCAGGCTAGGAACTGTCTCTCAAAGGGAGGATAGTCATCCACAGATGAAGGCAAAGCCTTACTCCAAAATCCCAATGGTCTCTGCTATGATTCCCCTATGGGGGCCTGCCAAATACTCCAAACAGCATCTTTATCTGCCACTGATACCTCAAGCACCATCGGGTCTGCTGGATCATATGGCCCAAGGGACTGAACAGCTTGGACA
>NW_008351368.1:15652-15956 GCF_000622305.1 Nannospalax galili | reverse complement strand
CAACTGTAAGAATCGGCATAAGGAAAAGAGCAAAAACAAAGCTCTTCCAACATTGTGGTGTCTCTCTCAGTACTTTCCATCTTATAAAATAAGTAAAAGTCATGTCCTCTGGGTCCTCCAGTTGTGGAGGATTTGGTATTGCACTGTGAATCCACTCGATCATACCAATTTACCTAAGATTTACAGTCCCTTCATCGACACTAAGCCAGGGGATATCAGGTATCTCCAGCTCTCTGCCAGTAGGCCATCTTTTGATAAATACCTCACCCACCCAATCAGATAAACTTTTAACACCCTTTTTTAA
>NW_008351368.1:11484-14850 GCF_000622305.1 Nannospalax galili | reverse complement strand
ATGATATCTTCTAGATATGACAGAGAAGCTGCATTCATGACATGCCAATGATATGTTATCTGAATAATATCTGTATAATGACAGCACCAGTTGACATGCCAATATGAATGGGGGAAACTTCACAATAGCCTACCTCCAGATGCAAAGCTATATATAGGTAATCAGGGGCTGCTGAGGAAGAGTGAATCAGTTTTCTCTAAGGAGGTGATCAGCACTGATCTCGTGCATTTGATCACCACAAAAGGGACTCATCAAATCTATACATTAACAAAAGATTCACACAATAAATACTGTGGTTAGACAGAATGTCATGGCAGAGAAGTTTTTAAAACCAAGACTGATTACCATGATGAAATTCTGATGAGATATATATAAAAGAAAATCTTAAAATGCAGCAGTACTTTACATATGCATACATACACATACATACATGCAAACATACATACATACACACATGTATATATATGCAAATCTCATCTCAAAAATGGCTGTGCTGAAGAAAGCCATATGCATTGATGCTAGACATAAGGGCTTCCACTTTAAGAAAGCATTTCAAAGCTATCATTTATATTTTAATATGGTAAATATTTCTAAGTGCATTTCAGACTCAACAAGTGATAAAAAACAGAATTATCCATTTCATTTTCATTCAACGCTAACCATAGCCAGAAGTTACAGTATGATTAAAACAGGCTACTGGTTAAACAATTTTCATTAAAAGGTAGAGTATAAGAGAACAGATTTCATGAGTCTGATTCAATGACAGCTGTCTACAGTTAATCCTTTCCCTTAGTAGCGTGCAGGAACTTAGAATGAGAGGTGAAGGCACAAGAGCACTGCACACAGGGTCAGAGGAGCCAGCATGCCAAGTCTACAGGGCTGGAATTCTGTGACAGCTCAGGCTCAGGGTGATTCTTTACTTCCGATGAAGAAAAGGTATGCGGGGGTGGGAGGGCGACCATTAAAGAAATAGCACAAAATCATACCACTGCCAGAGTCCATGAAGACACAATGTAGCAAACAGTTATGAGCTAATTCTCAGAGATGTCTAGAGGGTTTTCAGTGTTTGTATAAAGTACATGTTAATTTTTACAAGACAAACATAATAACATATGTAAGTAGTTATTCTGAACACATTGTAGTTGTCTCTTTTTTCTCTGGCTGTTCTGGAAGAAAGAGACTTGAACAGGCCATCTTGGGGGTCAGTTCTTACATGATACCCCCGAAGAAGCCATATGCAACTGTGTCTGACTCAGGTGTCCTCTAGACAGAAAAACCAAAGCACTGCCACCACATGGGGCATCCAGGTATCAGAGACCTCCATTCAAGCCAAACTAAGATTCCTGGTTTTAATTACTGATAAGAGTTTTAGGAATATCTAATATAAGACAGTTCAATGTAGACTTAGGCATGAGAAGTAAAGGCAAGATTTTCTCCAAGAGAGAAAAGTACAGAGCCACATTAAAGCCAGTAGAGTTTCCAGGGGCTAAAAGTGTCCCTCCTCCAAACAGGCCACATCTGCATGCATACAGAACAGTGCTACAGGAAACAGAGGAAAAGAACAAAGCCAAAAGGATGAGACAGGAAGACCAGTCTCAGAATTCATCTCCAGCATGAAGATGAGTTAATATATTAAACCTGTAACCAACAGGAGTTCAATTTTCTCAAACTATTTTCATGCCTTTAGAGGTCTAAAAGCAACACAAACCAGACCAAGAATTTCAAAGCCAAAATACTTTCAAAGTGAGCAAACAAAAGAGATATCTTAAAACAAACACTATGAAAGGAAACTCAACCCAAAAGGTATTTAACAAATAAGGTCCTTTAAAAAACATCTCAGATACTGTTTTTGGTCCTTGAGATAGGGTCTCCCCATAGCCCCAGCTGGGCTGGAACTCACTATACTATACTAGGCTAGCCTTGAACTCAGAGATTGTCCTGCTTCCTTCTCATGAGTGCTGGGATTAAAGGCATGTACCACCACTCCTGGCTTCAGATACTGTTTTGTATTAACAACTATGAAACACTTAATAGACCTTGTGACATTGTCCAATAAATTTAAAGATGTTTAGAATACCCAAATTTATAAGGCTTTTGAATGTACTATCAAAATATCCTTACTTATAAATCTTCATGTGTATTTTAATTAGGCATTCCAAAATTAAGCAAAATAAAACTGATAATCTTGTGCACAGTAAATGGATGAAAATAATAACTGAAGTGGCCAGTTTGTTTTAACAGAAACATATGAAAATAATAATCAAAGACACATATGACAAGAATTACTTGAGACCTCAACACACAAGAAAACTTATAGACATACATGACATAATTACGTGAAATCCAAAACACATGGAAAACGATTATCACAGATACACATGACATAATTCCATACAAACTAGGTGCAACCAAAACACAAAAATCAAGGAGTTTGGTTTGGATGGTCTTCGCATATAAGGAAATCATCCTTTAAAGGTGGATCAGAGAATACTTCCTCCATAATCTCATAGCTATGGGGATGTTCTCCACCTTTTCTCCTAAGTGTGAAGCTATGTTTTAGGGTTCAGGTAGCCTCCATCCAGACTCAGGAATTCTTGTCCAGCAAGCCTGATTTCAAGTCACTGGACTTCACAGAATGTTTTAATTTAGAGTTTTATTTTAACGCCATAATTTCCTGCATAGCCTAGTTTGAAGTTGTCCAGCATCACCTGAAGGAGAGCCTGAGCCTGACACCTAACTGGGAGGAACCCATCTGAAATTTTATATGTGCCTAGGATGTATGTAATGTATGCATAGGAGGGGGTGGAGAGTATTAGTCTCCCTCATCCAACTGCCTTCCTTGATGGCCACTTCTTAGTGATTTAAGAGGTCTTAATCCCCATGCTCGGTCACCTGAAGGTAAGTGCTGGCTCACGTTACACAACCTCAGCAGAACTGCAGGGTGAGGACAGTCAGATTCCATGGCCTCGCAGAGCCATGGAACCATTACTTTCACTCTCACATTCAGAATTTAAGAAAGTTCCCTATGTATTCCCGCCAAATTCCTGTTCTTCCTACAATGGGGCCAGGACCCTGGAATCACATCAATGTTTAGTTGCAGTCCCCTTCATTCCTGACTGAAGGCCAGTGCCATCTTGGAATCACATCAAGACTCATTATGCAGTCTCCTTCGGGGAATAAGACCACGCCAGCTTCCACCTGTCTAACCTGGGGCCCATTAGCTTATCTGGATGCCCATTCTGGGTCTCATTTCACTGATGAGAGGCTCTTCTCCAGGACCATACAGCTCTCTCTGGCCTCATGGAAGGAGACCCCAGAGGAAACTCTTTGGGGATGTGCACTTATCTGTTCCAGAGGCAGAGGGGA
>NW_008351368.1:4543-10920 GCF_000622305.1 Nannospalax galili | reverse complement strand
GCTTTGACCCGGTCTACAGCACCATATTTGTGTTCCACCCCTAAGAACAGGCCTTATCCAATTAGAAATTTGTACATATGTTGGTTGAGCCATTATTGCACTTGCAGGCATTGCTTGGCATGTCCATAGTGTGCATCATGTAGGGTCCATAGCTGAGCAGATCCATAGGGGATGATTTCTTCTCAAACAGTCTGCTTAGCACCATCCAGTGGTATGGGTTTTTTTTGGCTTAGTCTCAGCTCCATCTCTTCTTTTCCTCTGGTGCTTACATTATGCAGTGTCTTCAGCAACAAGGCCTTAACGACCTTTCTAGTGTATAACGGACATTACTGGCAATAACCTTGGTGAATTTGAGGACCTCTAGGATCTCTATCTGACCAATAGCTCATAGGTGGGTAACTCACCCCTGGTACTGTAGATTTTCTTAACAGTTGTATAGTTTGGGAACTGTAGCCGGAGGCCTCCAAAGATGCTGCAGACCCAGAGCCCTGGGATTCAGTGAGAATTCACGTCACTTCTTCGTCAGCAAAGAGCCTGTCAAAAGGGGCACACGCCTCCATACCCTTCTAGGAGGCCAGTGACTGCTGACAGACTGCATCGTTTGGTAAGTAGGCCCCTGGATTTGTCTGTTTCTTCGGATGCTCAAGGGTAAGTGAGTAGCCCCCTCCTCTATCCCCTCCACCCTGTCTGTCATCTTTATTGTTGGACTAGTTTGTGAGATCAGGGAGGCACACTCCGTCATGTGGTCCCGAAGGCCACGTTGGCACCTCCCCCCTTTCGACTCGTCTCAGTGAGTTCACATAAGGGCTCATCCACCCTGAACTCAGATCCCAGACTTCAGGTCACCCTGTTGCCTGTCCCAGAGACAACGTGTGAGCATACAGCTGGAGGTGTCATGGCCTCCAGGAGTCCCTCACTGAGCACAAGACATTTGGATCCAATACACCTTTACATGTTGGGGCGGTTTATATCTGATTATTTGTTTCTTTGGCTGCTCGAGGGTGCTCGAGGGTAAGCAAGTAGCCCCCTCCTCTGTCCCCTCCACCCTGTCTGTTGTCTTTATTGTTGGACTAGTTTGTTAGATCAGGGAGGCATACGTCAGCACCTCCCCCCTCTCCACTCATCCCGGTGAGTTCACATAAGGGCTGCTCCACCCCGAACTCAGAGCCCAGGATTCGGGTCACCCTGTTGCCTGTCTTGGAGACACTGTGTGAGCATATGGTTGGAGGTGTCACGGTCTCCACAAGTCCCTCACTGAGCACAAGACATATCAGATACACCTTTACATGTCGGGGCAGTTTACATCCGAGTGGCTCACAGTACTTCTTTGCTTCCTTTGTACCCTCTTGGTAGTCACCCTTGTCTTCTACTTTTGTGGCAAATTCCCCTTCACAAGACCCTTCCACAATGGTCAATTTACCACCACAATGCAGGGAGCCACAAACGGCAGCACTCGAGGTGCTCCTTAAAACCAGAGTGTTAAAAGTGAAAGAAACCAAAAGATATCGAACACTTTTGGGATGAAGCAACTAATTTGGCTCCCTGGGTCTCCCCTGAAAACATGTGGAACCCTGACATGTGGATGCGGGTCCTCTTCCTGGCCCAAAAATTAGAGGTCGGGTCAGGGATCACTCCCCCGGCATGGTTTGTACCGATCCTCCTAGCCATCATTGCCAGCCTTAAATCCTCCTCTCCTGAGGAAGTCATCTTGGCCCACAACAAACACTGCTGGGAGCAATCTAGTCTAGATCTGGCTATTATCTCAACCCCAGACCTCCCGGACCCCCTGGACCCAGAGGTGGACGCCACCTCTGTGCCCACTTCCAATAAGGAAGGAGCTCCTTTGCCTATGTCTCAGGATACTCTCCTAGACCTACGAAGCCCAGAAATTCCCCTGCCCCATTACTTGTGGAAGGAGTTACCCTCTCCCCCACCACCCAACTTTGTCCACATTTCCAGTTAATGATGGCCCCAATGCGGCGCAGCGTTCATGGCTGCCCACCTCACTTGCTGACCTCATTCTTATCCGCAAGGCAGCTTAGCAATTGGGCCCTTACTCTCCATATTTCGAACAGGTTCTTTGCCAGTGGTCCTTACATTTACAAACCCACTATAATTGGTATAGCTTACTAAAGGCAGTCTTAGAACCCTCAGTCTTTCTAAACTGGCATGCAGCCTATGATGATCAGGCTGAAAACCAGGCACACCTAAATCTCCAATATAGCTTTAACATTACATTGGACATGCTCATGGGATGCGGACAATACACTGACCCCATCTCTCAGTCTACCATTGGCCTCCATGCCTATTTTCAACAAGTTTCTGACATGGCCTTTAAGGCCCTTAAATGTTGCTCCCTCCATGATCCACAAGTCTTTCTCCATAATTTGATTCAACAGTCAGGGAAGTCCTTCATGGACTTCCTTACCCATGTCACTGTGTCACCAAGGCAGTAGAGCAGAGGGTGGAGTCTGGACCCACCCAAGAGGTTCTTATCAAACAATTAACTTGGGAGGGGCTAAACATCATCCGCAATGATAACATTCTCAAATGGGTACTTGCTACTAGAGACTTAGACCCTAGGGTGGGCTCTATTGAAGCTTTGACTGCCTCCTTGGAGACTCTTTTGTCTCAAGGAAAATCTGCCCGCTTTGGCAGATGGTAAGGCTGCTGGAGCTATGGGGGACTTGGCCACTTCCGTAGCCACTGCCTAAGAGGTACAGCTGGCCCCAAGACTTGCTGTCCCAAGTGCAAAAGAGGGTTCCATTGGGCTAAAGGCTGTAGGTCACAGCCTCAACCTGACTCGGCTCCTTTAAACTCCAACCGGGGCACCCCTCAGCCCTGCCCACAAGAGGGGAAATGAGACAGATATTATGGACTCTCCCAATCCTCAACCACTCCCCACTAATGACCCTCTTCCTAGATGGAACTGCTGTAAAGGGCCTAGCAGACACAGGGGCTGATGTCACCATTATATCAGAAACTTAATCCCTTAAATTCCTTAATAGGAAATATCAGCCAGGCCCTCAAATAAAAGGAGTTGGCGGAAAACAAGATACCAAGCTTGTCACACTTCCAGTATATTGGAAGGACTTGAATGGGAACCAGGGTGCTGTTACCCCAATAGTAGCGGACGTTCCCCATAACTTATGGGGCTGAGATGTCCTAGAGGACATGGGCGAGGTCCTCACCACAGATGACTGCAACAGACCATCCCAGACTGGAGCAGTTCAGTCCGACAGGAGCAGGGTCCCCGAGAGGGTGGATAAGGATTCGGCGAATGACAAACAGACCAACAAACAGGAGTTTGGTGAAGGTCTGAGTGTAGTTTTGCAGCTGCAGGGCTCAGATTATATATTACAAAATTACATGATTACATCCATAAGCCATTGTTCTGCAGTTAATCTTTTCTAAGAGTTTTGATTTCAGAAACAAAAGCGAAACACAGGTCGATCAAAATACAGTGCCAAAGCATACTATTAACTTAACAAGCATCAGCTAATGTTAAACAGAAACTTTCCTGTTTTTCATCTTGGTGAGTTCACATTAGAGGCTTTTAAAGTTTGTATTCTGTGGTTACACAGTGAGATGACCTCAAACCAATATGTGTTTTAATATTAGCTCTGTAATCATTAGTATTTCTTAACTATTTGATAACATTCCTTGCTTATTTGTAGTGGGCCATTGGGCTTCTAAGTCATTCTTTAACCCCTTAGATCCTAAAAAATCATTTCATGTTAGGGACTTATGAAGCTATTTTTTCTAGCTATTTTTTCAATCCTTAACTATAGTCTGTAGTTGCCTTTTAATGCTCTCTTGTTGATCTTTTATTAAAAGACACCAAGGTGGTCTTAATCTTGTCAATTTGTCCATGAATTGTAATGAATACCAAGAAATCCTTTTTTCTCCCATCTACCCCCTCCCTTATCATATGCTTCTGTAAAAGGCAGTGGTTCATCCATAGGTTCTGGAATTTTATACATACTTTCTTTCCCTCTCGGTGGATGCCATAATCTACCTCCTGCCAAAACATAAGCCAGATCAAAATTAGTCATAACAGTTGGTGGTAACTTTCTTTTTCTCCTAATACCAGATTTAGAATCTTTTCCCTGAATTGCCTGTCCCGTAGGAAATACATCACCTTTAGGACTTTCTAACATTAGCTCTGCTTGTTCTATTCTGTCCATGATATTCCATAACTGATTATTTCTAGCAGCTTCTATTATAGCTTTAAGCAGTAAAGGTGCATCAGGAGACAAGGTCATCTGAGGAAACCGAGTTCCTATATATCCATAAAAGAATGACAGTCATAAAGATAATAGCAAGCAAAATAGAGCCAAGTATACTGAAGATCTTCTTTGCACTGTCAGTTCCAAGAGGCAACCTTCCTTGAAGTTTCAGACCCAACCCATGGAGGATCTCACGTGGGCTCCATTGGAGATGGCGTGACATTTCTTTCCTTTTTATTTTTTAAATGAATTTTGTGTACTTCTTGGCATAGAGAAGAAATAGAGGTGAAGATCAGTCTGAAGATGACTGGAAGCAGAAAAAGAATAAGTAGAATGACTCCAACAATTATCCCTATAGTAATTAAATTATGCATCCAATTAAAAGGATTGAGAGACTGAATATTATCCCTTAAGGATGGCACTAGAATTCCTATGCCTTCATCATCCAAATGAGCTTTACTTATTGAAGTTATTTGCTCTTGTAAATCTTCCATATCATGTGATATATCATCTAACAAATGATTCTTGGTAGAATTCCAATTCAAGGACGAATTGTATTGTAATGGAGTTACACAAATAAACTTAAAACTTGCATGACATTTTGTGGAGAGCTGTTCCTTTAATTTTGTACCTCTTGCCCGATTGCTAAAACCACTTCCTCTAGGGCATTTATTCTCGAATCTAACTTTTGATTTATGCTGTACTGCTCGGCTAAAGCAAAAGAAACATTTTTGCTTAAATCATTGACAAAATGAGCTGTTTTTATTTCTTTAACTAATGCTACAGTACATACTGTTAAGGAGGTAAGTATAGTGCACTAATACCTAAGATCAATGCTGCTACAAAGCATTTAGGTCTCATAAGCTGATTTAAACTTTTTAATGTTTGTAATTCTGAGTTGTCAAACCATGGATGTTCTCCCAAATCAACCAGCAACATAACAAATCTTGGTCTTTTTAATAAAACTATTACTGAGTACTCTATATCCGGAGTGCTAGTCAAACAATTATTTAAAACACAGTTTGTACATTTTACATGATAAGATTTCCCATGATTATAATTGGTAAAATTTTCTGGTTTAGTAGCTAAAATTCCATAAGGATAATTTATACATCCTCTGACTCCAATAAATGTAGTTTTAGTTTCTTTAGGCTTCTTTAAGAGCAAAATGTTGGCAGCTGCAAAAAGGCGGAAAAGGCTAAAATAAATATTAGTCTTATTGTCTGTAGGAGAGTGGCTAAGGTAAATAGGTGCCACCCATCCAGGAGTGTACCGTCTCCTAATTGGTTCTTTTAATGTATTAGGAATATAAGAAATATAACCATTAAACTTTTGCCACATTATTTGTTAGATAAGAGGTATAATCATAATTTGGATTAGCAATGGAATAATCTAAAATATAATCAGGAGACTAGTGGGTAATGGATGGCCTTCTAAGCTGCCTTGGTCTGCAGATAAGAAAATCTGAGTTTCCCCATCTTTTTGGTCATGTCTTTCAGTGTTGGGGACCCCTTTTGTGTAAAGTAGAAGTCCCTTCATGTCCGGATAGCCCATGGGCTCGGCTTCAAATGCTGGGACTCCTTTTTCAACAGAGTGCTTTCCTGGCATCCTCCTGACTCATCTTTTGAAGTAGCCACCACAGAAACATGACCTCCGGCTCTGGAAATGCCAGGTTTTCCTGTGTGATTTTTCTGGCAGTCTAGAAGCCTGGCAGGAGCCCACTTCCATATGTAAATAGGGTATCCCACAAAGTACCTATCAGCTAAAGCTTTTACCACTACCCCCACGGTATAAAACGTCCTGGTTTTCTCTCAATAATTGGAGCTGGATTACCAAGACTTGGAGCCGAGCAGAGTCACTGAATAAAGGCTGTACCACTAAGTCCTGTGTCTCACTGTCTACGATCCAGTCTCCCCGGGGGGCAGTATCCTTCCGTCATCGACTCACGGAACTCCAGCTTTAGCCGCCCCGCACGTTCCCATGTGATCCAGCGGCCGGTGGATTTCGCATCTTGAGGAAGTGCACGGGTGAAATTAGGGCGGAACCCGGCCGGGCAAGCCACAGCAGCAGAGACCCACAGAGAAGCGGCGGAGCAGGGAACCGCCAGAGAGCCAGCAACGCAGACATGCTGCAGGGCCCACTGCCGCC
>NW_008351368.1:0-3702 GCF_000622305.1 Nannospalax galili | reverse complement strand
GTTAAAGGATGATATGCTACAGGACAATGATTACAATTTTTTGCTATTTGTCTAGCTTGCTCTCTGGTAATATGAAACATTCTTTTTAAAGCTAAAGCATTTTGATGATGACATTGATGACTTTTTGAGCCACTTCCAGAATATTTCCCATAAATTGCCCTTTAGTTAATAAGTGTGCTATTTTGTTACCTAATGTTAGCATACCTGGCAAATTAGTATGTCCTCTTATATGACCAATGAAACATTTATTTGGCCTGTTTACATGAAGGCACACTAAAAGCAAACCTTTGAGAACCTTTTGGACTCAATTTAATAGTGAAAAAACAGTCTTGTAGGTCAATTATTATAATAAAGAGCCCCTCAGGAATAGCTGCCGGGGACGGGACACTTGGCTGTAAGGCTCCCATATCCTGCATGGTAGCATTAATTGCTCTAAGACCTTGCAACAGTCTCCATTTCCCTGATTTATTCCTTATAGCAAATATAGGAGTATTCCATGGACTATTAGATTCTTCCAAATGTCACTTATTTAGTCGTTCTAACACTAATTGTTCTACAGCCTGGAATTTTTCTTCTGAAAGGGGCCATTCTCTGATTTTTATATATTTGTACCACTTCTTTAAGAGGTCTAAGCATTATTTTTATTTCTCCTGTGATATCAGAGTCTATGACTCCTGGAATCACTTCAAAATTCTTTTTATAATTTGAGCTTCTGCCAATTATTAAGCCAAATGCACGCAAAGGCAGACCTCCTTTAATGGAGGTCTCTATTAATTGGGTCCCTTCCATAAGGGAGAGTATATAATCTTTATTTACTGCCAAATTCAACCTAGCACTTCCTGGAGTGGCTCTAGGAAGATCATACATACTAAAAAGTTCAGTCAAAGGATTTAGTTCAAATTGTTTGTCTTTTTCCTTACCTGAATTCACCATCTCTATCCCTCTTCCTTTTAAGGGGCTGAGGGCTTGCCCCTCTCCTCATTTTATTTTATTTTATTTATTTATTTTTTTTTCCTTTTCTTTTTCCTATCTAGGGGTGTCCCATCTTTATGATACTTAGACTTACATTCATTTTTCCAATGTTTTCCTTTCTTGCACCTAGGACACATCCCAGGAGGTCCTCCCTTATTACCAGGTTTTCTCTCTCCACTATTGTTCCTTTTATTTTTACTAGGACATTCTTTATTCATGTGACCTGGCTTTCCACATGAGAAACAGACCCCCTTATTATTGCTCTTAGGTCTGTTTTTAAGATTCTGAATGTAGGCGCTAAAATGCTGTCCCTTCATTGCTGCAGCATAGGCCATTCCTTGGACCACAGCTGGTGAGGCATCTAAACATACTTTTGGGGACTGCGACGGACCAGCCCAGACCAGAGCAGTTCAGTCCGACGGGAGCAAGGTCCTCGAGAGGGTGGACAAGGATTTGGCGAGTGACAAACAGACAGACACACAAGAGCTTGACGAAAGTCTGAGTGTATTTTTGCAGCTGCAGGGCTCAAGTTAAGTACTTCAAAGTTACATGATTACATCAATAAGCCATCATTCTGCGGTTAACCATTTTCTAAGAGTTCTGATTTCAGAAACAAAAGCGAAACACAGGTCGATCAAAATACATTGCCAAAGTATGCTATTATCTTTACAAGCATCAGCTAATGTTAAACAGAAAGTTTCCTGTTTTTCATCTTGGTGAGTTCACATTAGAGACTTTTAAAGTTTATATTCTGTGGTTACGCAGTGAGATGACCTCAAACCAATATGTGCTTTCAATATTAGCTCTGTAATCATTACTATTTCTATTTGAATTCCAGGTGATTCACAATACTGTTTCTTTATATACACTTTTTGTTTTTCCCTGTTCATTATACTGTCGCAAACCCCAAGCAGTATCAGTACCCCATTCTAATCCTGTAGCTCTCATGAAATCCTTCCAAGTATGGGACTTATAAATATAATTATCCCATCTTTCTCTCCAAGAAATAAACACATTCTTCAATTGTCTCTGTATGCTCTCCTTTTGTTCCTTACTAAGCAGGCACCAAGGTGGCCCAAATCTGGCATGTCTGTCCATGAATTGTAATAAATACCAAGAAATCCTTTTGCCTCCCATCTACCCCCTTCCTCATTATATGCTCCTGTAAAAGGCAGTGGTTCATCCATAGGTTCTGGAATTTTATACACACTTTCTTTCCGTCTTGGTCGATGCCATCATCTACCTCCTGCCAAATATAAGCTGGACCAAAATTAGTTGGTGGTAACTTTCTTTTTCTCCTAATACCAGAATTAGAGTCTTTTTCCTGAATTGCCTGTACTTTAGGAAATACATCATCTTTAGAACTTCCTAACATTAGCTCTGCTTGTTCTATTCTGTCCATGATATTCCATGACTGATTATTTCTAGCAGCTTCTATTATAGCTTTAAGCAGTAAAGGTGCATCAGGAGACAAGGTCATCTGAGGAAACCGAGTTCCTAGGACCTTATCCTCAACATCAAGGTTTTGATCAAGAGGCAAGCCCTGAAGCCAAGCCAAGGACACCAAGTCTTCGCCATGTCACCTAGATGCCCATAAAAGAATGACAGTCATAAAGATAATAGCAAGCAAAATAGAGCCAAGTACGCTGAAGATCTTCTTTGCACTGCCAGTTCCAAGAGGCAACCTTCCTTGAAGTTTCAGCCTCAAGCCGCGGAGGATCTCACGCGGGCTCCATTGGAGATGGCATGACAGATAAAGGTGCATCAGGAGATAAGGTCATCTGAGGAAACCAAGTTCCTAGATACTCATAAAAGAATGACAGTCATAAAGATAATAGCAAGCAAAACAGAGCCAAGTACACTGAAGATCTTCTTTGCACTGCCAGTTCCAAGAGGCAACCTTCCTTGAAGTTTCAGCCTCAAGCCGCGGAGGATCTCACGCGGGCTCCATTGGAGATGGCATGACAGATGACCATGCCTTTTATGATGATATCATGCTCCATGATAACTTGGGACTATCAGGGAAAGAACAACACCTTGCCCAACACCCCCAATCCTAACGGCCAATGCCTGCCTGGGATCAATTCCAGTCTTGGCCCCCAAGCCGATCCCAATCACCTGGCTCTCTAATGACGCCATTTGGGTGGACCAGTGGCCTATAATAGAACGTAAATTATCTGCCCTCAAAAATTTGGTAGCTGAACTATTGAGGCTTGGCCAGATCGAGCCCTCTCTCAGTAAACATAATACCCAATATTTGTTATTAAAAAGAAATCATGGAAATACAGACTCCTCCAAGATCTTAGAGCAGTCAATGCCCAGAAGGAAAAGATGGGCTCAGTACAAGTGGGCTTACCACACACTACAGCTATCCCCACATCCCATCATATCATAGTACTTGATATCTAAGATTGTTTCTTCCAAATCCCCCTAGCAGAACAAGATAGACCTCACTTTGCCTTCACAGTATGGGAGCCCAAATTTCAAAGAAGAGCCAAGATATACCAATGGAAGGTACTACCAAAGGGTATGAAAAATAGCCCCACAATCAGTCAATTATGTGTTAATAAGGCCTTAACCAACATCCCCAAAGACCTAATTGTCATCCACTATATGGACGACATAATGCTAGCAGACAAATCTCACAACACTTTACAGGCTGAAATCTGCTTACCGATGTAGAATGTCTAGGTCTCCACATTGCATGAGACAAGTTACAATACATCCAAC
>NW_008351367.1:0-407 GCF_000622305.1 Nannospalax galili | reverse complement strand
GTGTGCCTGGAGCAAAGTGGTGAAGCAGAGAGTGGAGTGAGAGTCAGACACAGGCGAGGGTGGGTTGCAGAGGCCTGGGAGGCTGAGGGAGGAAGGATGGAGTTGTATCTGAGGGGGGTCTCCGCTCAAATATCCCCTTACTAGTGAGGCATTCCCAGACCACCCCATGTGAACTAGCTAGCTGACCCCATGCCGGTGTGTGTTTACTGCACAGCACTTACCACTCTCTCATGTAACATATTCAGCTGCTTACTTGGCTCCTGTCTGCTTCTCATAAGAACATAAGGGCAGAGACACAGGGCAGGCACTTGGCCTGTTTCATTCACTGCCAGAGCATCTGGAACAGTGGCATGGAACAATGAATATTTATTTGTTGAATGAACGCATGAGAGAATGGGGAGTCACTG
>NW_008351366.1:0-221 GCF_000622305.1 Nannospalax galili | reverse complement strand
TTTTAGGAGGGTCAGCTGTTCCTCATCTAGCAGCAATCATTTGTCAATATTTCTTCGATAAGTTTGGGATCTGCTGTTCATTTTCCCAGCTCTATGCTGGGTTACTATCTGGGAGCCCCTTTGGTCACCCTGGCCAACAACTTAAAAGAAGGTATCGCTTGTCTGGCCTAGCTTCTTGTTATGTAGCCTTTAGCTATACATATGGACTCTTAAAAAATTAT
>NW_008351365.1:4714-6422 GCF_000622305.1 Nannospalax galili | reverse complement strand
GTCTGTTAGGTCCATTTGATGTATGGTATCATTTAATTCAGATATCTGAATAAAATTCTTTGAATTAAATTCTGAATTAAATTTGAATTAAATGTCTGAATTAAATTCTTTGTCCAGTTGACCTGTCTAATCGAAACAGTGGGGCATTGAAGTCCCCTACTATTACTGAGTTGGGGTTAATCTGTGTCTTAAAGTCCTGTAATGTTGTTTTTATGAATTCAGGTGCACCAGAACTTGGTGCATATATGTTCAGGAGTGTAATATCTTCTTAGTTAATTGTTCCTTTGATCAGAATGAAGTGACCCTCTTTATCTCTTCTGATTAGTTTTAGTTTGAAGTCTATTTTGTCAGATATTAGAATTGCAAACCCTGCTTGTTTTTTAGTGCCATTTTCTTGAAATATTCTTTTCCATCCTTTTACTTTAAGGCAGTGTCTGTCCTTGAAGGTGAAATGGGTTTCTTGCAGACAGCAAAAAGATGGATTTTGTTTCTTATACATTCTCTTAGCCTATGTCTTTTGACTGGGGAATTTAGTCCATTGATATTTAAGGTTATTATTTAAAGATGTATATTGATTGCCATCATTTTGATTGCTGTTTGTGTTCTTTGTCTAATTTTGTGTTTCCTCAATTATACCTTTATTTACTTTCTTTCATTGCTCCTGGGGTATAGTTGTCCCTTTCTCCACCTTTTGCATTGCTTCAAGTATTCTTTGAAGGGCTGGTTTCGTGGACATGTTTTCTTTCAGGGTATTCGTGTCATGGAAGCACAATCAGTTTGATTTAAAAATATGATACTATTTGCCGAAGCTGTTTTGATTAGGTATGGTGCTTATTTCCTTTGTCTATTTGTTTCCTTTTCTTCTAAGGCCATACTACTCTCCTCACTGTCCTCTTCTTTATCCTTGTCCTCATCCTTTTCTTCTTTTGAGAAAGTGTCTCAATATGCCCCTAAATTTGTCTTTGAACTTGGGATTCTTATGGTTCTGCTTCTCAAGGGCTGAGATTGCAGGTGTATGCCACCATGTCTGGCCATACTGTGTTATTGATTATTTTAACTATAAATATGGTATTACTATTATATGTCAAATTAAGTGCATGTTAGATGAAAAAGATGGAAAAAGGAAGACTTTGAAGTGTATCATATTGGCTAGTAACATTAATTTGCTTCAGAGAGTTCTTCCTTAATGGATTTAACAACTCTTTCCATCTCCTAAAGACCAATTTCCTGGTTATTCAAGCTCTTGTTTATTAGATCATAGGAATGAGCCCTTCTAGTCCATGGGATATAAATAACATTTAGTCTCTTCACCGCAGAGTGTGAAGTATGCACAACATGTGAACTATGAATTGAAATTCTCTGAAGGAACCACATCTATGTTCAAGATGTTGTTCAACTTCTTGAATTTAGCAGTTAGAACATCATGACTGTGTGAAATGGAATGTTAAAGATTAAAGAGCCAAAATTATTTTGGTCTATGTTTAGTCCTTTTAAATGCCATTTGCCATCAACTTCTGTATCTGACCTTATGTTTGTGTGATGAATAGAAAAAACTTGGAATGTGTCATTAAGCTCAGATGATCTCTGGCCAGCACAAATCCTGATGTTAAGAATGCAATAAGATAATATTGAAAACCTATGACCTTCCTACTTGATGTTCTAACTAATCTAACTAGTGATTGCATTGATCTTTGAATGCCTTTTTTTT
>NW_008351365.1:0-495 GCF_000622305.1 Nannospalax galili | reverse complement strand
TCAAAGGCCTTCTCTGCATCTATTGAGATGACCATGTGGTTCTTGTCTTTGAGCCTTTTTATATGATTTATGATGTTCATTGGCTTACATACATTGAACCATACGTGTATCTCTGGGATAAAGCCGACTTGATTATGGTGGATGATCTTTTTGATGTGTGTCTCTATGCGGTTTGCAAGTATCTTGTTGAGAATTTTTGCATCTATGTTCATTGAAGATATGGGTCTATAGTTCCCTTTTTTGGTTTCATCTTTTCCTTGCTTTGGTATTAGAGTGATGCTGGCTTCATAGAAGGAATTTGAAAGTTCTCCTTCCATTTCTATGTTTTTGAAAGAATTAAGTCGTATTGGATGTAGATCTTCTTTAAATTCTGTCAGAATTCTGCTGTAAATCTGGTCCTGGTCTTTTTTTAGTTGGGAAGTTTTGTATTACTGTTTCAATGTCTTTTTTGTGTTATGGGTCTGTTTAAACTGTTAATCTCTTCTTGGTTTAGTT
>NW_008351364.1:6694-6786 GCF_000622305.1 Nannospalax galili | reverse complement strand
CCTTATTTCATGGAATTAATATGTATTTCTAAACAGACATTTCATTAAAAATTTTATTTATACACCTAAGTATTTTTAATAAAAGCATACCT
>NW_008351364.1:5639-6491 GCF_000622305.1 Nannospalax galili | reverse complement strand
TTAGTTTTGCTTTTTAAATAATTTTTTCTGTGTATAGCCTGACAGTTGTCTCTGGATCCTAAATCTATATCGACCTAACTACATAATTACATCTGAATGACTTAATGAATGTAATTTTTAAAGGATGTACTAACAATGAAAAATGTATAGTGACTTATGAAATTAATCTTAAACCACATTTTTCTTATGCAGCTTTAGGAATGTCTAGAAAGATGGGAATGGAGTATATTATCTTAATATTTGAACCAAAACTAAAAGGCAAAAAAAAGTGCTAGTGCAAAGAGAAACGTTGAATACGATGGGCAAATCAGCTGAACAAACAGTTTGGAAATTTGTTTTATGAAACTCACCCTCCAGAATTTCACCCAATAAAACACATAGGCATGCAGCATTAATTTTTTTCTGTGTCTATGCATCATCACAAAAAGCCCCTTTTAATCATTTTCTGAGACATTCCTTTGGTTCCATTTGGACACAATTTATGAACACTCAATTTCTTATTTGAATTCCACCTTTTGACAAAGTGGGCAAGAATCCAAGTAAACCAACATGGTTAAGTAAAAGTCTAATTCATATAGAACTGAATTTTAATACAAACAATTCAAATTCACCAGAACTCTGCTTACCATGAAATTGTAGCTTATACTTTTGTTTGCTGTCCTCAATGGAATTCCGTATCCTTTCACAAATAAATACATTTGATCACAACTGAAAACAAATATGTAATAAAATATTCACAACAGAGAACTCAGACTTTATTTTAATAGCAAACTAATTAAACAAGAGTTAGCAAATTTTTGGTTCTTCAGCCTATCTATACTCATTCTACAAGACTATCCCAAGAAACTTGTG
>NW_008351364.1:2354-3542 GCF_000622305.1 Nannospalax galili | reverse complement strand
CTGCAAAAGCAGATCATTACCATCTCCCCAGCTGAGAGGGAGCAGCCATTAGCATGCAGCATTATTAATCTTCTTGTCTTATCAACTTGCAAATCACAAGCTAATGAGCCTTATGGCATGGTTCTGGGTCCATAGTTATTCATTTTGTAGGTCTGCCTAGCCTTTGAGTCTCCTTAATCACCTGAAGATTGTCAGTCTCTTACCTTGGCCTGCCCCTGTGGCCCTGCTCAGCTCCTGTGAAAAGTCCATGATGTTCTTTCTCTCCCTCTAAAAAAAGGACTTTTTATTTAAAAGAGTAAGTGAGAGAGTGCATGAGAAAGAGAGAGAGAGAGACAGTACGGAGGATAAATTTCATTAATGGATGTGAATTAACATCCTACTGCCAAGAGCTGACGCTTTCTCCTGACATGTGCGTCTAAGTCATTCTTGTCACTCTTCCCCCATTAATATTCTGAAAAAGACAGTGCATTGAAGAGAAGAGAATAAGATAGTTCCCTTAAACAGGCATTGTTGACCTTAGATTGGGGATTTTTCTTTAATTTGCTTTTCTTAAAAATAAAATATTAATCATATTGGAAAAGGCAAGCAAAGTTCCTTTACATTTTTTTCAATATATTCCATTTTTATTATTGCATTCATTAAATTGTCATTGAACATTTTGAACATTTTTAACTGCCAAAGGAAGGTAGAAATGTAATTTCCAAGGGAAAGTAGATGAGACAGGTTCAGATACCTTGTGGCAATGTTATTTCTACCAACCTCAATGTACATGCCATAAACACTGGTCTTTTGGGATCCTAAATTATTTCTGATCATTTCACTAGTATAAGTTTTTAATTTTGTAAAAGTGCAGCACTCTAACATGACTTACAACTGTTAGCAAAACATAGTGTTTTCAGGATCAGCTCAGATGTTATGACTGTTACTATTAAAAATTTTAGTTTATGATTTTTGGTTGATGATAGACTCAATATAAACTTAACTGTATATTTCACCTAGATTTTTCTCTCAATTTTCCTGCTTAGAGCAATGCAGAAACATTTAAGCTCTTCTTATATCTTGAGAGTCCATTAACTATATCATATATAATAATAGCATGACAATATAATTAAAATTATTTTACCAAGAAAAAACTCTAGACACCTGTGTCACCTTGAAAGAATTGTCTATCAGTTTTTTAAAAAGGCT
>NW_008351364.1:0-2028 GCF_000622305.1 Nannospalax galili | reverse complement strand
ACAGTTCATCACTGAGGGAGCCCAAGGTAGGAACTCAGGGCAGGAAACTGGAGGCAGGAGCTGGAGCACAGGCCAAGGAGGAACACTGCTTACTGACTTGTTCTCTTGGTCCCTGCTCAGCCTGCTTTCTCATACAACATAGGTCCACCTGCCCACGGGTGGTACCACCCACGGTGGCCTGGGCCCTCCCACATCACTCAATAATCAAGAAGATGCCCCACAGATACGGCCACAGGCAAGTCCAATGGAGGCAATTCACCAATTGAGGCTCCTTCAACCCAGATGTGTTGAGTTGACACTAAGGCTATCCGGCACACCTACCCATACAACTTTGTGTCGCATTTCTTTTTTAAAGCCATCGAATCCAATTTGTGCTGCTCATATACTGCTGGGTGTGTGGCCATACACTGGAACCTGAGTGACCTTCCAGGGACACACCCTTAAAGAAAACTCATTTTCCCTTTCCCAGCAGCTATAAATTGCCAATAGCTCCTCAGTTAGGGGAGGATTCAGGCCACCTCTTCCATGCTGAGGCTTTGACTGACTTGAGCTTGAGCAGGTCTTGTGCATGATGTCACTGCTACTGTAAGTTTATTTGTGCAACTGCCCTGGTTGTGTCTGAAAAACACTGTTTCATTGTAATCATCTACTTCCTCTGGCTCTTTATAATCTTTATGCCTCCTCTTTCACAACAGTCCCTGAACTTGGGAGGGGTGTGAAGTAGATGCCCCATTCAGGGCTGAACATGCTACAGATTCTTATTCTCTGCATATTGACCAGTTTCGAATCTCTGTGTTAATTGCCATCAACTGCAAAAAGTAGCTTCTCTGAGGAGAGCTGAGAAAGTCACTAATCTGTGGATGTAATGATAAGTTATTAGGAGCTGGTTTGATATTATGTCCATTTAGCAGAATAAGAGTAGTTGGATCTCCCCTAGGGCCTACAGTCTATCTAGTCACAAGTTCTTGGCTCTGATAATGGTGCCAGGTATGGATTCTATCTTGTGGAGCAGGCCTGAAACCCAATCAGAAGTGTCTACTATTAGACCAACATTTGTGCTACTATTACACCAGTGGGCATATCTTGTATATTATATATTGTAGCTCAGATGGTTCATAGCTGGAAAAGACTTGGCCTGCACATTCAGTCACACTAAAGTTAGGGCATCAATATAATATATTCTGAGGAGCCACAGTTTAGCCCATAATTCACAATTCCATCTAGTGCTATAAAATAGTCTGAAGGGATCTAAATGTGGTCTACCACATCAAGGGTGTCACTTATTTGACCTGATAATGGGGTAGTGAGTACACAAATAAAAGATAATTACATATTAAATAGATTGATTTAGTCATCCCGCATGTATGTATCAAAACATGTTCTATTTAAATATGTATATGTAATTTTTATTTATCATTAAAATAAAAATAATACATATTCTAAAACCAAAAATTTATATCAATTACTTTTTCCATTTCTATGACAATACACCTAACAACAGAAACTTAAGGGAAGCAAGATTTACTGGGGTCAGGAGCATGAGGCAGGTGGTCATGTTACATTTGCAGAAATCATGTAGAACTTGGTACTTATCTTGCTTTCACCTGCTTATTTGATCTAGGACACCACTCTGTTCATGATAGCTCCCTCATTCAATATGGATCTGTCTTCTTCAGTTAAACCATTTGGAAACACCCTTGGAGACACATTTAGAGATGTGTTCCCATAGTGATTCTTAATCCAGTTACAAAATAAAGGCAGCCCATGGTAGAGCACATTCTCCAATGGGTGGGTGGGAGATAAACTTTAAAAATGAGTTCATCACATCAGCGAAGTCTTTAGGACTCCACAATAAAGAATATTGTGGGACATTCCCTTTAATAAAGAAGAAATGGTGTATTTTGTAATTTCCATTTCAAAAAAATGATTGATAGCCTTCATGGGTATTAAAATACACAATTTTACACTTGGGTATATTTTTTTTGTAACTCAAGTTCTAAATGACAGAAAAGGCTCACTGTTTTGAAT
>NW_008351363.1:0-775 GCF_000622305.1 Nannospalax galili | reverse complement strand
TCTCTTTACTTTGCCATAGAATCTTTATGATTCTAAAATACTGACTATGGAGAATAACACAGAAGTGAGTGAGTTCATCCTGCTAGGTATAACCGATGTTCCCGAACTGCAGATCCCTCTCTTCATACTGTTCGCAATCATCTACCTCATCACTCTGACTGGAAACCTGGGGATGACCACGGTGATTCTGCTGGACTCTCGTCTCCACACACCCATGTACTATTTCCTCAGCAACCTTTCCCTGGTGGACTTTTGTTACTCTTCCACAGTGACTCCGAAAGTTTTGGCTGGCTTGTTGATAGGGGACAATGTCATCTCCTACAATGGGTGTGCTGCTCAGATGTTCTTTTTTGTATTCTTTGCCACTGTGGAAAGTTACCTCTTGACCTCAATGGCCTATGACCGCTACATGGCAGTTTGTAAACCTCTGCACTATCCGACCATCATGCCAACCAAAGCATGTACTTGTCTGATGAAATGTTGTTATACCCTTGGTTTTCTGATTGCTGCTATTGTCACTCGAGATACATTCTCTCTCCCTTTCTGCATGTCCAATGTGATCCATCACTTTTTCTGTGACACTCCAGCAGTCATGACTCTGACATGTTCTGATAGGCATGTTAATGAGCTGATTCTTTTCCTTATTTCAAGTTTTAACATCTTCTTGTCACTCCTTGTTATCTTAATTTCCTACCTGCTCATATTCACTACAGTTTTGAAGATGCACTCAGGTGAGGGACACCAGAAGGCTGTGTTGACCTGTGCTTCTCACCTA
>NW_008351362.1:0-311 GCF_000622305.1 Nannospalax galili | reverse complement strand
GGCCTTTACTAATGTAGTCAGAGGGGCTCAAAGGACAGTTTTTGCCCCTTGTCCTCCAAGGTCGACTAAGTTCCACGGGACTGTGGAACAATTCTCAAAATGTCCTATAATTGTGGTGAGTCACCTGTCCTCTTGTTCAGGGAGGACATGGAGACCCCATGAGATGGACTTGAACCAGCGTCCAGTCTACAAAGAGGAGGGTCAACTCAGAGGAAACACCTCATTCATGCTTCCAAGTGAAGCCAGACATGGTCAAGTAAGACATTTGACTTATCTTCACATCGATGGAACTGGTCAAAGAAAGGAGCTAG
>NW_008351361.1:0-1278 GCF_000622305.1 Nannospalax galili | reverse complement strand
CTGTGTGTCCGTCACTCCTGCTGTCCCTCAGCTCTGGCTAACGTAGTCCCAGTCCATTCACTGTCAGTCCATATAGTGACATCTCTCTAGTCAGCTCGGCTGGCTAAGGCTCTTTCTGGTAGATTCTTTAGGCCCTTAGGAGCAATATTTCGTACACTCTCCAGGGTGATAACAGGCTCACCCTTTGACCTTGCATGCCAGTTTTGCTAGACATAAAATTCCTGGCTCTCATTTTCTTTTTTCCCTGAGTATTTTATACAGTGTTGCCTCAGGTTTCTGGAGTAAAGTGTCAGGGCTGGGGCTAGCCTCCTACCTCTTCCCGTTCCCAGCCTGGGAGGCCGCGCAGCTGCAGTTCTCCCTGGCCTGCGACTGTCCCTGCCGCACGTTGCCTGTGCTGGGACTCTGCTGTCAGGACAGGGCCGCTGTCCCCATCACATCCTGCTTCCTTCCACACAGATGCCAGCTGGGGGCATGGAGGGGAGGTCCCCGCTTCCCCTCTGGTGTTTGGGGCTCACAGGGAGCCTTAGTAGCTCTTCTGATCATCTGTACCTCAGTGGTTTTGATGTGTGATTGTCTCGTGTGTCTTTCTGAAACTCAGACATACCAAAAAATTAAAGCATGTTCTATCACTTTAATAAGTGTCTAGTCTGTGGCCCACTGAGGAGAGCTATAAATAAGGCCCAACACAAGATAGTGAACTGAAAATGTTAGATTTTTGTGCAATTTTTTCTTTGCAACTCAATTGCAAGGTTTTGGAGGGTAAAGTTCGTTCTTTGATGGGTGGAGGTCGGATGGCCTGTGGACACATCTTGCTACTTTAATATTCACACTGTGGAGTGTCCCTCCTCCCTCCTCCTGCCCCCGTCTCGGTGGCTCTGAGCAGCCACGGTCTCGGGTGTCTCAGCCCTGAGTGACTTTGCTTCTGCAGTGGAGAGGGCGGGGTGACAGGGAGGACCCTGACTGTGGCTTCGGCGCCTACACACTTGTGCCCTGCTTATAGGCCTCCAAGGGTCCGGGTGGTAGAGGCGGTGGAGGAAGACCTGCTGCCTGTGAAGCGCGGGCTGGCAGAGCCGTGGAGTGGACAGCAGGCCTCTCCTTGTGTAGAGGCCGAGTCAGTGCCTGCTGCTGCAGGGACCCAGGGCTGGTCCGTCTGTGCCAGCTCCTCCAGGAAGCTGCACACGGGTCTTCAGAGAACACTCTGCAGTGTCACGCATTGGCTCTGCATGGTCACCTATACATCTACTCTCACGGCGGCCTTCCTGACGTTTCCTATTTATT
>NW_008351360.1:1017487-1019388 GCF_000622305.1 Nannospalax galili | reverse complement strand
GGGATCTTCTTTAATCTCCTGGCTGCTTAGAATCCTCCATGAGGCTCTTGGGGGTGAACACTTGGTGACTTAGTCTCATCATTTTGATAATTTCTGCGTCTCTCCATTTATTGTTACCTCCTGCAAAATGAAGCTTCTCTGACCAAGCTCGAGAGCAGTGCTGGTCTACCACTATGAACATAAATAATTAGAAAGCAGTTTTGCAGCATAAGTATTTATGAAAATAACAGCAGCAAGTTCTAATCTAGGAGCTATGAATTTCCCAGCCCTGTGCTTTTGACTGTGATTAAAATACCAGGCAATAAATTTTTTCCTGTGTACCAGGCTTCATAACTAATCAGAAAGAAATTAATCATTCCACAGGCACATGTTGCCTGGCAGGTGGTGGGTTTTGCAGCATGCAGGGTCCAGCATTGAGTAAGACTGTTGATATCTTTTCTCCCCCAGATGCTAGCATAACGGCTGCTAGCACTATAAATGCTAGCCAGCAGGGAGGATGTTTTCTGTTCCATTAGACATTGATTTCTATATGTCCTGTAACCAAAGTCTGTGGTATCTTCAGCAACAGGTTCTCCCTATGATAGATAGCCAAATGCAGTTGGCAATAGCCCATATATATATATATTTTGCTTGCTTTTGGGAGCTCTTGATCAATGACTCATAAGGTGTTATAATGTACCTTATACTGTGATTTTTACTTAATAACCCATGTCTCTGGGAGTGACATTTTCCATCCAGAGTAGTTCTGCTCAAAATTTTTCTTAAGCTGTAATTTAAAATTAGTTAAACAGCTATTATGTTTCCAAAGACTTTCTAAAAATACTTTTATTGATTTTAGAAGTTCATTCGATGCATTTTTTTTCTCACATTCATACCCACTCAGCCCTCTCCACCCCTTCCTCTCTATCCCCATCCACATAAGATCTTCCATTATTATCTATCCTTTATTTTGTAAATTAGTTTTGCTTTTTATGGGCCTATCAAATCCAATTTATGCCTTCCAAGTTTTCCTGGATGTAGATCTATGCCCTGGAATCTGGTCATCCCAGCAGGGATCACACCAGTGGGAAAACTGACTATCCCGCTCTCATATTAATCAATTGCCAATAGATCCTCAGCTAGACCTGGACCCTCCTGTCTACCTCCGCAGTCCATGCTGAGCCCCCACATGTCTTGGAATTACACAACTCTGTGCATTTGTCAAAGGCTCAGAAGTTCACATGTGCAAATATCCTGTGGTATCTAAACAGCAGTTTCTTTGTATTCATATAATACTCTTGAGTTCATTTGTCAAACACAGCCATGTCATTTCTAGGGGACAGTGTTCATAGCCCACTCCTTTCCATCCTCAAGCTCTGACATGTTTTCACCCACTCTTCCATGTTTTCCCTGAGACCTGTGACTGTGTGGCTATACATGGCTCCTTGATGACTAAGCACTCAACAATCACATTTTCTCAGCAGTTTGAACAGCAATTTATGTCAATTTATGTCTATTTAACCATTAATCACTGCAACAAAACCAAGAAAGGGTATCAAAAATGCGAGAGAGAAATGTTACATCATGTAAAAGCAGATCCATCCGATTAGCACATAATATTAGATGGGATCTTTTAAAGTCAGAAGGAGCTAGAAAAAAGATTCCAAGTTCTGAAAGACTATAACTACTAACTCAAGACTAATATAACTACCAAAACTATCTATTTAAACTGAAGTATAAAGTCTTTTCATTATCAAAACAGAATAAAGGATTTAAGATCACTGACCCAGCTCTACAGAGGAAGGCTTTTGGTCTGTAAATAAGAATAATGACACATAACAGGAAACATTATAAACAATGCCAAGATAGTTTACCAAAAAATGTATAATAAAACATAAAAATCCACAATGAAATGACAGGCG
>NW_008351360.1:1015597-1017111 GCF_000622305.1 Nannospalax galili | reverse complement strand
TTGGAGTTAAAAGGCATCATCAATCAAAAGGACATAGCCAAAATGCACAGAAAGGTCCACCCAAATGCTAAAGAACAAACATTCTTCTCAGAAGTCCATAAGGCTTTCTCCAAAACTGACCACATCAGAGAATGCAAAGAAATTCTCCACAAATACAGAAAATTGAAATAACACCCTGCATTCTATCTTCTTCACATTTACAAAAAGGGATCTGATAGGTAAAAATGTTGGCAGAGAATGAGAGAATGGAGGAGGAGGCAACCAGGACACAGATAAAATCCTCAGCAGGATAGAGCTTTATTTTGCATGGGACACATTCCCTTTGGGGAAAGGAAAATGTCTACCTGGGTCTTGAGCTGGGGTCTTTTTAAAAGGGAGGCTTCTGCTTCCTGCAGAAGGTGGAAAGATGTATTTTTTTAAGTTGGGTGGGGCTGGGAGAGGGGGAGCAAGACTGTTCAAACCTGTCCTCTTTAGAGATCAAAGGGGAAGCCTGCCATGTTGGCCAAACAGTGGAGAAAAGTCTGCTTCTCTTGACTTCAAAGACCAAGGTGCTTATCAGCTAAGTTCTATTTTCTCAGGAGCATGAGAAGTCCTTGGGATCCTGTTTGTGAGGAGGCAGGGCTATCTGAACCTTAACAGGATCAACTGGAGTTGCCCTATACTAGGGTGACGATGCTCCTGTCACACACCACAGTTTACCAAATAAAATATCCATTGCTAAGAATGGGCTCCATCTTCACTTTTGTTGACCAGTGAGATTCCACAGATCCTCTCAAGCATTACAGGCTATTGCCACTGTTCGTAGTAACCCTATAGAACTTGATGATAAGACCCTTGATGAAGACATCACATAATCAAGTCATAGAATTAGGAGAAATCAAGCTGGTACTCACCTGGACGCTTCATTCCTACTCACTCATGTTGGTAGTGTTGGAAGGTGTTATGCATGCCTAAAATAAAAGCAATAATCCATCTTATCCAGCTGCAAAGCCTGTGAGCTGCAATAAAAATTATCCTGGCAAGATATACCTAAAGATGCAATAGTGATGCAAATGTTACTAAAGTAAATGACCATCCTCTGACTGGATTTAAGGCCTACTTCACAAGAAAAGACCCTATTGTCCCTATTATTGAGTCCACAGACCTGTGACTAGACAGTTTGTAGCCTGAGGGGTGAGCCTATTATTATTTTCTACCAAATGGACATAATATTAAGTCAAGTTCTAGTGAAATAACATTATACAATGTTGTATATATAGAACATTATATATAGATTAGGGAATCTCTGAAGCTTCATCAGAAAAACTTCTTTCGGCAGTAGATGGCAAAGGGTCTTAACTTTAAAGTTTGTTCTAAAAAAAAATCAATGTTTGAGCAATCAAATTTTTTTTTTTTCTTTTTGAGACAGGGTCTCCCTGTAGCCCCAGCTGTCCTGGAACTCACTATGTAGACCAGGCTGGCCTTGAACTCACAGAGATCCGCCTGCTTCTGCCTCCCAAGTGCTGGGACTACAG
>NW_008351360.1:1014550-1014889 GCF_000622305.1 Nannospalax galili | reverse complement strand
CCCAGCACTCCAGAATCAGAGGCAGGTGAATCTCTATGAATTCAAAGGCAGCCTGGGCTACATACCAAGGTCCAGGTCACCCAAAGCTTCATACTGAAATCCTGTCTCAAACAACAGGAACAACAAAAATAGAAAAACAGAGATCTACATTGTACAGGAAGTATACATAGTAAGTATAAGAAAAACAAAATTTAATGAAATATCTATCTATCATCTATCATCTGTCTATCATCTATCTATCTATCTATCTATCTTCTACCTATCATCCATCTATCATCTATCTATCTATCTACTTACCTATCAATCACCTATCTATCATCATCTATATCTGTCTATCTA
>NW_008351360.1:993134-1014467 GCF_000622305.1 Nannospalax galili | reverse complement strand
TATCTACCATCTATCTATCTATCTATCTATCTATCTATCTATCTATCATCTATCTAGCTAGCTATCTATCTTCTATCATCTATCATCTATCATCTCTCATCTATGTGAAATTTCTGAAGGGCACCCCAAATGCCCTTCAGGGTGAGTAGGACTTGTGGATCCGTGATAATCTATCCAGTGTCAGACCTTTTAAGAAAACTGGCTCTGCCCAGGGGAATCTTTACATATAAGATTGAGTTAATTTATATGTAGAGGTGGATTCTTTTCCTGATATGTTTTGTCAGTCATTTAGCTATGTTTATATGGGCACATGAATATTTATTTAATATGATTTTTAATCTTAATTCCAAATTACACATATTTTTGCATTAAAAAGTCATAGCTTTGGGAAACAGTAGCCAAATACAGCAGAGCTATAATAACTTACACATACTGAAATTCATCTCCAGTCAATTCCTTGCTGTGGGAACTGTATTATGCCTTGTATGTTAGATGAAATGATCCATGGTCTGTACCTACTATAGGTTAGGAGAACCAGCCACAATTGACAGCATAAACTGTCTCCAGACAGGTCCAGCTGACTTGGGTGAAGACACACAATGGTAGAAACATGTGGACCAGCATGTCACCCTGTATCACATTACCCAGGTATTCTCACCAATGGCATTGTGTGAACCAAGCTAGGATATGAGAATGAACACATAGATGTCTCTGGGGGTGGAGGATGTGAGGAGTCAGGAGTAGAGTTATTTTTTCATTAGTGCTTTTAGACTAATGACATGACTAAAGGAAGCGAGGGGGCAGCTATGTTTCAACAAACGTTTTCATTCAGAATATTACTGTGAGGTCTCTCTTGAAATAAATGTGGAGGTACTGACGGATGAGACTCCATGAAAACACAATATTTCATTAGCAGAGTAAGAAGCAGTCCCTGGCCTCTAAGGTCCCCAGGGAAATGAGAACTACGGGCAGAGAAAACCTTCCAATCTTTACGCCAAACGCTCTAGAGTTAAGTCTCTGACTTGTGGTGTGCTCAGCGCCCCCTGCTGGTCCTGAGCTCCTCTGCGGGGACGGGGGATTTTGTAGGTACTTACACTGAAATCTCCACACTGTCTTGCGCAGTAATACGTGGCAGTGTCCTCTGTGGTCACAGAGTTAAGCTTCAGGGAAAACTGGTTGTTAGAAGTGTCTCTAGTGATCGAGATGCGACTTTTGAAGTTTGAGTTGTAGCTACTGCTTCCACTATAACTTATGTACCCCATCCATTCCATGCCTTTCCTTGAGGATTGACGGATCCAGCTCCAGTAGTAACAAGATGTGATGCTGTAACCAGAGAGAGTGCAAGTGAGGGACAGAGTCTCTGAGGGCTTCACCAGGCCCGGTCCTGACTCATTCATCTGCACCTGGGACAGTGCACCTGGGGACGAGAAGAATCAACTACTGTCAATCATACTGTAACAACCTCTTCAAGGACACGTATGTGTGATATGGTGACACTCACCTTGGGGATCTGTTACTAGGCACAGAAGAAGAACTAACAGTCTCATCTTCTAGAACACACCCTGTCTTCCTTAGAGACTGCAGCCTAGTGTCAGGTAGAGTGGTGAGTACCCGCAGTCCAGAGGGAGGATTTAACCTAGAGCTGGAAGATGGATTTGCATATGGGGAGTCAGCACTGTCTTTATAAGTAGGAAGGTGGAAAGGTCTCTTAGTTCTTCCTTGAATCAAGGTTGATGTCACTAACGCAGGATTCCTGTTTTGTGAGTCTAGAGTAAGGGAGCTGGTGGAACCTGGGGTCACTGCAAACACTCCCAGGCATGACTCCACCTTCTCCCAGTCCCTCTTCATCTCCTGTGGTAAGGACAGAGGCCAGGGCCCATGTTCCTTTCATATTCGGATTCTTGCTCTGTGACAGCTGAGCCCACATTGCTCCTGCTTTTCTCCCCTTTTCCCATATATGTAATATGTATTCCATCTCCCTATAACTTGGCACACTGTCACATTGTTGTTAAGTGTGATACACACTTGTCTCCTGATTCATCCACCCTGTGGGCTGCACATGCTGAAGGCAGCAGCTGGGCCCTCAGCAATTCCCACGCCACCTCTCCAGGGACCCCATGCATTCTTCACGCTGGCCGGGCTTACAGCCCACCCAGGAGAGGTATGTGATAATGACAGGAAGAGATGTGTGACAGTCCAACTTTAAGGACTCAGCATGGAAGATGCTGACAAAATTTCAGCTGCACTGGCCTCTGCATACCTGAGACTCCTCTTTGGGTTTTCAGAGGTGATGTTTGTGTCTGGGCATGCCACCCTCTCTGCCCACTTTCCTTGTTTTCTAATTCTTTGACTTGGGTCCAGTCTTAATAAACCACTTCTACATGAATCCAAGTTTTCAATTCTGCCCTTGGTGAAGCCAGCCCAGACAGGAGGCCACAGAACGAGAACAAAGAGTTGAAGGACACTGGCTTAGGAAAGGGACTAGCAGTTCTGTTGACAGAGCAGGCATCACCAGTGTTTTTGTCAGCAGTTAGAAATAGTAGAGCCTCTTCTTCCTCAGAAATATAAAGGGCTATGCTGGGAAGTTTTTGGACCTGGTATGGCAGCTCTAACAAGTTCACAGACACAAGCATGGGCCAGAAAGGCTTCAAACAAGAGGACAGAAGATAGGCTAGATGACCACACACACACACACACACCCCACACACAGACAGACACACACACACAGACACACACACACACCACACACACACACAGACATACACACACAGACACACACACAGACACTCACACATACACACACACAGACACACACACAGACACACACACAGACATACACACACTCACACACACACAGACACACACAGACATACACACACTCACACACACAGACATACGCACACTCACACACACAGACACACACACAGACAGAAACACACACATACACACACACAGACAGACACACATACACACACACAGACACACACAGACAGACAGACATACACACATACACACACAGACACACACATACACAGACACACAGAGACAGACAGACACACACAGACATACACACACTCATACACTCACAGATACACACACAGACACACACCACACACACAGACACACAAACAAGACACACACCACACACACACACACTCACACACACATTCACATACAGAGTTTGATGATCATTTAATGAGAGCTTTTTGGGATGGGCACTATAGGATTTTTGAACAACTAAAGATGGTGTGTAAATTCATAATATTAAACTTCTGCTTTTATTGACATGACATGTTTATACATATTTTTGGTCACCAAATGCTAATTTATTAATGCATGTAGAATACACTGACAAAATTCAGGCAGTTAGTATTTCTGTTCATTCAAAAGTTACCATTTCTGTGTTTTGGTCTGGTCTTTCATTATTTTGAGAGATGTTATGGATTGCTACAGACCATGACTGTGCTGTTCTGTTACAGAACTCCACAGGTAACATCTTGTGTCTCAGGATTTACATTATAAGGAAAGCATGCATCACTCACAGCACACACATACTACACACACACAATGTATACAACACACACAGCACACATACAATACTTATAAAATATTCAGAGGCATACAGCACAATGACAGATGACACAGATACACACAACACATGTCACATACATTCATACACATACATTACATAGGTACACATATTAAAAACCCGGGTTATTTCAAAATATTTTCTTCCAATCTATGTTCTAATTCTGTTTTTTTTAATTATTGTTTTTCTTTATTCTTGTTAATTCTACACAGTGAAAATGCCCTTTTCCTCCTACAACTAACAGCCCCTGCAGCCCTCAGTCAGGCTCTTCTCCCAACTTCATGTCTTATGTGTTTTTCAATAACCCACTAAGTTGAGTTAGTGCTGCCATATGTGCATGGGTGTGGGGCTGTCCACCAGACCTTAGGAAACCTATCAGTGGCCACACAGGTGTTGTATAGATGACAGTTCCTTCCGAGTTCATGAGTGTGATGGGCATGCCAGGCCCAGAAGACAGTATTTCCCAGCAATCCTCCCCATCCTCTGGGTCTCACATTCTTTCTGCCTCCTTTTCTGAAATCTACTTTAAAAAATCCATTTTGAAAGAAAAATGTCTTCAGATTTAAAGTACAATTAGACCATTAAAGATAACATATATATTAAGGAAACACCCCAAATATTACAGGTTATTAAAAGAGACATCAGTGGTCCTTGCTATATCTTCATTTTAGTTTTCATTTGAAGAGAATTTCTGATCCATAGAAAAAGGGGATCTCCAGCCTCTTCTGCTCCAGCCAATCAACTAGACCCAAATTTGTATCTGTACTGATCGCCCCCGGCTGGTTGTCAATGCCTCTGCAGGGAGGTTTGTTTCTGATACCACTCTAGCAGACATGAGGAAGGTTCCTATGCAGTGAAATGTTTCATTTCCTGAAGTTTATTGCCTGTTTCACTGAGAGATCAAAAATGAGAGAAAATAGGAGAGAAGCTTGCAGATGGGGAAACACTTCTTTGTGTATGTTTGTGTGTGTGTGTGTGTGTATGTGTGTGAGCATGTGTGTGTGGACATACAGCCTATAACCTTGCACATTCTGGGTAAACTCTATATCTCTGAACTGCAACTCCAGGAACAAAGGAGCAGGTTTATTTGTGATACTGGAAAAGTGTGCATAGTACTGATGTTCTGTGTGTCTGAAGAGTCATCTCAGCGCTCACAGGTGCAGGACACCCATGTGGATACTTCACTGTGCTGTGGGTGTTATGTTATTACACAGCGTGTCGGCTTCTGGATCAGCTCCACTTTTCAGAACTCTAAACAGATGTCAGGTTAGACATCTACTGCGACATTCTTGACTTGAAAAATCGATTTTCCAAGACTCCTGGACTGAAGTTTTATTAAATATGAGCATTGAGAAATGTGGTCTCTTCTCTTACAGTAGTTACTTTTGTACCATGTGATGTTCTACATCTTGATCAGGTCAGAATGTATCCTACATTTAAACATCAGATCAGGAAACAAAACTATCTGGATAGTTAATTCAAAGATTAGCAGATACTGTATCTGTAGAGCAGTTGGGGTTGAACAGTGGTATGTGATGTAGAAGGGCGGCAAGGACACAGGGAATTCCAGCCCTTTGTGTTCTCTGCTAGTGCTTTGGCTGTTGGCTTAGAGCTGCCCATGTCCTGTGAGCCCCCTGCTGGCCCTTTGCAAACTGAAGGGAGGTTACTACAGGGGGTCACAATGAATTTTCCTCACTGTGTCTCTTGCACAGCAGTACATGGCTGTGTCCTCAGATCTCAGACTGTTCATTTGGATATTCAGCATGTTTTTGGAATTGTCTCTGGAGATGGTGAATCAGCCCTTCACAGAGTCTGGGCAGCATTGCTCACTCCTGTCATATTTTATACTTGCCACCCAGTCCAGCCCCTTCCCTGGAGCCTGGCAGACCCAGTTCATCCAGTTGTTACTGGTGAATCCAGAGGCTACAGAGGAGAGTCTCAGGGAATGTGCAGGTTTCATCAAGCCTCCCCCAGACTCTGTGAGCTGCACCTCACAGTGGACACCTGACAACACAGAGAATAGGGAGATGGTCATACATGTCCACTATCCCTCTCACTCATCCACTCACATACTCTGTATATCTAGCTCTCCATAAACTACCGTTTAAAAGAACAAGAAAAACCCAGCTCATTCCCAACTCCATGGCGAGTCTGTGTTCAGTGCTGATCACTGAATGGGAACACCTGGGATTCCAGGCCTGGGCTCCTCTGCCAGAGCTGCCTGTGAAGGCTGGGCTGGTTTCCATGCTTAGAGGGAGCCCCATTTGCATGTCTTCCTGCTATTTAGTAGTAGCTGGGGTTGGATGCTCTGAAGAAGACAATGATCAGAGCAGATAGAATGTGATTGTATCTGGGGACACTGATGCGATTTATAGACTAATAGATGATGTGATAACTTAGTATGTGCTTGTTCCTTGTTAAAGATTAACCATGCCTCATTCTTTTAACTTGTGTTGTATGTGCACAGAACATGAATTATATGTCGTACTATGATGTTCTTTTTTTTAAAAAAAATATTTTTATTTATTATCTTTATTTTATGTGTATGAGTGTATTGCCTGCATGTATGTGAGTGCACCTGTGTCATGCAATGCCGTGGAGGTCAGAAGAGGGCTTCAGATTCCCCTGGAACTGGAGTTAATGACAGTTCGTAGCCACCATGTGGGAACTGGGAATTGAACCTGGGTCCTCTTCAAGAGCAGTCAGTGCTCTTAACCACTGAGCCATCTCTCCAGCCCCTTGATCTGTTTTTATAAAGCTGTGTCTTCCCCATTGTTAGGGCCTGTGAACTTTTGCTTAGGACAGGTGTCACCCCCTCTTCAAGAGCAGTCAGTGCTCTTAACCACTGAGCCATCTCTCTAGCCCCCACAAAATAGTATTTTAACAAGACAGTTGGTTACTGTAATGTAAAAATGCAGCACTGTGATGAGACAATAGACCATTGTGATCCAGCAATGATGTGTTGTGTTGAGGCAGTGGAGCATTGTGATAAAAAAGTGTATCTTTGTGTTTCACAGTGATGATTTTAATTATCAGACATGAAACATTGTGATGATATTTCACTATGGACCACTGTGAAAAAACAGTGGAGCAATGTGATGGAACAAGTGACAATTATCACAGAAAAATGAGCATTGTGATGATGCAATAGAGAATTGTGATGTAAAAAAATGAAGTATTAACTATGATTAGATATTGGACCATTGTGATGGAACAGCAAACCTTATGATGGAATAATCAAGGATTATAATTGAACAATGGATCATTGTGAGAGAACAGTGGATGAATTCATTGAAATGGTGGACCAATTGATATAAAAATGGAGCATTGTGATGAGACACTGGACCATTGTGATTGGACTGTGGACCACTGTGATATAACAATGGAAAACTGTGATGGAACAGTGGACCACTGAGATGCAAAAAAGTAATGCTGTAATGAGATAGTGAGCATTAGGATGGGAAACTGGACAACTGTGCTCTAGCAATGAACTATTGTGATGGGACAGTGGACAACTCTGATGCAGCAGCACTGGAGCACTTTGATTTAGACCGTGAAAAATTGTGATAGAACAGCAGATAATTGTGATGCAATGATGGAACATTGTGATCAGACAGTGAACCATTTTGATGAAACACTGCAGCTTTGTGATAGGAAAATGGACCACTATGATACAAAAATGGGGCATCATATTAAAAAAACAAAGCATTGTCGTGGGACAGTGGACAATTTTGATGCAACAATGGAGTTTTCTGACAGGAGAGTTGACCACTGTAATGCCAAAATGGAATATTGTGATAAGACAGTTAACCACTAGGATGTCAAAATGGAGCATTATGATGAGACAATGGACCATTGTGATGTTAAAATGGACATTATTATTGGACAGTTAGGCACTGTGATGAAATAATGGACCATTGTCATATAACAATGGAGAATTTTGATGCAATAATTGAGCATAGTGATGAGGTAGTTGAACATTGTGATGGTGCATAGAACACTGATGAAATGATAGATTATTAGGACAGGACAATGGACCATTTTGATTCAACAATGGAGCCTTGTGATGAGACAGCAGACCATTGTAATATAAGAATGGAGCTTTGTTATAGAAGAGTGGACCACTGCGAAACAACAATGGACCATTGTGATGTAACAATGTAATATTTTTAATTGAAAGTGGATCATTGTAATGTAACAAAGGAGCATTATAATAGAAGAGTGAACCTTTGGGATGCAATGATGGAGCCTTATGATCAGACATGAGCTTGTGCTGGCACAGTGGACCACTGTGATGTCACAATGGAGTATTTTCCTCAAATAATGAGCACTGTGAATGGGCAGTTGACCATTGTAATGCAACAATGTAGCATTGTGAGGAGAAAGTGGACCATTGAGATATAACGATGGAGCACTGTGATAGGACAATGGAACACTGTAATGGCACAGTACACCACAGTTATGTAACAATGCAACCTTTTGATAAGACGATGGAGTCATGTGATACAATAATCAAACCTTGTGATGAGAGAAAAGTACATTGTGATAGGGCAATTGATCATAGTGATTCAGTAGCAGAGGCCTTTTAAAATTCCTTATCTAGTTTTGTGCATTTCATGTAATATTTCTTAATCAAATTTAGAGCCCCCTTACCAGCCACACTCCCACCATAGCCTTCCCAACTTGATTTCATGAATTCTATCATATGTGTCAACTCCTATCTGGTCAAGTATTTGTACCCAGAAGTCCTTCTGAGCAAGTTAAGTAACAGAGCCTTGTGATGAGACAATGGACTAGTGAGATATTATGATGGAGTACTAGGATTGGATAGTCCAGTGTTATGAGGAAACAGTGAACCATTTTCATATAACAGTGGAGCATTATGATTGGACAGTGTACCGTTGTGATGCAACAATGGAAATTTGTTATTGGACAATGAACATTGTAATGGGAAAATGAACCATTATGATGCAACAATGAATCACTGTGGTTGGACAACGAACATGGTAATTGGACAATGGATCGTTGTGATGTAACGATGGAGCTTTTTCATTGAGCAATGTACATTTTGATAGGATAATGGACAGTGTGATGCAATAATGCAAAACTGTGAGAAGACATTGGAACATTTTTATGGGAGAATGGAGCATTGTGATACATCAATATTGCATTGAGCCTAGACATTCAACAACTTTGATGTTACAATGGAGCATTGTGAAAAGATTATGGACCCTTGTGATGAGAAAGTGGACCATTGTTTTATAACAATGGATCACTGTGATGAGACAGTATATGGCTATGATACAACAATGGAACATGTTGATGAGACAGTGCAACACTATGATCGAACAGTAGAGCACTGTGATGCCAAACTAGAGCACCATTGTAGACATGTGAGCATTGTGCTGGGATGGAAAACCATTGCAATGTAACAATGGATCTATGTGATAGGACAATTGACCATTATGATGCAAGTCTGAACATTGTATTGAAACAATGAAGCACTGTGATGGGAGAGTGGAACATTGTAATGCAGCAAAGGAATTTTCTGATATGCAAGGGACTGTGGTGATGTCAAAATGAAGCACTGTGATAAGACATTAAAGCACTGTGATGGTACAATGGACCATAGTGATGTAACAATGCAGCCTTGTGATAGGACAGTGGAACTGTGATAAAATAATGTAGCAAGGTGATGAGAGAATGGAACCTTTTGATGGGTGCATAGAATACTCTGCTTCAACAATGAAATATTGTGATGGGACAATGACCCACTGTGAGGTGAGAGTGGACAATTGTGATGCAATCACTGTTATATAAAAATGGAGAATTTTTATAGGACAGTGGCCAATTACAATGCAACATTGCACTATTTTAAATTGAAACTGAGCAATTGTGATATAGAAAGAAACATTATGATACAACAGTGAACCACTGGAAAGAAATCAATGGAGCATTATGTTTGGAAAATGAGCACTATAATGGGAGACTGGATCATTGTGATGGTACAGTGGAGCATTTTGATTGGACAATATGTAATGTGATAGGACAGTGGATCACTGTGATGTAACAAAAGATCATTGTGTTTTGGCAATGAGCATTGTGATGGAACAGTGAACAATTGTGATGCAATAATGGAGCATTGCAATTGGACAATGAGAATTGTGATTGGACAATGGACCATTGTGATGTAGCAACAGAACATTTTGATTGGACAATAAGAATTGTGAAAGGCTAGTGGAGCTTTGTAATGAAACAATATAACACTGTGATGAAAGAGTGAACCATTGTGATGTTATAATGGAGGACTGTGATAGGACATGGAACAGTGTGATGGTAGAGGGGATCATAGTGATGCAAAAATGGAGCATTATGATAGTGAAGCACTTTGATGCAATAATAGATCATTTTCATAAGAAAGTGGAACATTACGTTGGAAGAGAGGATGATTTTGATACAAAAAGGAAGCATTGTGATGCAGCAATGGAGCAAGGTCATAATACACTGGGGAATTTTGATGGGAAAGTGAACCATTGCAATATAACAAAGGAGCATTATGATGGGACAGTGGGACATTATGTTGGGAAAGTGGATCATTGTGTTGTAACAATGAAACATTGTGATGTGATAGTGAATGACTGTGACACAAAATGGAACATTTTGATGAAATGAGAGGATGGAATATTTTATGGCAATATTGGCCAATTGTTTTGCAACAATGGAGCATTCTGGTGGGCTAGGTAAGCACGGTATTAGAAAAGTGGACCACTGTGATGTAACAATGAAGAATTGGGGTGACTCAATGAAGCATTGTGATGGGAGAGAAGACCATTGTGATACAATAATGTAGCACTGTACTGAGTGAGGACAGTTGGTTGTGGTAATTAAAAAAGGCATTGGGATATGACAGTGGACAACTGTGATGCAACAGAAGAGCATTGTGAGGAGACAACAAAGCACTGTAATGTGACAGTGGAGCATTTTGAGAGGACATTGTTCCATTTTGCTGCAAAAGTATTGCATTGTGATGATACTGTAGAGCATTGTGATGGGAAAATGGACCATGTGATGTAACCGTGGAGTATTGTGATGAAACAATGGAGCACTATAATGCAATAATGGAACATTATGATAAGATTTTGCAACATTGTGGTTGGACAGTGGACCACAGTGATGCAAAAACGAAACATTGCAATTAGACATTGGACTACTATGATGCAACTATGGAACATTGTGAAGAAAATGTAGATGGCTGTGATGGGAAAGGGGACCACAGTGTTGTAACAATGGAGGATTATCATGGCACAGTAGGTTTCTGTTATCTCATAATACAGAATAGTGATGAGACAGTACAACATTAAGAAGGATAATGGAGCATCGTGATAGAACATGAGCATTTTGATGGGAGGGTGGACCACTGTAGTATAACAACAGAGAATTATAATGAGACAATGTAGCAATGTAATGGGAAAGTGGGCCACTATGAGGTAATAATGGATCATTATGCTAGAATAGTGGATCTTTGTGATACCACAATGGTACTTGTGATGAGACAATGGAGCACTGTGGCAGGACAATACACTCTGGTGATACAGTAATGGAGCTCTGTCATTGGTCAGGGGAGGATTGTGATAGGACAGGACACTTGTGATGTAACAATGGAATGCTGAGATGTGACTGTGGGAAACTGTGATGCAATAGTGGAGCACTGTGATGAGACAATGCAGCATTGTGATATGACAGTATACCACTATGAAGTAACAGTACAGAATTTTGAAAGGACAGTGGTCCATCTTGTTGCAAAAATATTACATTGTGATGAGACATTGTGATGGGATAATGGACAATTGTGATACAAAAATGAAGCATTGACATTAAGTATTGGAATATTGTGATGCAATAATGGCGACTGTGGATGATTTTTATGGTGGTTGTCGATTGTAATGTAACAGTGAAGCATGATGAGTGAACCATTGTGGTGTAATAGTGAAGTATTGTAATTGAAAAATGAATGATGGGACAGTGGACCACTGTGATGCAACAGTGGAGTCTCATGATGATACCTTGAACTATTCTGATATCCGAATGAAGCATTGTTACAGGAGACTGAACTATTGTGATGCAATAATGGACTACTGTGATTCAACAGTGGAATATTTTGAATTGAAAGTAGACCATTGTTATGTAACAATGTAGCATTGTAATGAGATAGTGGACCATTGAGATGTAACAATGGAGTTTTATGTTAGGAAATTGGTTAATTGTTGTTTTTCAGTAGACCATAGTTGATATAATAGTGCAGACTCGTTATAGGACATTGGTACAACAATGGATCATTGTGTTGAAACAGTGGACCGAGGTGAAATGACAATGGATCATTGTGATACAACAATGGAGTGCTGTGATTCAACAATGAGCATTGTGATCAATGAAGCATTATGATGAAACAATGGAGAATTTTGATTAGACAATGTGTATTGTGATATAACATTGGACAGTTGTGATGCAGCAATGTAGTATTGTGATGGTACAATGGATCATAGTGATATAAAAGTGGTGCACTGTGATAGGGCAGTGAAGTATTGTGATGCAATAACAGAACATTGTGATAAGAGAGTGGAACATTTTAATGGGAAATTAGATCATTTTGGTGCATCCATGGAGCATTGTGCTGTGATAGCTGAAAACTGAATGAACACAGACCATTAAATATGCAGCATTATCATAGGATACTGGAACAGTTGGTACAACAATGCAGCGTTATGCTTAAACAATGCAGTGGAGCAATGTGATAGAAAAGTAAACCATTGTGATGCAACAAGGGAGCCTTGTGATGAGACAGAGGACTACTGTGATGTAAGGATTGAGCATTGTGATAGTACAGTGAGCCATTGTGATGTATCCATGAACTATGCAGCAGTATGATAACATAGCAGACAATTGTGATATATCAACTGTACGTTGTTATGAGACTTTAGAGATTTTGTTGGGACAGAGAACCATTATAATATAACAATGGAGCACTGTGAAGAGACAATGAAGCACTTTGATGAAGTGATGAACATTGTATTGAGAGAATGGAGAATTAGAATAAAAAAGTGTACCTTTGTGATAACAAAGTGGAGCAATATGATGGAGCAGGGAACCATTATGGCATTGTGGTGGTACACTGGGTGTTGTAAAAGGACAGTAGACAACTTTGATGAGAGTCATGTGTTGCGATGGAACAATGGACCACTGTCATCCAACAATGGAGCACTGTGATGAGAAAGTGGACATTTTGATGTAATAATGGAGTATTTTGATAGGACACTGTGCAATAATGGAACATGATGATAATACAGTTGAGCAGTGTGATGGACAGTGATGTAAAAATGAACCACTGTGATGAGACAGTGGAGAATTTTGTAACAATGTATCAATGTAATAAGACAGTGGATCACAGTGATGAAAATATGGAGCATTGTTATATGATGATTGAACACAGTGAATTCTATGTGGACCATTGTGATGTAACAATGGAACATTATGATTTGACAGCAAATTACCATGATGCAAAAATGGACCCTTGTGTTTGAATTATGAACCTTATGATGGGACAGTGGACAATTGAGATTGACAATGGAGCACTCTGAAAAGACAATGGAACATTATGATGGGACAGTGTACTATTGTGATATAGCAATGGAACTTTGTGATAGGAGAGTGGAACATTGCCATGCAACAATGAGCCATCATGATGTAACAATTGAGCATTGTGATGGGATAATGGGCCATCGTAATGCCACAATGGAGCATACTAAGAGAGTGGTGAATTGTGATGGGAAAGTAGACTGTTGTGATATAACAATGAAAGATCGTGATGTGACAGTGGAACTCTGTGATATAATGATGGAGTTTTGTGAAGATACAGTGGACAATTATCATGTAACAAAGGAGGACTGTGATGAAATATCAGAGAACTGTGTGGACAATTTGTGATGTATCAATGGAATATTGTGATAAAGTAATGGATAATATGATCCAAAAATGGAGCATTGTGATGAGCGAGTAGAGGATTTTCCTGGAAAAATAGATCATTATGATGGCACACTTGAAGATGGTGATGCAACAGTGGATTATTGAGATGTGACATTGGACAGTTGTGATGCAACAGAGGAGCAATGTGATGAGGCAATGTAGGACTGTGATGTGACAGTGAAACAGTTTGAGATGACAGTGGTCTATTGTGATGCAACAATGAAGCATGATGTTTTGATAATGTAGTATTGTATTGGGATAATGAGAAATCATGATGTAACAATGGAGCATTGTGATAGGACAGTGGACAATTGTGTTGCAAAAACAGAGCAATGTGATATGACAATGGACAGCTGTTATTCAACAATGGATCTTTGTGATTAGACATTGACTGTTGTGATTAAACAGTGGAGCATTGTAATGAAACAATTGAGCATTGTGAAGAGAAATTTGGGAATCATGATGCAACAATGCAGTGTTGTGATTACATATTGGACCATGCTGATGTAGCTATGGAGAATTATGAGGAGACAGTGAAAATTTCTGAAGGGATAATGAACCATGGTGATGCCACAATGGAACAGTTTGATGAGATAGTGGAGCAATGTGATGAGACCATGGAACCTTTGATTGAATGATCTAACAAATTTTATAGGAGAATGGACATTCTAATGCAAAAGTGGAGTATAATGATGAGACATGGAGGCATTGCAATGAGATCTGTAACACTGTGATGCAACAGCTGAGCATTGTGATAGAACAATTGATCATTGTGATATAAGACAGGAGCACTGTGATGGGACAGTGGAGCATGGTGGTATAGCAATGCATTATTGGGATTGAATAGTGCATCATTCTGATGCAACAATTGAGAACTTTGATAGGACAATGAACAACTGAGAAGTAAAAGTGGAGCACTTTGTCGTGACAGTGACATTGGCATAGAAGAATGGAGCATTGTGATGAAGCAATGGAGCATTGTGACTAGACAATGGAGTACTGTTACACCATAGTAGACCATTGTGATCCCCAAATTGAGGAGTGTAATACACCAGAGGGGCATTATTTTGGGAAAGTGGAACATTGTTTTGTAGCAATAGAACAATGTGATAGGACTCTGTGTCATATTGATAAAAAGATGATCTTTATGAGTGGACATTGAGCATTTTCATGGGTCAGTGGACCATTGTGATGTAAAAACAGAACATTGTGATGACATAATGGAACCTCTTAATTGGGCATTGGAAGAAGAAAGAGAGCATGGGGATAGGACAATAGACAAGTGTGATGCAAAAATAGGGCATTGGGATCAGAGAGCATAATGATGAGACAAGGGAGTATTGTGATGAAATAGTAGAACACTGTAATGCAACAGGGGAGAGTTGTGATGAATCAGTAGAGCATTGTTGCAAGGCAGTCGGTGATCATAATGTAAAAATGGAGTGTAGTGATGAGACATTGGAGTATTTTGATGGAAGGATGGAGTATATTGGTGAGAGTGTGGAGGAACGTCATTGGTCAGTGGATAATTGGAATGCAGCAATAGAGCATGGTGCTTAGACAGTATAGTACTATTATGTGAAAGTAGACCATTGTCATCCAAAACTTGTGCACTGTGATGCAAAAGTAGGGCATTGTGATGGGACAGTAGACTATTATTTTTAATAATGGGGCACTGTAATTAAACACGAACATTTTGATTAAAAAAACAGATCGTTGTTACTGGACATTAAGTGTTTTGATATAAGTGGACCATTTTGATATAGCAAAGGAATATTGTGATGATACAATGGAACATTGTGATAGGAAATTGGACAATTGTGCTGCGAAATGAAGCATGGTGATAGGACAATGAAGAATGGTCATGAAAAAATAGAGCATTGTGATAGGACAATGGATTATAACGATGTAACAATAGAGCTTTGTGATGGGCTGGTGGACAATTGTCATGCGAAATGGGGGATCATTGTAGTTAAAAATGGAGCACTATGATATGGCATAGACCTCTGTGATGTAATTATGGGACATAACAATGAGGCAATAGAACATAGTGATGGGAGAGTGGGCCTTCACAATGTACAAGTGGAGCAATTTGACAGTACACTGGTAACCTATGATGCAATGTTGGAATATTATGATGAGAAAATGGAGCATTTCAATGAGCCAATAGACCATTGTCATATAAAACTGCAACATTGTGATGGGATATTGCATCTGTTTGATGTAACAAAGCATATTTAGTGAAGAAAGTTTATCATTGTGATCAAGGAATAAGCATTGTGTTTAGACAACAGGGCATTGTGATTGGACATTGGATCATTTTGATGACAAGAGAGCATTGTGAGATCACAATCGAGAATTGTGATGACAAATTGAGAATTGTTTTGGGGTAGTGACATATTGTGATGCAACAATGAAGCAATGTGGTAAGTCTGTGGAAAACTGATTTAACGCATTGTAAATGATATATGGGGAACTGTGATGCAACAATGGAGCACTGTGATTGAAGAATGGATCAGTGTAATGCATCTATTTAGCATTTGATACAATAGTGGACCATTGTAATGTAACAATGCAGCATTGTGCTGCAACAGCAGAGCACTGTGTGATCAAATGTGAGCACTGTATTGACTAAATAGAGATTATTTAGGGGCAGTGAACAATTTTAATGCAACAAGGAAGCATTGATGTGGCACTGTAGCATTCTAGTGGGACAGTGGTACATTGTGATAAAATAATTGGGAAGAGTGATGAGACAGTAGAGGATTGTGATACAACAAAGGAGCATTTATATTAGAGAGTGGAGGACTTTCAGGGATATTTTGCAACTGTGATGCAACAATGGAGTACATTGGTCAGAAATGGAGCATTGTGTCAAGATTTGTGAACAGACAGTGAACCACTGAGTTTCATAAAGTGAGCACAGTGATAAGACAGTGAAGCATTGTGATGCAACAAATGAGCTTCTTGATAAGAATAGAGGACCATCAAAGGACAGTAGAACATTGATGATGTGCACTTGGTTATTCGACAAAGGAACACTGTGTTGAGAGAGTAAAAAATTGTCAGGTGGCAGATCCGGCCTTAGTAGGCTAAGGCTGAGATCCTAGCAGACAGCCTGAGAGGGTGGGTTCAGACCTACATCTGTGTAGCAGGCTCAGATCTAAGCAGACTGCCAGAAAGTGCCTAGTTCTGGTCTCCCTCTGGCCTCCATCTAGCAGAGGGCCTGAGAACACAGGGGACTGTCTGAGAGCCCCAAATCCTGCCTCCACATGGATGTGAGCTTCCCCTAATTTTGCCATACCCATGCCCCTACCTTGGATTTCGTGAGTCCCCTCCCAAGGCCACAGGGAAGATATGGCGTTGGTAGGCTAAGGCTGAGAGCCTAGCAGACAGCCTAAGAGGGTGGATTCGGACCTCCATCTATGTAGTGCCTCAGATCTCAGCAGATGATCAGGGATTGCTCAGCTCTGGCCTCCCTCTGGCCTCCTTCTGGCATAGGGTTGAGAATGCAGGGGACTGCCTGAGAGAACCTGGATCCTGCCTCCATATGGTGAAGGAAACCTGAGTGTACCTGACTTGAAACTGAAATGGGCTTCTGTGGGTGTTCTGATTAGCTGATCTAAAGCCATCAGTTCCCTCCAGATTAAAACCGAGAGAATCTGAACCCTGTAACAACCAGCTTTACATAACCAATAAAGAAAGGATCTAGGCACCAGGATAATAAAAACAGAAGCATACCTCAACTTAATTCCCATATCAGAATCATAAACAACAAAATAAATGTACATGCTAAAACCACAATGAAAGAATAATAAAATGGAAAGCTAAAAGACTATGTCCCCACCCAACTCGACCAATCCTACAGAAGAGTTCTACAAGTATAACCCCCTATAGATAACCCAGGACACTGAATTTAAAAGAACAATCATACACATGATCAAGGAATTCAATGAAATTAAAGAATGCACAAATAAACAAATCAAAGAGCTAAAAGAAGATAGGGATAAACTTCTGAATTAATTCACTAAGGAGATAGAAAGATTGAAGAAAACTCAGGCAGAAATGAAGAAAGAAGTGCAAAATTCAATAAGCCAACTTTAAACAACAGGGGAAAGCCTCACCACTAGAATGAACGAAATAGAAAACAGAATATCAACACTGGAGGATGAAGTTGAAGAATTGGACCACTCAAGCAAAGATCATGGAAAAAATTTAAAAACACAGGAATGGAATATGCAAGAGATGTGCAACACCATGCAAAGACACAATCTACGAAATATAGGAATAGAGGAAGGAGAAGAATTTTAGGTTAATGGTGTTGACCATATCTTAAACAGGATTGTAGAAGAGAATTTCCTGAAATAAAGGAAAGACATCCCCATACAAATACAGGAACCACATAGAACACCAAATAGACAGGATCGGAAAAGAAACTTCCCATGACATATAATACTAAAAACACTAAATGTACAGAACAGAGAGAATACTGAAAGCAGCAAAAGAAAAATAAGTCACATACAAATGAAAGTCCATCAGAATTACAACTGACTTATCAAAGCAAACTCTGAAATTCAGTAGAGACTGGACCAAGGTATTTCCAGTTCTATATGACAATAGATGCCAGCCCAGAATACTACACCCAGCAAAAATGTCTATTATAGTTGAAGGGGAAAGAAAAATCTTCCACGAAATGAAAAGCCTGAAAGAATGCATGTCCCAAAACCATCCCATCAAAGAATACTTTAAGCGATACAGAGAGCAGAGAGAGAAACAACTATACCCTAGAGGCAATGAAATAAAATAAACAAAGGTATAATCTAGGAAACACAAAATTACACAGAGAACACATATAGAAATCAAAATGATGGCAAACAATAATATCTTTCAATAACAACCTTAAATATCAATGGACTGAACCCCCTGTCAAAAGACACAGGCTAAGCAAATGGATTAAGAAACAAAATCCATCTCTTTGCTCGCTGCAAGAAACACATCTCACCTTTAAGGACAGGCACCACCTTAAGGTAAAAGGATGGAAAAGAATATTCCAAGCAAATAGCACTAATAAACAAGCAGAGGTTGCAATTCTAATATCTGGCAAAATAGACTTTGAAGTAAAACTAGTCAGAAGAGATAAGGAGGGTCACTTCATTCTGATCAAAGGAACAGTTAACAAAGAAGGTATTACAAACTTTAACATATGTGCACCAAATTCAGGTGTACTCAAATTCATAAAAACAACACTACAGGACTTTAAGACACAGATTAACCCCAACTCAGTAATAGTAGGGCACTTCAATATTCCACTGTCTCCATTAGACATGTCAACTGGACAAAGAAAAAACAGAGAGAAATCTGAATTAAATGACCTAACAGACATCTTTCGATTATTCCACCGAAACACCAAAGAATACACTTTCTACTCAGCACCCCGTGGAACTTTTTAAAAAATTAACCACATACTGGGCCACAAAAAAACCCTCAACAAATGAAAAAATATTGAAATAATTTCCATCCACAAAGCAATAAAGCTCAAAATCAACACTGGATTAAGTCCTAGTCACTACAAGAACTCATGGCAATTGAACAACACACTCCTAAACAATGAGTGGGTCAAAGAAGAAATTAGGAAAGAAATAAAATAATCAATTCCTGGAATTCAATGAAAAAGACAATAAAATACAACACAACCTCTGGAACACATTAAAAGCAGTCCTAAGAGGGAAGTTTATAGCTCTAAGTGCTTACATTAAAAAATTGGAAAGAGCCCAAATAAATGACCTAACACTGCAACTCAAGGCATTGGAAAGGCAAGTAGAAATGAAACCCAAACCCAGGAGAAGAGAAGAAATAACAAAAATCAGAGCAGAAATTAATGAAATAGAAACAAAGGAAAGAATACAAAGAATCAATGAATCTAAGAGCTGGTTCTTTGAAATGCTAAGCAAAATAGATAGACCCTTAGCCCAGTTAACCAACAGAAAGAAAAATCAAATCCAAATCAACAAAATCAGAGATGAAACAGACACCCAAAAGGTCCAGACCATTATAAGGCAATATTTTAAAAACCTATATGCTACTAAATCTGAAAGTCTAAAAGTAATGGATGGATATCTGAAATCATGGGAACCACAAAAGTTAAACCAAGAAGAAATCAACATTTTAAACAGACCCATAACATATAGGGAAACTGAAACAGTAATGCAAAGCCTCCTAACTAAAATAAATGCTAGGCCCAGATGTATTTACAGCAGAATTCTACCAGACATTTAAAGAAGACCTCCAACCAATGCTACTTAAATTATTCAAAATGATAGAAACAGAGGGAGAACTCCCAAATTCCTTCTATGAAGCCAACATCACTCTAATACCTAAACTGGGTAAAGACAACCAAAAAAGAAAACTATAGAACCATATCCTTAGTGAACATAGATGCAAAAATTCTCAACAAAATACTTGGAAACCACATACAGATACACATCAAGAAGATCATTCATTGTGATCAAGTAGGCTTCATCCCAGAGATGCAGGACTGGTACACTATACTCAAGTCAATAAATGTCATTAATCATATAAATGGATTCAAAGATAAAAGCTATATTGTCATCTCAATAGATGCAGAAAAGACTTTTGACAAAATTCAGAATGCATTTATCATCAAAGTCCTATAGGGAATTGGACTGGAAGGAACATACCTCAACATAATTAAAGCTATGTACAGCAAACCCACAGCCAACATCATTCTAAATAGGAAATACTGGAAGAATTCCCATTCAAGAACAATACAAGGATGCCCACTGTCTCCACTCCTTTTCAACATAGTGCTTGAAATGCTTGCTAGAGCAATAAGAGAGGAGAAAGAAATTAAAGGAGTACTAATTGGAAAAGAAGCGGTCAAAATATCCCTTTTTGCAGATGATATGATACTATACGTAAGTGATCCCAAAAGTTTCACCAGAAAACTTCTAGAATGTCAATTGTCAGGAGCTGGAGAAACAACAATCATTACCAAAAAATATAATATAGCTCTACAAACAGTTGACTTAAGCAGGACATTCTGCTTGCACAAGTAACCTTGGGAAAGAATTTATGGCAAGGTTATCTTTCTCTTCCCCTTGCAAACAGTTCTCGGAAAAGATAAGTCATGCAGTAATCTCTTGGAACACCTGGTGGTCAGTCACATTGCTGAATTGCTCAGTCCCTCTCCCATATCCATAAGAATGCTGTAACCTTTGACCAACTTCTTCAACCCCTTCTAAATACAAACTGTATATAAGGAAAGCTTGCAGTTCAATAAAGCGAACCCTTGACAAGTGGACTTGCTTGGGCTCCGTCTCCTCTTTCTCGCCTGTTTTTCTTTTCAGGGAGTGGTCCCCCTCGAGCTTTACCTGTACAGGGTCCCCGCAGGCGGGGGCAAGTGGCGCCTAAACGTGGGGCTCAAGGTACAGACCCTCGCCAGAAAGAGACGGTTGAAGACAGACCCGGGTACGCGTTTGAGGACGGCCTCCGACAAAGTGAAAGTATCTGTGCCGGATCGCCGCCTCATTTGTTCTGCACTCTCACCGCTCATGAGGAGCTGCTGATCTGAGGTAAGTAAGTGGTCTCTGTCTCAAAAAATGGGCCAGCAACTGTCTAAGGAGGCTATTTTTATTAGGGACTTGAAGGCCTCCCTCAGAGAAAGAGGAGTCCGAGTTAAGAAAAAAGATCTTGTAAATTTTTTC
>NW_008351360.1:914358-989214 GCF_000622305.1 Nannospalax galili | reverse complement strand
GAGGAGAAAGAAATTAAAGGAGTACTAATTGGAAAAGAAGCGGTCAAAATATCCCTTTTTGCAGATGATATGATACTATACGTAAGTGATCCCAAAAGTTTCACCAGAAAACTTCTAGAATGTCAATTGTCAGGAGCTGGAGAAACAACAATCATTACCAAAAAATATAATATAGCTCTACAAACAGTTGACTTAAGCAGGACATTCTGCTTGCACAAGTAACCTTGGGAAAGAATTTATGGCAAGGTTATCTTTTTCTTCCCCTTGCAAACAGTTCTCGGAAAAGTAAGTCGTACAGTAATCTCTTGGAACACCTGGCGGTCAGTCACGTTGCTGAATTGCTCAGTCCCCCCCCATACCCATAAGAATGCTGTAACCTTTGACCAACTTCTTCAACCCCTTCTAAATACAAACTGTATATAAGGAAAGCTTGCAATTCAATAAAGCGGACCCTTGACAAGTGGACTTGCTTGGGCTCCATCTCCTCTTTCTCGCCTGTTTTTCTTTTCAGGGAGTGGTCCCCCTCGAGCTTTACCTGTACAGGGTCCCCGCAGGTGGGGGCAGTCAATTCTTTCAGTATGGTGGCAGGTTATAAAATTAATCTACAAAAATCATTAGCCTTTCTATATACCCATAGCAAGCAATTGGAGAAAGAATTTAGGGAAATTCTCCCTTTCACAATTGCTTCAAAAAAAAATAAAATAAAATATTTTGGAATAAATCTGACCAAAGACATCAAAGATCCCTACAATGAAAAATTTCAACCCAAGTACACACATGTTTTAAAAAAGAGATTGAGGAAGACACCAGGAGATGGAAGGACCTCCCATGTTTGTGGATTGGAAGAATTAATATTGTGAAAATGACCATCCTACCAAAAGCAATATATAGATTCATTGCAATCCCAATCAAAATCCCCATGACATACTTCACAGAATTAGAAAAAATCCATGCTTAAATTCATAAGGAAGAACAAAAGACCACGGATAGCCAAAGTAACCCTGAGCACAACAAGCAATGCTGGGAGTGTGGGGAATTACCATACCAGATATCAACGTATACTATTGAGCTATAGTCTTAAAAACAGCATGGTACTGGCACAAAAATTGACACATAGATCAATGGAACATCATTGAAGATCCAGCCCCAAGTACACAAAATTTCAACCACCTAATATTTAACAAATGTGCTAAGAACACACAACAGAAGAAAGACAGCCTCTTCAATAAATGGTGCTGGAAACTGGGTCTCCACGTGTAGAAGAATGAACCTAGATCCTTATCTTTCACCTTTCATAAAAGTCAACTCCAAATGCATCAAAGACATCAATGAGAAACTGGAAACCCTGAAACTATTAGAAGAAAATATTTGCAGTAACTTACAAGATATAGGTGTCAGGAAGGATTTTCTAAATCAGATAAAAGTTGCTCAGGAATTAAGGTCAGCAATCAACAAGTGGGACCTCATGAAACTAAAGAGCTTCTGTACAGAAAAAGAAAAAATCAAAAAGTGAAGAGAAAATCCACAGAATGGGAAAAAATCTTCACCAGTGATACTGCTGGCAGATGTTTAACATCCAGAATATATAAAGAACTCAAAAAACAAAGAAGCGAGAAACCAAATGACCCAATTAAAAGATGGGTTAAAGATCTAAATGGAGAGTTCTCAAAGGAAGAAATAAAGATGGCTAAGAAACATCTCAAAAAGTGCTCAACATCGTTAGTAATCAGGGAAATCCAAATTAAATCCCCTCCCTAAGTTATCATCTTACTCCAATCAGCCTGACTAGGATCAAGAGAACAAGTGATACGAAATGTTTGTGAGGATGTGGAGAAAGCATAATGCTCATTCACTGCTGGTGGGATTGCAAACTAGTGCAATCTCTATGGAAAACAGTGTGGAGAACTCTTAAAAACCTAAAAAATGAACCTACCATATGACCCAGTTATACCACTCCTTGGCATACACCCAAAGGTCTCATCCTATTGTAGAAACACTTGAACAGCCATGTTTTTTGCTGCTCTTTTCACAATAGCTAAGAGATGGAAGCAACCTAAGTGCCCCTCAACTGATGAGTGGTTAACAAAAATGTGTATTTATACAATGGAGTTCTGTTCAGCAGTAAAGAAAGATGAAATAATGAAATCTGCAGGTAAACGGATGGATCAAGAAACTTTTATACTAAGTGAAGTAACACAGACTCTGAAAAACAAACGACGTATGTTCTCCCTTATATGTAGATCCTAGCACCAAATCCTTTTATATTTCAGGTCCTTTTAATAAGATGATGCTATACAGCAGTCCCTTCTGCATGAAATAACTACCATCATCACGACTTCAGCTGAGCCTGATTACTAAACATAGTCACAAGTGGGCTTGTTGACAGTTGTACTCATTCATTAAAGAAGGGCCAAGCAGGATCACCTGACCCTTACTGGAGTATCCAGCCACTCTTCCCTGCCAACTGTATGTAATTTAACCCTAATCACACATGGTCTCCTGGATTTCGGGAGATTTAAAGTATACAATCTGTGGAAGGCTAGGAAGAGAAGGAAGGACACATGCTGGGTAAAGGCTATCCAATGTGCATACCCCCAGGTCATACATACACCTCAGCATGCCCTCAGTTATCTTGGTAAGTAAGCTCAATAAATTCATTGGTTCCCCACTAAAACTTTAATGAAATATTGGCTTGATACTAGAACCTTTAAAGGAATAAGCATTGCTTAGCCAGGAAAAGAAGTCTCACAACAGATGGAAAATTTATTTGTTAATGCTATTATGTCTCATACTTATTTTAAAAAACAGAAAACAATAATGTAAAAGATGTTAAAAGGATATGGGAATGGAGATATTTTCCAAAATACACAGAAAAAATGAGAAAGCCTAAGAAAGTGATGAAGGTCTGTTTAGGTTTGTTATATATAAAGGATGAGGCAAAAATAATATACACATAATCTTAAATTTTCTATAGTCATAGTTTAGTCAACTAGTTTAAGGAGAAAATATAAATCTAGTCAATGTTTATCTGAGAATATTTGCTTGTTTACCTAAGCCTTATCTACATAGCACACAATAATTAAAATTATCAGATTGGTGGAACTAACCTTATTGGATGTTTAATAGCCAGGGTTTGAGTACTATACTAATGTGGTCAGAGGGACTTAAAGGACAGTTTTTGCCCCTTGCCCTCCAAGGTCAACTAAATTCCAGGGTACCATGGAACATCTCTCAAAATGTCCTGTAAATGAGGTGAGTCACCTGTCCTCTTGTTCATGGAGGACATGGAGACCCCAGCAGATGGACCTGAACCAGTGTCCAGTCTACAAAGAAGAGGGTCAACTCAGATGTCATGCTTCCAAGTGAAGCCACACATGGTCCAGCAGGACCTTTAACTTATCTTCACATAGATGGAACTGGTAAAAAAAAAAAAAAAAAAAAAAAGAGCCAGGAGCTCCTCCCAATTATTTCTCGTTGATGATTTTGTTCCTAACCAGAAAGTGCTGCCCCAGATGTAAGACTTCAAATTTTGGTCTCCAATACTGTAGTGCCCACCTGTAGCTAAGGGAGACAACCAGCTATTGTTCTAAAATGATGGATAAAATTGGTTTTCCCACTATTTTGAAGCCATTGAGAGGGAACTGACACTGTTTCTAACTACTCCAAGAGCTATCAAAATACCTGAAAGCAAATCCTGAATCCAACACTCTAGAGTTCAGCCTTGGAAACAAAAGAAAAATCATGAAGAACATAATAGAAGGATGTTTTTGGAAGCCCTTGTCAAGAAATTCCAATGGACTCTCATATGAACATTTGAAAATTGCCTTGTTCTGACTTTTCTAGTTCCCTGTCTAGAAGTTGTAATGCTAATTACTCTTGCCTTTACTTCTCCTTCACATCTCCTATTCACAATTCAAGGACTTTCTTTTCCCCTTAGAAACAAGAATTATGCAATTTGAGAATCTTTTAGATAGATCCAGTGAAGGGGTACTCCAATTGCCTCACCCTGTGTCCCTGTTCAGCATGGAAGAAGCCAGAGTGGTCTGTGTCCTTATTCCTACTGGCAATTTGGGTAACCCCTTCAAAGGATGGCATGATAAAAATAGGAGGTCGGAATTGGCTAGGCCATTAGGGTAAAAAAGACCCCAAAGAAAAGTAGCCAGTTTCTTGGCTAAAAGTCAAAATGTCCTTGGGACTGTTAGCAGCATACTCTGTTCCAAAGGCCAAAAATGTCAAAAATATTTGGGAGTTTGTATCTAATCTTTAAAGGATTTTAGCATTGACTTCAGAGGGGGCAATGATAGAATACCCAAAAGCCCCATAACAATAAATAAATGAAAGAAGAAGAAAAGAAAACGAAAAAAGTGATGGAAGTTATGGGAGGTGTTGGAAGGGAAGGAGTGGTCATGGATTTGATCAAAACACCTTATACCCATGTATGGAATTCTCAATAAAGTTTTGGTAAACATTAAAAAAGTCAAGAAATTATGCAGCATTTAGGAGATTATTAAGCATTTTTATAGAATAATGGATTATTGTGATGCAGCAATGAAGCATTGCGATAGAATGTGTGATGCAACAATGAATCTTTGTGATAGAGGGATGTGATTAAACAGTGATCCATTATGATGGAGAAAGAGCACTTTGATATGGCACTTTGACATTATGATGTAGCTATGGAGCATTGTGATTTAAGAATGGACTATTGAGTTATATTATGAGACCATTATGCTATAAAAGGGGAGCATTTTGATGAGACAGAGTATTGTGATATACAAATGGACATTTGTGATGCAATATTGAAGCACTGTGATACCATAATGGTGAGTGTCAATGAGATGGGGCATTATGGTGAGACAATTGAAAATTGTAACAATGAAACATTGTGATGAGAAATTTGTGCATTTTCATGAACCAATGGAGCATTGTGATTGGGCAGTGAACCCTTGTGCTGCAACAATTGACTATTAGGACATAACAGTGGATAATTATTTTGTAATGTTGGAACCACATCATGAGATAATGAAGCACAGCCATCAATGGTGATACAGCAATGGAGCACAGTGATGAGACAGTAGATCATTGGCTGTGGTAATACCCTGTGAAATATTTGAAGTCTCTTCAACTACCCTGGCCAATAACTCACAGTAAGGTTTCACTTGTCTGGCACAGTTTCTTGTTGTGTAGCCTTCAGCTATACACATGGACTCATGTAGAGATATTGTATGAGTAATTTGACAGTAGGGTTTGGACTAATATGATTCCCTCTGGTTTTTTACACTGGCTATGCATTATTATCTTCTTTATATCCCTGACTAATCCCCCTCCACAACCACCTCATTTTCCCCATTTCTCCCTTGATAGAGTATTGGACAATTATGATATAAAAATGGAGCACTGTGATAGGACAATGAAGCATTGTGATGCAGCAACGTGATACACTGAAACATGATGTGGTGGTTTGAATGAGAATAATCCCCATAGGCTCCATATATTTAGGCATTTTGTCCCCAATTGATGGCACTATTTTAGGAGATCTTAGAAGGTGTGGCCATGCTGGAGGATGCATGTCACTGGAGATGGACTTAGGGAGTTTTTACACCTTGGTAGATATCTAGTTGCCCTCAGCTTCCTGTCCCTTCTTGAAGATTTGAGCCTCTGTTCTCTGCTTTTGCTGTAGTCACTTCCTGTCACCATGCCTCCCCACCATGAAGGACTCTAATTTCCCAAATCCATAAGCTCAAATAAACTCTTCCTTTTTTAAGTTCCTTTGGTCACAGCATTTTACCACAGCAACAGAAAAGTAACTAAAACACATGGACTACAATAATGGAGAATTTTGAAGAGATATAGTGCATCATGAAATGACAGTGATGTAACAATGGTGCACTGTGAAGAGACAGTATAGCATTGTGATGTGACAGTAGACCAATGTGATGCAAAAACTGAGCACTGTGGTGAAACAGTGGAGCATTTTGATGGGATCATGGATCATTGTGATGACACTGTAGAGCACTGTGATGAGACAGTTCACCATTGTGAAGAAACAATAGAGCACTGTGATTGTACCTTGGATCATTGTGATGCAACAATAGACAAGTGTGATATAACAGTGTAGCACTGTGAAAGAACACTGGACCATTGTGATGCAATAATTGAGCCCAGTCATTTAAAGTGTAGAGCATTGTGATGGCCCAATGTACCATTATGACAGAACAATGGGACAACTTTGATAGTAATGTGTACCATTGAGATGAAACAATGGAACATAGTGATGAGACAGGAGAGTATTGTGATGGAAGAGTGGGATATTATGATGTGACAATGGAGCAGTGTAATGAGAAAATGGTACATTTTGTTGATACAGTGGACCATTGTGATTTGACAGTGGAGCATTATGATGGTATAGTGGACCACTGTCAATCAATAATGTAGAATTGTGATGATAGACTGTAGAAATATCAGGGGACAGTGGACTATTTTGATGTAAAAATGGAGCATGTTGATAGCTTTTATGCTATGACAGTGGAAATTTGTGATGTAACAATGAAGTATTGTGAAGAGCAAATAGTGCATTGCGATAAGGGAGTGGACCATTGTGATGAAAAAATGGAGCACTGTGTTTAGACAGTGGATCATTGTGATATAACAAAGGAACATTGTAATGTGTTGGGGTAGCATTGTGATGTCACTGGAGCATTTTGATGACATAATTGAGAATTGTGTTGGGAAGAATGACCATTGTGATGCAAAATGGAGCATTGGGAGTTTCTTCTTATCACTTTCATCAGCATCCACAAAACTGTCTGTTTCTTTCCTATGTCTGTTCCTTTCACGATCTGTTCTCAAGATTCATTGCAGAGAGATCTTTGACACTAGTGGGATTCCCACAGTTGACATTAATCTCTACACCCCAAAGACCTTTTCTGAACTTCTGTGCCCAGTGGTGCCTCAACTGGTATCTATGAGGCCCTGTAACTCCGGGACAATGAAAAGATGCACTACATGGGGAAGGGTGTCTCAAAGGCAGTTGAAGATATCGATAAAACAATTGCATCTTCTCTAGTTAGTAAGAAACTGGACACCATAAAACAGGAGATTGACAAACTGTTGATTGAAGTGTAAAAGACTGAAAATAAATCTGTTTGGCATGAATAGCATTCTTGGAAGTATCCTTTGCTGTCTGAAAAGCTGATGCTGTAGAAAACGTGCCCCTGTACTGACACATCTGACTTGACTGGTACACTGATGTCATTCTGCCAGTCTCAACTTTCAACATGATCAATGGCCGTTCTCAGACTGGCAATAAGTTGACCATACAGGAGTTCATGATCCTCCTTGTGGTTTCATCCAGCTTCTTGGAAGCCATACACATTGGAGTGGAGGTTTACTACCACCTGAAGAATGACATCAAGGAGAAATGCAGAAAAGATGCTACAAATATGGGTGATGAAGGTGGATTTACACCTGATATCCTAGAAAACAAAGACGTTCCCAAAGCTGCTGAAGAATGCAATTGGTAATACTGGCTATACTGACAAAGCTGTCATTGGCATGGTTGTAGCTGCCTCTGGGTGCTTCATGTCTGACAAATACAACCTGGACTTCAAGTCTCCTGATGATCGGCTGGCTAACCTGTGTAACTCTTTCATCCAACTATCCAGTAGTATCCATTGTTTGACCATGATGATTGGGAAGCTTGACAAAAGTTCACAGATAATGCAAGCATACATAACATTTTGGATGATCTCTCAGTGACCAACCTGAAGCAGAATCCCAAGGCTGTGAGAAAGATTGCTTCCTGCTCAAAGTAAACCAGATAAGCTCTGTGAGTGACTCTGAAGATGTGCAAGCTGGCCCAGTCTAATATTTGGGGTGTCATGGTAGCCCATCACTCTGAGGAGACAGAGGATGCCTTCATTGCCAACTTGGTGGTGGGGCTCTGCACTGGGCAAACTAAAACAAGTGTACCTTGCTTATCTGAACATCTGATCAAGTGCAATCAGAGCCTAAGAATCAAGAAGGAATTCAGCAGTAAAGTCAAGTTTTCTTGCTGATCCTTTAGGACTCCCCTGGCCAAGTAAATGATAGGACATCAATTTCTGGAGCCCTCATTCACCACCAGTTGCTTACACCCTGCCCCTGATGTCATCAAGGCAGCTCCAGGGTGTCCCATTGATTGCCAGACCTCTGTTCTTAGCTCCTTCTCCTGACACTGCTTCCTTAGATGTTAGAAGTCACACCTGACCACCTGGACCCATGTTGGAAACCCCTATTGCACTAAACTTTCCCCTTCCCACTCTCTGTTTGATGCACCCTCACTCATTCAGGGTCTTATGGTCCTGATGCAGATCGACAAACCAGCATAATATAGTTCTATTTGAATTTTGCATAGTTTATATGACATTGGGAGGGGATGACTTACAAAGAAATGGCTCCTCATAACCTCTGTGCCATTCAAGCCCTTCCCCTGCACAGTGAGGCCAGCCCTATCAATTTCATGCCCTGCACCCATGCACCATCTCACCTCACAGTCTGCATTATCTTGCCCTGTGGAGTCTGCAAGACAGGCAGGGCCTCTGCCGGCCCACCATTGACTGGTCCCAGACCACATGCCTTGCTCCTGGAGTGCCAAAATAGACACGCTAACTCCCCTCATTGCAGCATGCTCCACACCTCTTCCCAGGGTGCTCCTCATCTTGTCCCTGGCTGGCTTACTCTTTTTGGAGGAATGATTATTTTCAGGCTACACTCCTGCTCGGTAATCAGGTGATTGGTCCTAATCATTATTTGTCTTCTCACTTCCCACCTAGTGTCAGGAACCCTCACACTTCCAGTATAATTTCTAAGGTGGACATAGGCAAGATTCCCAGTGGTTCTTTCTGCAAAATAAAATCATTCAGATAGGACAATGGATCTTTGTGATGCCACATGAGAGGATTATAATGGATTAGCCAGGTATTTTGATGCAACAATAGAGCACTATGATGAGACAGTGGAATGTTTTGATGCAAAATGGAGTGTTGTGGTAGGATAATGGACTATTGTGATGCAACAATAGAGCATTGTTATGAGACAGCACAGTATTTTGAAGTGAGAGTGAAACATGATGATACAAAATGGAGCATTGTGCAGTATTTTGAAGTGAGAATGAACCATTATGATACAAAATTGAGCACTGTGAAATGAGAAGGGGCATTGAAATGAGACAGTGAACCACTGTGATGATTCACTGGAGCCCTTGGAAGAGACATTTGGGCATTATGATGGAAATGGGAATTTTGATGGAAAAAATAAACTTGTTACACAACATGAAGGACTGGTGTGAGAAACGAGACCATGGTGATATAAAAATGAAGAACTGAAATAACAGAGCAGTATGATGCAGCAATGGAGCCTTTTCATGTAACAGAGTATCATTGTGATGCAACAATGAAACATTGAGATATATTAATGGGCCATTGTGATGCAACAGTGGAGCACTCTGATGACACCATGGAGTATTGTGATAGACTTTTGCAAAATTATGGTGACACAAGAAGTGTTTTGCTGAGACACTGGAGGATTCTGATTGGACAGTAACTCATTATGATGTAACATGTAACATTGTTATTAAATAGTAAAGGATTCTGATGTTAGAGCAGACAAATGGGATGCAAAATTTGAGAATTGTGATGAGAATTGACAATTGTGATGTATTTTGGAGCATAAATGAGACAATGGAACATTGTGATGAGATAGTGGACCATTGTGATATAAAAATAGAGTAGATATAAAAATAGATGAGACAACTGAGCATTATGATGGAACAAGGGAGCATTATGAAAGGTAAATTGACCATTGTTTGCAATGATGGAGCATCATTATGAGAAACTGGATTATAGTGATGTGAAACTGGAACATACTGATAGGACAGTGGCCAATTGTGATTCAAAAATGGACCATTATGATGTAGCAATGGAGCACTATGATGCAAAGATGTAACAATCAAGAAATTTTACTTGACAGTTGTTCAATGTGATGCAATAATAGAGCACTGTTATAGGATAGTAGCCCATTGTGATATAAATGTAGAGCACTAGGGGCTGGAGATGTGGTTCAGTGGTTAAGAGCACTGGCTGCTCTTGCAGAGATCCCGGGTTTGAATACTGGTGGCTACATGGTGGATAACAATCATCCTTAATTCCATTTTCAGGAAATCCACTACCCTTTTCTGACCTCAGCAGACATTACATGACACATGTGCACTGACATACATGCCAGCAATATACTCAGACCCATAAAATAATAATAATAATAATAATAAAAATAATAATAATAATACATTTAGAGTGTTTTGATGAGATATTTGAGCATTGTGATGGAATAATGGAGAGCTTTCAAATGAAAATTGACCATTGTGGTGCAGTAATATAGCATTTTTATGAGAAATTGGATCATGGATATGTAAAAATACAGCACTCTAATGGGATTGTGGAGCATGAAGTGGGACAAAATGCATTTTAAGAAGACACTGGATCAATCTGATGTGACAGTTACCATTATGATGCAACATAGAGTATGGTGATTAGGGAGAAGAGCATTCTGTAGTGGGTAAATAGTGGAATGCATTTTGTTGCAACTTTGTAGCATTGTGACAGGAGAATGGATTATTGTAATTCAACAATGGAGCACTGTGATTGGTCAATGATCATTGTAATGGGACGGTAGAACATTGTGATATAACAATGGAGCATTTTGATGACTTGTGATTCAACAGAGAAGCATTGTAATACATCTTTGGACCAATATGATGATACAATGAAGCATTGTGTTAAGACATTCTGCAATAATGACTAAACAGTGGAGAATTGTGACTAGACAGTAGAACATGGAGATGTAATAGTGGGCAATGTGATGAGACAGTGGAACATTGTGAAACAACAGTGGACAATGGTAATGGAATAATGAAACACTGTGAAGTGACAGCAGAGTATTGTGATGTGATGGTAGACCACTGTGATGTAACAATGGAAAATTATGATGAGACAGTAAATCTTTGTGAGGGGTCCATGTAATGGCACTATAGAGCATTGTGATGAGATTGTGCATAACTGTGTTGAAACAATAGGGCATAGTGACAATATGTTGGATCATTATAATGAAACAATGAATAACCTGTAATGTACAATGGAGCACTACGAAAGGGCAGTGGACCGTTGTTATAGAACAATGGAACAAATTTGATAGGGAAGTATACAATTGAGATGCCACAATGGAATGCTGTGATAGGACACAATAGCATTGTGATACAACAATGTAGCACTGTGATGAGACAATACACCATATTATGAAATAAAAGGATCATTGCGATAGAACACTGGACTATTGAGATACAAAACGGACCATTGTGAGGTAACATAAGAGCATTTTGATAGGAAAATGGGAGACTGTGATGAAACAATGGAGCATGCTGATGAGAAAGTAGAGTCTTTTGATGTAAGAGTGTACCATTGTGATCCAAATATTGAGCATTGTAATGCAATCGTGGGGCATTTTGATGGGACAGAAGACCATTGTTTTGTAACTATGAAACATTGTAATGGTAGAGAAGATCATTGTGATGTAACAATGAAGCATTGTTAGAGGACAACAGAAAATGGTGTTGTATCAATGGAGTACTTTAGTAAGATAGTGGAGAATTAGAAAAGGACAAGAGGACAATGTTGATGCAACAATGAAGCTTTGTGATGAGATGGTGGAACATTGTCAGGAGACAGTATTTTATGATGAAATTAACATTGTAATAGTACAAAGGATCATTGCTGTGTAACAATGGAGCATTGTGATAGGAAAGTGGACCATTATGATACAAGAATGGAGCATATTGATGGGATAATGGAGCACAACGACAGGACAATGGACCCCTGCAAAGTAATTATAAAACATACTGAAGGGACAATGTATCATTTTGCTGGGACAGTGGACCATTGTGTGAGACGGGAGTATTGTGACAGTACGATGGTATCTTGTGTTGCAATGAAGGAGTATTATGACAAGAAAAAAGAGTATTCCTATAATATTTAGAGCATTGGGATGAATCAGTGGACCACTGTAATATAAAAATGCTGTATTGGACTGTGATAGTGAAACATTGTGATGTAACATTGAACAGATTTTTAGAACAGTGGACCACTGTGTTGAAAAGTGGAGCATTGTTTTGAGACAATGGAGCATTCTGAGGGGTCAGTGGAAAATTTTGTAGAAAACAATGGTGCACAGTTCCAGGATTGCAGATAACTGTGATGTAACAATGTAGTATTTTGATGAATATCGACCATTGTGATAAGAAAATGGAGTGTTTTGGACACTGGACCTCTGTGATACAACAATGGAGCATTGTGATGTAACAATGAAGCACTGTGATAAGTCAGGGGACAATTCTGATGAAGCTATGGAGTACTGTGATTGGAAAATGTGGAGCATTATGATATGACAGTGGATCATTGTGATGCAATGATGGAGCACTGTAATCAGAAGTCTTCCATTGTGATACAACAAAGAAGCATTATGACTAGACAGTGTGACATTATGATGCAACAATGTAGCATTATAATAAAACTTTTGGAAATAGTGATGAGATAGTAGACCATAGTGATAAAATAAAGAATATAATGATGGGACCATGGACCACTGTGATATCACTATGGAGCATTGTGATGACAGTGCACCATTGTGATGAAACAAGGTGAATTATGATAGTACATTGGATCACTGTGATGCAACAATGTGCCATTGTGATCTGCCAATGGAACAATGTGATAGGACAATGGACAATTGTGATGCAACAATGGACCATTGTAATAAGACAGTGGACCATTGTGATGAAATAAGGGAGTATTGTAATGAGACAGTGGGACATTGTGACATAAAAATGGAGCATTATGATTAGTTAGTAGAACATTATGCTGTAACAATAGAGCTTTGTGATGTGACAGTGAAGTATTGTGATGTCATATTGGAGCATCGTTTAGACAAAAATAGAGCTTTGTTGGGATATTGGAGCATTTTGATGCTAAAATTGAGCATTGTGTTGATACAATAGATTATTGTAAAATAATGTGCCATTGTGATATATTCATGAAACATAATGATAAAGCAGTGGAACATTGTGATGTGACAGTGGAGTATATTGATGAAAGAGTGGTGGATTGCCAGGATACAGATAAACATTGTGATACAATAATGAATCATGGTTATTTGAATGGTGGAGCACTGTATTAGGACAGTGGAAAACTGTGATGTAACAATAAAGCATTGTGAAGAGAAAATGGAGCATTGTGATGCAAAACTGGAGCCATGTAGTATTGTGATTCAACAGTGGATCTTTATGATTGGACATTGAATATTGTGAGTAAAACATGGAGTGTTGTGATGCAACAGTCAAGGATTGTTCTAGCATAGTGGACAATTGTGATGTAACTTTGAAAATATTGTGAGGCATTTTGGCATCGTGATGGAACAATGAAGCATTGTGATTGCACACTGGTTCATAGTAATTGGAAGGGATGGTAGACTATGGTGATGAAATAATGGAACACTGTGATGAGACAATAGAGTATTGGGATGAGAAAGTGGATCATTTTGATCTAAAAAGTAGCATTGTGACCAAACAGCAGAGCAATGTGATTAGACTACAGGTCACTGTGATGAACAATGGAAAAATCTGATAGGAAAGTGAACCATTATGGCGTAATATTGGAGTGTAGTGTTGAGACAGGCAAATATTTCAATGGGACAGTTTAAAATTGTGGTGCATTAGGACAGAAGAATGGACCATTGTGATGTGAAACAGGAGCATTGTGATAAGACAATGGGGCATTGTGGTGTAACAACTGAGCACTGTAATTGAACACTGGCTAATTATGATACAATAACAGAATTTTGTAATGGGTCAGTGGTAAATTGAGAGCAAAAAAATGGACATTTTGATGTAACATTGGAGCATTGAGAGAGGATAATGGAGGATGGTGATGAAACAAATGATTATTGTGATTAGACAATAGAGTATCTTCATGTGAGAGGACCATCTTAAAAATAGAGCATTGTGATGAAACAGTGGGGCATTGTGGTGGGACAGTAGACCATTGTTTTGTAACAATGAAGCATTGTGATAGGCAAATTGACTTTTGATACAAAAATTTGTCTTTATTATTGAACATTAAGCATTGTGATTAGAGAGTGGGCCATTGCAACAATGGTGAATTTTGTTGCTATAATGGAACATTTTGACAGGATATTGGACCATTGTGATGCATATATTGTGACTGGAAAGTAGACCATTGTGATGTAACAATTGAACACTGTGAAGAGATAGTGTGGCATTATAATACAACAATGGAGCATTCTGACTAGACAGGGGAAAACTGTGTTGTAACATGGGAGCATTGTGAGACAGTGGGGCAGTGTGATGCAGCAATGGGGTGTTGTGATGACTCACTGAGAATTATGATGGAACATTGGATCATTGTAATGTAATAATGGATACTTTTGATAGGATAGTCAGCCATTGTAATGAAACACCTGAGCATTGTAATTAGACATTTGTTCATTGGGATGCAACAATGACTGGATAGTGGATCACTGATGGAACAACAGATCATTACAATGAAACAATGTGGTTGGGGTGGGTCAGTGGACCATTGTGATGAAACAATGGACAATTTGTTGGTACAGTGGTAACTAGGATGCAATTGTGGAATATTATGAGAAAATGGTATGATATAGTGGACCACTATCATATAAAAATGCACCATTGTGATGAGATATTGGATCATTTTTATATGCATGGGGGTTTTATCAAGACAGTGGGACATTGTGATCAAAAAGTAGAGCACTGTGTTGAGAAAATGGGGCATTCTAATAGATCAGTGGGAAATTATGCTGAACGATGGAGAACAGATATAGTACAGGGAAAATTGTGTTGAGAGTATGGACCATGAACATGAAACAATGGAACATTCTTTTTGGACACTAGATGTCTGTGATGCAACAATGGAGTGTTATAATACAGCAACTGAGCATTGAGATGAAACAGTGAACCTAGGTGATACAACAATGGAACACTGTGATAGGACTGTAGACCATTTTTATGTAACACTGGAGAATCACGTTTTAGAAATTGAGCATTGTGATAGGACAGTGTAGCTTTGAGATCAAGATATGAATAATTGGGGCTGGAGAGATGGCTCAGTGGTTAAAAACACTGGTTGTTCTTACAGAAGACCCGGGTTCAAATCCCAGCACCCACATGGCAGCTAACAACTGTCTTAACTCCAGTTCCAGGGGATCTGACAACCTCTTCTGTCCTCTTGGGGAATTGCATGACACAGGTGCACTTACCTACATGCAGACAATACACACATATACATAAAATAAAAATAATAACTAATTTTTTAAATGATATGAATAATTATGATGAAACGTTGGAGAACTGTGATAAAAATAGTACATTGTGATAAAATAATGGAGTGCTGTGATTAGACATTGGAGTATTGTGATGTGAGAATGGAACATTGTTATCTAAAAATTGAGCATTGTGGGGCTGGAGTAATGGCTCCACAATTAAGAACACTGGTTGTTCTTGCAGAAGACAGGGGTTCAAATCCCAGCAACCACATGGCAGTTAACAACTGCCTATAACTCCAATTCAAGTGGATCCCACACCCTCTTCTATCCTCCATGGGCAGTGCATGATATGGTATGCTTACATACTTGCAGTCAATACATGCATACACATAAAAAAATAAAAATAACAAAACTTTTCAAAAATGAATAAATAATAATAATGGGATAATGAAAAATGTGATGTGACAGTATATTATTGTGATGTAAAAATGGGTGATTATTATGTCATAATAGAACATTTGTGAGGGACTCTGGACTGTCATGTTACAAAACTGAGCATTGTGATAGGACAATGAACAATTGTGAAATATTAATTAAGCACTATTAACAGTGAACCATTGTGTTGTTAAAAAGGAGCACTGAGATGAGACAGTGAGGCATTGTGATGAAACTACTGAGCATTGTGACTAGACAGTAGAGTATTCTGATGTGAGAGTGGACCATTATGATACAAAATGGAGGACTGTGATAGAAGAGTGGGCATTGTGATGAGACAGTGAACCATTATGATAAAAAAATGGAACATTGCTAACAGATATTGGGACGTCGTGATGCAACAATGGAACAGTGCAACTGGACACTCTGGACAAAACAGAGAATTGCTTTGGAGCATTGTAATATAAAATTTGAGTACCAGTATGATGTAAAATAGAGGACCATTATGATGCAAAAATGGGACATTATCATAGAATGGTGGACAATTTCAATGAAAAATGGACTATTAACATGAAACAATGAAAAACTGTGATAGGACAATAGACCACTGAAATGAATTATGAAGCAAAGTGATGAGGCAATGGAGCATTTTGATGGTACAATTCTACCCTATGATACAATGATGGAGTGTTAATGATGAGAAAATTGATCATTGCAATGAGCTAGTGGATCATTGTTTCATAGTAATGCAGCATTGTGTTTGCAGAGTAGACAATGATGATGTCACATACAGCAATTTTTTAAACAATAGTGAATCGTGATCAAAGATAGAGTGTTGTGTGGAGATATGGGAGTATTCAGAGGAATAGTGGAAAATTTAGATGTAAAATGGGCCACAATTAAAGGACAGTGGACCATCATGATTTAATCATGGAGTGTTGTGATGAGTGAAAAGACCATTTTGATGTCAAAATGAAGCCTTGTGATTGGACCCTGTCCTATTGTAACACTGGGACACATATTTGATACAAATATGGAGCATTTTGATAAAATGATCTATTTTGATGTAACAATGGAGCACTGTGGTGAAACAGTGGACCATTGTGAAATAAAAAAAAAGTGTGATGAGATATTGGGCATTTTTATGCAACCTTGCAACATTGTGATTGGCAGTGGACCATTTTGGTGCAATAATGGATCATTGTGATGGGATAAGAAAGCATTGTGATGTCACACTTGAGCATTGTGATGATATAATTGAGAACTGTCATCATGATGCAACAATGGATCATTGTCATTAAATATTGAGCACTGTGACTCAACACTGGACCATTTTCATGCAACAATGGAGTATTTCGATAAGCAATGGACCATTGAAATGCAATGATGGAGCACTGTAGTGATACAGGAGAGTAGTGTGATGGAATTTTGGAACATTGTCATGGAGCAAGGAGCGTTTTGATAAGATTCTGGTGCATTCTCATGTGACAACCATTGTGATAGAAATGAAGCATTAGGATTATACAATGGAGTGTTTTAAGTGAGAGTACAGATATATGATGCAGCAATTGAGTTTTTAAGTGATGTTGGAGCACTGTGATGGGAGAGTGAACAATTATAGTGTGATAATGGAGCATTATAATAGGACATTAGACCGTTTTGAGACAGAAATGGACCATATGATAGGGCCATGAGTGATTATGATGTAATAATGGACCATAGAAATGAGACAATCCAGCATTGTTATGGGGACAGTAGATCATTGTGATAACACATTGAGTCACTGTAATGGGTTATTTTACCATTATGGTGTAACATGGAGCATTTTCTCAGACAGTAGTTCATTGTACTGAAAGAGTGGAGCATAGTTTTGAGACAATGGAGCATTCTGATGGGTCAGTGGAAAATCCTGAAAAAGAATGGAGTACAGTTAAAGGACAGCAGACAACTGTGATGTAACTGTGGGACACTGTGATGAAAGACTGAACCACAGTGACAGTCAAACAATAGAGAATTGTAACTGGACACTGGACCATTATTATGCAGCAGTGAAACATAGTGATGTAACAATGTAGCATTGTGATGAGTCGGTGGACAATTCTGATTAAGCTATAGAGAATTGTGATAGGAGACTGTACCATTTTGATGCAACAATGGAGCATTTTGTTGTAACAGCAGAGTATTGTAATAGGGTAGTGGGTCATTGAGATGCAAAAAAAGACCATTGTAATGTAATATTGAAACACTGGATTCAGGGAATGGAGCACTGTGATGAAAGATTGGAACAATGCAATTTAACACTTGTGTACTGTGATGTGAGAGATGGTGTACCAAAAAAATCAAGCATTATGATGGGACAGTAGAGTGTCTTTTTTTTTGATGGTGGAGCATTGATAAGTCACTGGAAATTTTTGATGCAAAAATGAGTCTTTGTGGTTGGACATAGAACACTGTGGTTGGACAGTGGAACACTATGTTGTAACAAAGGAGCATTATGATAGGAAAATGAATCATGATTCAACAATGGAGCACTGTGATCAGAAGTCTACCATTGTGATCTCAGAAGGGAGCATTGTGATTAGTGACATTGTGATGTGGCAATATAATATTATGATAACACTTTTGAGAATAGTGATGAGACAGTAGACCATGGTGATACAACAATGGAGAATAATGATGGGACCATGGACCTTTGTGGTGTCACTATGGAATAATGTGATGGCAGAACACCATTGTGATAAAGAGAAGGTGAATTGTGATAGTACATTTGATCACTGTGATGCAACAATGTGCCACTGTGATGTGCCAATGGGAACAGTGTGATATGATGATGGACCATTGTGATGCAACAATGGAACATAGTAAATGAAGAGTGGAGTATTGTGATGAGACAGTGGACCATTGTGTTGGGACAGTTTAACAAATCTTATAGGAAAGTGAATCATTGTGATTCAAATATGGATCATAGTAATGAGATAGGACCATTGTGATAGGACAATAAAAGATTATAATACAACAGTGGAGTACTGTAATGAGGTGATGGAGAGTTTTGTTTGTATGTTGGAATACTGTGATGCGTAATGGGGCATTGATAATTGACAATAGAGCATTTTGTTTATACAGTGGAGCATTGTAAGACAATAATGAAGTATTGTGATGAGGTAGTAGACCATTATGATATTAAATGGGGCATCATCAAAGGACAATGGACAATTGTGATGCAAAAATGGACAAATGTGGTAGGACATGAATCACTGTGATGTAAGTATGGAGCATAGTGGTGAGACAATGGAGCACTGTGATGATATTGGTGTTATATCATATTGGTGTGATATGACACAAGATAATGTATCAGAATGAAAAAATGGAGCATTGGGATGAGCCAGTGGAAGAATGTCATATAAAAATGCAGCACTGTGAGACATTGATCCATTTTGATGTCACATGGAGCATTTTATTAAGACAGTGTACCATTGTTATGAAAGAGTGGAGCATTACTGTTAAAATAATGGAGCAATGTGAGGGGTCAGTGGAATATTTTGATGTAAAAATTTAACACAGTTATAGGACATTGACCATTTTGATGTCACATGGAACATTTTATTAAGACTGAACCATTTGGGATGAAAAAGCAGAACATTGTTTTGAAAAAGTTAAGCAGTCAGTGAAATATTTTGATGAAAAAATGTAACACACTAACAAGGAAGTGGACTATTTTTATGTAAGACTGTGATGACAGAATGAACAATTTTGATGCAACAATGGAGCATTGTGATTCAACCCTGTACAATTGTGATGCAAAAATGAAGAATTGTGCTGTAACAATAGATCTGTATGATGAGACATGGACCTTGGTGATAGAGCAATGGAGTATTGTTATAGAACAGTGAATGATTTTGTTGTAACAATGGACCACTGTGATTTAACAGTGGAGTATTTTGGTAGGATAATGGAGCATTGTGTTGGAAAAAATGGAGCATTGTGAGTAGACAGAGTATTGTGATATGGGAGTGGACCGTTGTGATTTTTAAAATGAAGCACAGTGATAGGAGAATATAGCATTTTAATTAGCCAATGGGGCACTGTAATTACACAGTGAAATATGTAATGTGAGAGTGAACCATTATGGTAGAAAAAATTGATGGGACAGTAGGACATTGTGGTGAGATGGTAGACCATTGTAATGTAACAACAGAGCATTGTGATGACATAATGTAACATTTGTTAAGACATCAGACCATCTTGATATAACAATAGAACATTGTAATAGGAAAGTGGACCATTAAGATAAAATGGACTACTGGGCTGGGCATTGTGGTACATGCATTTAATCCCAGCCCCCCAGGAGGCAGAGGCAAGCAGATCTCTGTGAGTTCAAGGCCAGCCTGGTCTGCATAGATCCAGGACAGCTGGGGCTACAGGGACACCCTGTCTCAAAATACCAAAAAAGAAAACAAAAAAGAAAAGAAAAGAAAATGGATGATTGTGGCTTAATATTGGATAATTATGACAAGAGAATGGAATATTGTGATGAATCAATGGAACATTGTGATTAGATAGTGGAATATTGTCATGGGAGAGTGGATCATTGTCATACACAATTTAGCATTATAATGCAAAAGGCAGGCATTGTGATGAGACAATAGACCATAGACCACTGTTTGAAACAATGGTACTGAACCATTTTGATGCAAACATGGATCTTTGCTATTTGATATTGAACATTGCTGTAGGACAGTGGATCATTTGCTTTAACAATAAAGTGTTGTGATGACATAATGGGGCACTTAAAAAAACTATTTTACTTATTATTTATATTCGTATGAGTGTATTGCCTGCATATATGTAAGTGCACCCATGCTGTGCAATGCCCATGAATTTCATAAGAGAGCATCAATTCCCACAAACTGGGTAAATAGACTCTTGTTAGCTGCCATGTGGGTGGATGCTGGTAATTGAACCTGGTTCTTCTTCAAGAGCAGTAAGTGCTGTTAACCACTGAGCCATCTCTCTAGCCCCTATAATAGAACATCTTGATGGGATACTGGATTATTGTGATTCCCAAATAAAGCATTTTGATATTACAATGCACCATTATAATGCAGCAATGGAGTATTGTGAGGGGACAGGAGCACATTATGAGGTCACGATTGAACATAGTAATGACACAGTTGAGAATTATGTTGGTTCACTATCATAGAATGATAGAGCATTGTGAAAGGAGAATGGACCATTGTGATACAACAATGGACCTTTGCAGTTAAGCATTGAGCACTGTGATTAATCAGTTGAGCATTGCTATACAACAATTGAGTATTGTGATAAGACAATGGACTTTGTGATAAGACAATGGACATTTGAGATTGAACACTGAATATTTTGATTAAGTAGTGTAGTAACATGTGGTGTTACAATTAAGCATTGTGATGGGAGAATGTACCAATGTGATGCAACAATGGAGCATTTTGATAGGTTAATGGACCATTTTGATACAACAATGGAACACTATGGTGAGAAAGTGGGGCACTGTGAATGAAATTATATACCAGTATGACTGGACAAGGAACATTTTGATAAGATACTAGGGTTTTGTGATGGTACAGCAGGCCTTTGTTACAATGTGGAGCATTGTGATTAGAGAATGAAGCATTGTGAAATGATACTAGACAAATGTGATGAAGTATCTGAGCACTGTGATGTGATTTTGGAGCATTAAGATGGGAGAGTGCAGGGCTGGAGAAATGGCTCAGCAGTTAAGAGCACTGGATGCTCTTGCAGAGGACCCAGGTTTGGTTCCCAGCACACACAACTATTTGCAATTCCAGTTCCAGGGGAATCTGATACCCTCTTCTGACATCTGTGTGCATTGCATGACATGGGTGCACTTACATACATGTTGGCAATACACTCATATACATAAAATAGAAATAAATTAGCAAAAAAGGATGCACCAATGGAATATTTTGACTGCAGAGTGGATCATTGTTACACAACAATGGAGCATTGTGTCTGGACAATGATCACTGTAATGGGATAGCAGAACTTTGTGATGTAACATTGGAATAGAGTGAAGGTTCCATGCAGCATTGTGATATGACAGTGGACCATTTTAATGCAACAATGTGTTATAATGTTAGGACAGTGGAGAACTATGATGTAATTATGGAACATAGTGATAAGACAATTGAGCATGTGATGCAACAGAGGATCATTGTAATAAAACAATGCAGCATTATGATGTGACACTGCATCATTATGATGTAACCTGGAGTATCTTCTTAAGATGTAAACCAAGATGAGCAAAGAGTGAATCACTGCATTGAGACAATGGAAAATTGGGGACAGAGAAAAGTGTATGCAACAATGAAGAACAGTTATAGGAGAGTGGGCCATTGTGATGTAACAATGGAGCATTGTGATGAAAGAGTGGACCATTGTGACACAACAGTGGATCATTGTGTTTGGACACTAGATTATTGTGATGCAACAATGGGGCATTGTGATAAGACAGTGGACCATATTGGTAAAACAATGGAGCATTGTGAAAGGACAGTAGATTATTACTATTTATTATTATTATTATTATTATTATTATTATTATTATCATCATCTTTTTTGAGACAGCGTTTACCTGTGGCTCCAGCTGGCTTGGAACTAACTATTTATACCAGTCTGTCCTTGGTCTCATGGAGCTCTACCTGCCTCCATGTTCTCTTCATCCCAGTTGCTGAGACTAAAGAAATGCACTACCATGCCTAGCCTAACTGGATGGTTTTGATGCAACAAATGGATCATTGTGATGGAAAAAAGTAATGTTGTGAAAGGACAGTTAACTATTGAGATGAAAATGTCCCATTGCAACATAACATTGGAGCATTGTGAGAAGATAATGGAGCATTTTTTAAGAGAGTGGAACATGGTGATCAAAGAGTGGACCATCATGTGAAAATGGAGCATCTCATTGCAATGGGACACTGGGATGTGACAGTGAACCATACTGATTCTACAATAGAACATTTTCTATAGGTTAGTAGACCACTTTGATGCAACAATGGACCATTGTGATTTAAAAATGGAGCACTGCGATAGGACAGTGGACCACTGATTCAATATTAGTCCATTGTGACAACAGTCGAGCATTGTGACAGGAGAATGTAGAATTGAGATGAAACATGGAACATTGTGATTAATGTGAGAGTGGACTACTCTCATTAAAAACTGAGCATGGTGATGTGACATTGGGACATTGTAGTGGGACAGTAGAACATTGTTTCATAAAAATAGAGCATTATAATAGGACACGATAATTTTGATGCAAAAATTGATCTTTGTTACTGGACAGTGAGTGTTATAATGACATAATGGAACATTGTGATGGAATATTGGACAACTTTGATGCAAAAATGAAACATTGTGAAAGAGCAATGAACCATTCTGATGACAAAATATAACATTGTGATCAGACAGTGATCTATTATAATGTGAAAATGGAGCATTGTGATGAGAGTTTTGGGCATTGTGATGCAGTAATAGTGCATTGTGATTGGGCAGTGAAACATTATTATCTAACAATGAAGTGTTGTTATAGTACAGATGACCATCTTAATATAAAAATGGAGCATTGTGATAGGGCAGTGGACCCAAGAATGGACCATTGTGACATAACATTGGAGCATTGCGGTCAGAGAATGCAACTTTGCTTCACAACACTGGAGCATAGTGATGAAACAGTGGATTTACTGTGATGTGCCATTGCACATTTATAATCCAAAAATCAAGCATTGTGATGCAACAGTTGGGCATGGTAATGGGACAATATATTATTGGTTTATAACAATGGATCTTTGTGATAGGACACTGAATCATTTTGTTGCAAAAATGAATATATATGATTTAGCAGAGAGTAAGTGTGATGCAACAATGGAATATTGTGATGTAACAAGAGTGTATCTTGTTGACATAATGAAACATTGTGATGGGACATAAGACAATCGTGATGCACAGTGGGACATTTTGATAGGACACAAATGATTTTAATGTAGCAGTGGAGCACAGTGATTAGCTAGCGAACCTTTATGATACAACAATGAAGCATTGTGATGGGAAAAGTGAGCATTGTGATGGGAAAAGTGAACATTGTGATGTCATAATTGCATATCATAATGACAAAATTGAGAATTTGAGAATTTTTCTGGGATTGTGAAAAATTCTGATGCCACAATGGAGCACTGTGATAGGATGGTTGAACATTGTGATGTAACACAGAAATATGATGACACAGTGGGGGGATCTGTGATACTACAATGGAGAATTATTATGCAGCAATGGACCATTGTGATGCAACAATGAATCTTTGTAATTGGACATTGAGCATTTTAATTAGTGAAGCATTTTGTTGCAACCATGGAGCATTGTGATTGGACAATGGGCAAGTGTGATGCAACAAAGCAGCATTTTGATAGGATAGTACACCATAGAAATGATAATGGAGCACTGCAATAAGACAGTGGAGCACTAATTGTATTCTGGACCATTATGGTGGGATAAGGAGAATTTGGGTGAGACCCTGGGCATTCTAATGAGACAATAAACCAATGTTTTACAACTTTTAGTACAGTGTAAAGACAATGAACCATTGTGAATTGAGAATGAGTAAATGTGATACAGCAGTCCAGCACTGTGATGTGATTTTGGATCACTGAGATGGGAGCGGGGATCATTGTGATACAACAACACAACTGTAGAGTGATAGGGAAATGAACCATTCTGATGACAAATTGTAACATTGTGATCAGACAGTAACCCATTGTAATGCAAAAATGGAGCATGTGATGAGAGAGTTGGGCATCGTGATGCAGTAATAGTGCATTGTGATTGGACAGTGAAACATTATTATGTAACAATAGAGTATTGTTATAGTACAGATGAACATCTTAATATAAAAATTATTTTAGAGTGTACCAGTTTTACACAACAATGGAGCATTGTGATTGGACAGGGATCATTGCAATGGTACACTAGAGCATTTTGATGTAATGATGGAGTAAAGTGACAGCTCAATGTACCATTGTGTTATGACAGTGGGCCATTGTAATGCAGCAGTGGAGTACTTCGATAGGACAAGGGATCATGATTATATAATTATGGAGCATAGTGATGAGACAATGGAGTACTGTTATAGGATGGAGAACCATTGTGATATAACAATTCTGCATTGTCAAAGGACTTTGAAACATTATGATGTGAAATGAAGCATTTTGTTAAGATAGTGGACATTGTGATGAAATGTTGCAGCACTGTGTTGAGACAATGAAGGACTCTGAAGGTTCAGTTGAAAATTGTGATGCAACAATTGAGAACAGTAATAGGAGAGTGGATCATTGTGATGAAACAATGAAATATTCTTATGAGAGAGTGGATCATTGTGGTGGGAAAATGGATAATTTTTTTTTAACAATGGAATATTGTGATGGCATAATAAAACAATGTGATTGGACAGTGGACCATTGTGATGTAAACATGGAGGATTGTGATGGACAATGAATCATTGGAATACAACAATGGAATATTTTGATCAGACAGTGGACCATTGTGATGTAATTAGGGACCATTATGATAAGACAGTTTGGCATTGGGATTCAATAATGGAGCATGTGATTGGACAGTAAACATTGTGTTGTAACAACAAAGTATTACAATGACAGAGTAAGACAGTATGAAGCATCAATGGAAAATCGTGATGAAACATTTGAAAATTGTGATGGTAAAAGGACCATTGTGATGTAAGAATGGATCATTTTGATAACACAGCAGACCACTATAACGTTACACATGAGCATTTTGATGATACATTGGGGAATTGTGATGTCACAATAGAAAATTGTGAGAATGAAAAAGGAGTTATTTTTTGGACAGTGGACCATTTGATATAAAAATAGAGCATTTTGATGAGACTGTAGAGCATTTTTGTAAGATAGTGACAATGGAACTTAGTGATGAGAAGGTGGAGTATTGTGATTAAACAATGGAATATATTGATGAGAGAATGGAGGACAGCCAGGAGACAGTGGACCATTGTGATGCAAAATGAACTGTTATGATAAGATAGCAGAACATTGTGCTGTAACACAAAAGCACTGTGATGAAAGAGTGGGGTATCGTGATACAACAATAGAGTATTGTTGGACAATGGATAACTGTGATGCAACAATGGAGCATTGTGATAGAAGAGTGTAACATTTTGATGCAGAAACTGAATATTGTTTTAGAATAGTGGACCATAGTGATATATCAAGTAAATTTTGTAAAGAGAGAATGGGGCATTGTGCTGCAATAATGGAGCATTGTGATACAATAATGGATAACTGTGATGCAAAAACAGAGCTCTTTGATACGTCAGCAGAGCACCGAAATGTCAAATCATTGTGAGGACAAAAATGAGAACTGTGTTGGGACACTGGAACATTTTTGATGCAACAATGGAGCACTACATACAGGCAATAGAGCATTGTTGTGGTATCCTGGGTCATTGAGATGTAATAATGAAGCATAGCGATGACAGAGAAGAGGATGGTGGTACAGAATTGGAGTATACTGATGAGAGAGTGGAGGACTGTCAAGGGGCAGTGGCCATTGTGATGAAACAATAGAGCATGTTGATTCAACAGTGTAGCATTGTATTGGGCTGGTGGAAACTGTGCTGTAACAATGGAGCTTTCTGAAGAGACAATGGAGCACTGTGGTGGAACAGTGAACCACTGTGATACAAAAATGGAGTACTGTGATATGACAAAGGAACACTGCAATGTAACAATAAATCTTTGTAACTGGATATTGTGTATTGTAATTAGACAGTGGAGTGCTGTGATGCATTGTGCATTATAATGTGTTATAATCAAGCATATAATAAGAGAGTGGACCGTTGTCATGTAACTGGAGCATTGTGTTGAGACATTTGGGGATACTGATGAAAAATGAAACATTATTATTGTACACTGGATCATGGTGATAAAAATGAAGCATTGTGATGAGACTGTACAGAGCTTTTAAGGGCCAGTGGACCATGGTGATGCAACAATGGAACACTGTGATGAGACAATGGCTCATTGAGATGGGACAGTGGACCATTGTGATCTAAATTAAAGCACTGTGATCAAACAGTGGAACGATGTGATGGGACTTTGGACCATTGTGATGAACAATGGAAAAATTTGATCGGAAAGTGGGTCATTATAATGCAACACTGCAGCATATTGTTGAAACAGGAGCATTGTGATGGGACAGCTTAAAATTGTGATGTAACAATGGAGACTTGCTGATAGGACAGTGAACCACTGTGATATGGACAGGAACATTGTGATAAGAGAGTGGGGCATTGTGATATAACAACTGAGCACTGTGATTGGACAGTGGGTCATTTGGCTGCAGTAATTGAGCACTCTAATCAGACATGGGCAAATCAAAATACAAAAATGTACAATTTGACATAACATTTGAGCATTTGGATGGGAAAATGTTGCATTGTGAGGAACCAAATGATGATTACAATTACACAATAGAGTATCTTTATGTAAGAGTGAACCGTTGTTAAAAATAAAACAGTGGGGCATTATGGTGGGATGGTAGACCATTGTTTTGTAATAATGGAGCATTGTGATAGGAACACTGGGTGAGGTTGCTGCAAAAATTTGTCTTTATGATTGGACATTGAGCATTGTGATGGGATAGTGAACCACTGTGATTTATCAATGTTGAATTATATGACATAATGAAACATTTTGATGGAACATTGGACCATTGTGATATATACATGGAGCATTGTGATAGGATAATGAACCATTGTGATGCTTAAATGGAGCATTGGGATTGGATAGTGGGCCATTGTGAGGTAACAATTGAGCATGGTGAAGGGACAATGTGACATTGTGATGCAACAATAGAGCATTATGTGTGGAGAAGGAAACACTGTGTTGTTACACGAGAACATTGTGATGAGACAGTGGGAAGTGTGATGCAACAATGGAGAATTGTGATGACACACTTGAGAATCTTGATGGGACAGTGGATCATTGTGATGCAGCAATGGATCACTGTGATAAAACAGTGGACCACTGTGATATAACATGTGAGCACTGTAATGAGACATTTGTTCACTTTGATTCAATAATGGAGTTTGTGATTGAATAGTGGATCACTGTGATGGAACAATAGAACACCATGATAAAGAGTGGATGTATGTGATGCAACAGTAGGGCATTGTAATAGGACAGTGAACTATTGTAATGCAGCAAGTGAGAATTGTAATGAGACAGTGGGAAATTATGATGCAAACAATAGAGCAATGTGGTGAAAAACTGGCACATTGTGATAGGTCAATGGACTACCACATGCAACAAAAGAGCTTTGTAATGTGACAAAAGAGCATTTCAATGTCATAGTGGAGCACTGTGATAAAACAGTAGAACATTGTTGTGGGATAGTGGGCCATTGTTATGTACAAATGGAGAATAGTGATGACAAGGGAGTATTTTGATTCAAAAATGAAACTTTGTAATAACACATTTGAGAACTGTGGTGGGAGAGAGAACCATAGTGATACAACAGTGCACCATTGTGATGCAATTATTAATCTTTGTGATAAGACACTGAGCATTATAATTAAACAGTGAAGCACTGTGATGTAACTGGAGAATTGTTAAAACTATTGTGAAATTTCACAAGAGTATTGAACTATGAGTGAAGCATTGTGTTTTAACAGTGGCGAATTGAGCTTGGAAATGTATCATTGTTATAAAACAATGGAGCACTGTGATAGGACAGTGAACACTGAGATATAAAAGTGGATCATTGTGATGTAGCATCAGAGCATTGGAATTAGAGAATGGAGCTTTGTGATTAGACAGTGGAATATTGTCATCTGAGGGTGGACCATTGTGTTTCACAAGAGAGCATTCTGTTATGATTATTAACCATTACAATGCAATAATGGACCTTTGTGATTGGATGTTTTAACATTATGACTAACCATTAGACCATTATTCGTAATAATATAGTTTTGTGATCGAACAGTAGACCATAGTGATGCAAGACCATAGTGATAAGATAGAGGAGCAATGTGATGAAACAATGGACAATTGTGGTGATATAACAATGGAAAAATTTGGAAGGAAAGTGCACCTTTGTGACACAACAATGCAGCATAGTGATGACTAAAGGGGATGAAACTGTGGAACATTGCGATGCAACGATGGAGCATTATGATGAGCCTTGTAACATTGTTAGGCAACAATGGAGAATTGTGATGACGGAGTGGATTATTATGATGTAAAAATGGGACACTGTGAAAAGAAGGCTGTGTCCCAAACAGCCTGTTTCCTCCAAGGGGTGGGGCCTGATGAAGAGAATTGACTGTGAAGAGCTAACCACGAGAGGAGGGGCTTGCTGTGCCATCTTGGGACAGGAGCAGACTGCAGCGTGGCAGCAGGCATGAAAGAATGAATGGCCCGGACCTTGGATGAGAATGTGGGCCCACGAGGTGTGGGCAAAAGCTAGTGGTGACTATGGGCAGGCTGCAGGAATGATCTGGAAGGGCAGGCTCTGATCAACAGTGCAGAGCTGGGCACCCAGTGTATGTCTCTTTGTGAGGTACCCCCACACACAGTATAATCTATAATACATTCACATAAAAATATGTTATATGGTTTGTCTGATAGCGCAAGAGACCCCAAGAGAACTTGGGCGACAAAATTGGTGCAAGTCAGCAGGATGAACTTGCTAAAAATGAAAAACCAGGAAAGTTTGAAAAAAGCTAGAGAGCTGATGGCAGCACTGATATGGCTTTTACAATGGATTATAAAATATATAACTAAAAAGGGGCGGGCCATGCAGAAGCGTGGGCCAGAGCTGTGTTGTAAATGTGGGGGTATGTTGTGGGTATGTGAAGATTTGTTAAAGGTTGTCCAGAGGCTAGAAAATCTTTTACTGGCTCTGGACACAAATGAGCACCCAGAGATGGGGCGTGTCCACTTTGCATAAAAAAAAGACATGCTCCAGGCAGGGGAAGCTGAAAAAGCTAGTGAGGTCCTGGCAGATCCAGTTGCAGAGCTTGAGAGAGAGAAAAAAACAGGACACTCTAACTTGTGTTTAGGTCCAAGGACTCAGAGGAAAAGAAATAGTAAAAGAAAAAAAAAAAAAAGACCTAAAAATAAAAGTAGCTAAAGCTGGCCCTCAGATTCAACCATTGATACAAAAGGAAAAAGAAAGCTAACAGTCATATAGATAGGAAATACTCCATGCTGGAACTGTTAAAACTAGGAAAAGCTTATAAGAAAGCAATCAGAGAGCCCCTAGACCCATGGCTTGTGAGAGCATGGGACATGGGAGCAAATGACATCAGGCTAAGTCCTTCAGAAGTTTCACAGTTGAGTTATATAACCACCCTTCCATCCTTGTGATATAGGCTGTTCAACACAGGGCAATGCAGGGGGAGCAGTCCTTAATGGGGTGGATGGTTGAAGGCATTAAAGATACATGGTCATCACCAAGGGAGGTTAAAATGATTAGCAGGGGCTGGAAGACTGTAAAGGAGGGTCAGGTATTACTGAGAGAACTAGATATGAGAAAAGCAATATATGGGGTCCAGTTCACTGGGCCAGATAAAACTGTGTTCACCAGAGATATGAAGGAAAGCTTAATTCAACTGGGACCTCGAGAATTTTATGGGGCTTTAATGGTTTTACTAAGCCTTTTAATGGGACAGGATCTTTGTAAAGTGAGACAGGCTTTGGAAATCTAAATGCTTCTGACCAGCAGGTAAGAGATACAAAAAAATCATACGGAAGAAATGGTCCACTTGGGTTACTCAATGACAGATGTGCCAATACTTATGTGGAGCCCAAATTCCCAGAAAAAAAAATGATAGAAAACCAAATAGTACTAATGAGTTTCTGGAAGGATTTAAAACCAGAATAACAGTTCACAAAAGACACTCAAAGGATAAAAACTGCCCCAGAGGTGGTTAAGAATCCCCAAGGATTAAATAAGATGCATTTCTCTTCTGATATAGGCTATACTAGGTGTGAAAGCAGTTTTTCTCACCAAGTTCTCCCCCAGAAGCCAGGTGTGGTCAATGGAGAAATGACAGACATGGCTACAGTCATGAGGCAGACCCAGGGCCTGCCTGACTCAGGGAACCAACAGGTGCAGCAGGGACAGGAGAAACACCCTGCCTCCTTACTCCAGTGCAGCATCAGGCTAATGGAGCCAACACCTCTAAGTGTATAAAGAATAAAAGAATACAAAGAGACTCCATGTAAAATTCCCCAAATGTGAAATGACTCCAAAGGGATAACTACAGATGGTAAAGAGCTAACCAAATTAATGCTTAGTACCCATGCTATGGTACCTAACAAGGATTTATGGAGAAAACAGTTAATACAAATGGATAAAACCTTTCCATGCTGTGTTAGACCTTGTCTGTGATTGATTTCATATATGATGTTAACCTTCCTTCAAGTGTTTTACAGATACCAAACCTGTTTAAAACATACCTGAAGAAGCAAAGACCAGCTATAGCTTTAAGATTCTTGGGAGTTTTATGGTTGGGTAAGATGAAGCCAGAGATTCCCAAATGAAACAACTGTTAAGAAAATCTACAGTACTGGGGTGGGTTGCCCCTTTATGAGCTGTTAGTCAGACAGAGATCCTGGAGGTCCTCAAATTCACCAAGTCTACTGCCATTAATGTCGGTTGTACACTAGAAAGGTCGGTAAGGCCATGTTGCTGAAGGCACTACATGATGTGAGGGTGGGAGAAGAAGACATGGACCTGAGACTAACTCAAAAAACTCCATGCCACTGGATGGATGACATTCATATTGCCAGAAGGTGCTATGCAGATGGTTGGGAAAGAAAGGATCCCCTATGATTCTACCATAGTCCCTGCATGCTGCACACTATGGACATGCCAAGTAATGCCTGCAAGTGCAATAATGGCTTGACCAACATACGTACAACTTAAAATTTCTAATGGATGAGGCCTGCTCCTAGGGGTGGAACACACATCTGGTGCTGTAGACCAGGCCAGGGCCTTGTGTTGAGAAAGGCTACAGACCCTAATAGGGAAGCCATCACAAATATACTGTTTAATGAATATAGTATACCTGCTGGGATATCTTCTAGACATTTGTATTTGCATTCCTGTTTGTTTAAATGTGTCTACTTCTTTCCATTTGTCTTTATAGTAGAAGAAACACCACTGAGATAGATCAACGGCCATGGCTTAAAGACAAATAATGGGGAGGCCCAAGAAGTCACTATCTCACCATGATACAAGACAGATTTCCCTGCATCTGTCACCCCCTCCAAGGCTCAGGGACCTTAGTGGAAGATTGGCAGAAAGATTGTAAGAGTGGAGGAAAGGGGTGGAGTGTGTCCCGAAAAGCCTGTTTCCTCCAAGGGGTGGGGCCTGATGAGGAGAATTGACTATGAAGAGCTAGCCACAGGAGGAGGGGATTGCTGCACCATTTTAGGACAAGAGTGGACTGGAGTGTGGCAGCAGGCATACAGGAATAAATGGCCTGAACCTGGGGTGAGACTGCAGGCCCATGAGACATGGACAAATGCTAGCAGTGACTATGAGCAGGCCACGGGAGCAATCTGGAAGGCAGGATCTGAGTCATGGCACAGAGCTGGGTACCTGGTGTATGTCTCTTTGTGAGTTTCCCCACCACAGTATAATCTATAATAAATTCACATAAAAATATGTTATATGTTTTGACTGATAATGCAGGAAACCCAGAGAGAACTTGGGCGACAATGGTGGACAATTGTGTTGCAAAACTGGACCACTATTATGTAATGAATGAGTACTGTGGTAAGACAGTGGGCCACTGTGCTGTTATTATGGAGCATAGTGATGAGACAATGGGGCATTGTGATGGGCCAGTGGAATATTGTGATGAAAACTTGGAGCAATTTCATGGTACAGTAGTAACTGTGATGAAATTGTGGAGTATTATGTTGAAAAAATAGAGCAATTCTATGAGAGAGTATACTAACATTAAATAAAAATGCAGCATTTTAATAAGATTTTGGATAAATTTGAAGCCAAATCAGGCATTTTATTAAGCAGTAGACCATTATGATCAAAATGTAGAGCATTGTGTTTAGAAAATGGGACATTCTATCAATGGGAAATTGTGATGAACAATGGAGCACAGTTAGAGGACAGGACATCATTGGGATCCAACAACAGAACATTACAATGAGAATGGGGACCATTGTCATGAAACAATGGAACATTCCGTTTCAACACTAGATAATTGCGATGTGACAGTGGGGCATTGTGTTTTAACAATTAATCATTGTGATAGGACAGTGTAGCTTTGATATACAAAAGTGAATAATTGTGATGAAATTTCAGAACTTTGACAGAATGGTGGTTTATGATGAAACAGTGGAACATTGTAATCAGACACTGGAGAACTGTGATGTGACAGTGGAGCATTGTTATCTAAAAATTGAGCATTGTAATGGGATAGTGGGCATTATGATGTGACAGTAAATTATTATGTAAAAATGAATGATTTTTATGACATTATGGAATGCGTTTGTGGGACATTGGACCATTTTGATCCAAAATGGAGCATTGACAGAATGATGGACAGTTGTGATGCAATAATTAAGCATTGTTATCAGACAGGGTCATTGGGTAAAAAGGGAGCACTGTGATGAGACATTGGTGCATTGTTATATAACACTGGAGGATTGTAACAAGAAAGTTCAGGATTGTGATGAAACCATTGAGCACTGTGATTAGACAGTGGAGTATTGTGATGTGAGAGCAAACAATTGTGATACAAAAACATAGTATTCTGATGTAAGAGAGGGTGTTGTGATGAGACAAGGAGCACTATGGCATAAAATGGACTATTGCTATCAGACATTGGGGCATTGTGATACAGCAATGAAGCATTGTGATTGGACAGTGGACCATTATGATTTAACAATAGAGCATTGTGATAAGACAGGATAGCATTGTTATGTCACAATTGAGCATTTTGATGACACATTGAGAATTGTGATAGGACATTGAATCATTGTGATTCAACAATGGATCACTGTTGTAGGATAGCTGAACTTTGTGATATAACACAGGAGCATTGTGATGAGACAGTGTACTATTAACGAGTGAAGCACTGTGATGCAAAAATTAGGTATTGTCATGGGACATGAAATTTTTGATACATATATGGAGCACTGGGATTGTATAATGAACCATTGTAATGCAACAATAGAGCAATATGATGAGAGTGGAAACTTGTGATGAAAAAGTTGAGCATTGTTATTAGTGAAGTATTGTACTATGAGAGTGAACCATTGTGATACAAAAATGGAATATTGTGATGCAAGAGCGGACATTATGATGAGACAATGGGCCATTGTGATATAAAAATGGAACTTTGTTATGGGACATTAAGAGATTCTGATGTAACAATGGAGAATTATGATAGAGCAATGGGCAATTGTGATGTAACGATGGAAGATTCTTATGAGAAATTGGACCATGGTGATTTAAAAATTAAACATTGTGATAGGACAGTGCCCATTGTGAAGCAAAAACAAACCATTGTAGTGTAAGAATGAAGCACCGTGTGGGACAGTGAGTAATTGTGATGTAATAATGGAGCATAGTGACAACAGAGTTGAGAACTGTGATGCAACAAAGGGGGTGGTTATTTGACAGTGGAATATTATTTGTGACAATGGAAAATTATAAGGTAACAATGAATCATGGTGAAGAGACAATGGAACATTGTGATTGGACACTGGAACACTGTGCTAAAAAATGGAGCTTTCTGATATGTCAATGGACCATTGTGATATAATAAATTTTTGTGATTGGACATCAATCATTGTAATTAAAAGTGGAGTATTATGATGCCACAATGGAGAGAATTTTGATGGGAAAATGGGTCATTGCATTGCAACATGGAGCACTGTGATTAGACAATGAAGCATTGTGAAATGAGACTGGATAAATATCATGCAAAACAAGTATTGGGATGGGGTAGTAGATCATTAAGATGCAAAAATGGAACATTCTTAGCATACTGTGGAGAATATAGCATTGTTATAAAACAATGGAGAATTGTGATTAACAGTAGAGCACTGTGAGGCAACAAGGGAGAAATACTATGGGATAGGAGAGCATTTTAATGTCATAATTGAGCATTGTGATTACACAATTGAGAATTGTGTTCAGATATTGGACCACTGTAATGCAACAACAGAACAGTGAAAACACTGGACCATTGTTACATAACAGGGGAGCACTGTGATGAGACAGTGAGACATTATGATACAACAATGGAGTAATATGATTTATCAGTCGAACATTATGATGCAATAATGGAACACTGTGAAAAGATACTGGAACATTGTGTTGCAACAATGGAGCATTGTAATAGGACAGTGGACCAATGTGATGCAACAAATGATCATTGTAATGAGACACTGGGTTATGTTGATGCCACAACACAGCATTGTGATTGGACAGTGGACTATTGTGTTATAACAATGCAACATTGTGATGCCAGAGCAGAGTAATGACACACTCAAACACTGCGATGGTAAAATAGACAATTACTTTGGAACAGTGGACCAATAAGATGCAACATTGGCACATTGTGATGAAGTAGGGGACCATTATGATGTAAAAACTGGGAATTGGTCTGGAATGGTGGACAACTGTGATGATAAATGGGCCACTGTAATGTAAAAAATGTACCACTGTGATAGGACAATGGACCACTGACATGTAATTATAGTGATGAGACAATAGAGTATTGTGATAGTATGCTCCTACTCTGTGATGTGATGATAGAATATCATAATGAGAAAATTGATAATTGCAGTGAGCCCCTGGACCATTGTGCCATTACAATGCAGCATTGTGATGGAAGAGTAGACAATTATTGTGGGGAAATGGGCCAGTAAATACTTCCATTATTCAGGCTAACCTAAAACCTGCCATAAAGCACAACATCAAATGATGCAAACAGAGGACAGTGTGCTGCACCAATGAAAAGGAGACACATAGCCAAATGAACCAATGAGGATCGGGCGGCGGTATAAAAGAAAGCCCTAATGGCACAATAAATGAGTTTGCTTGCTAACTGCGAAGTGAGTCTCGTGAATTCTGTGCCATTGACTTCGTGTCTACTCATCCCCTGACCCCAATGGAGAGTCCTCAAGTAGCTAGCCCACTAAGGCAGGCAACAACAATATCTGGTGCCCAACGTGGCCGTCACAGACCTCGCTTGGATCTTGGTCCTCATGGTGCTTACTTCTGTCATTTTCTGGGGCATGATTTTCTCACTCTTCTACAGCCTTTGCCTCCACAGGTCCTGAGTTGATTTCTCCATTTTCCCTGTCAACCGGTCTTGGTCCCCTGTGGCTGTTTTTCAGTACATAGGCCCCTTCCATGTGTTTATGATCATTCGTCTGTTCATTCATCTGTCCTTGATAGAGAGGTACATACCTTCCTTTTTGGTCCACCCAGTGTTTCCACATAAGGGCTAATCACCCAGGAAACAGGACTGACCATGAGCTTCCCAACAGGCTCCTGTATTCCAGAGACACCGTGTGGGCATACAGTCATGGCCTAATGAACCACGGAAGTTCCCCTCTAAGCACAATACATCTTGGTCCTAAACACTCCTCTATGTCCTCTCACTTCTATTCTGAGTGGTTAACTGTCCTATTGTGCTTCATCTCCACGTTAGTTGTTTTCTTAGCCTTCTATTTCTGTGGAGAATTTCCTTTCACTTGATTTGCCTTTAATTCCTCCACAAATTCCCCCTCCCCTTGAAATAAGCAGTTTCCCCTCACATTGAAAGGACCAACAAATAGATAAAAAAGAGACTTTGGGATCTCAGTGGCAATTGCTCTCTCTATTACCGGAGCTGTGGCCACAGGGTCAGCATCTGGTGTGGCTATAACACACACGATACAAACAGCTACAGCCTCAAATGATGCAGTTAAGGCATCTGCTGAGGTTTTCCATACCCAAACACTTATCAATGCCCATTTTTATTTGGGTGTTCAAAATCTACAACAACAAATCAACCTCTTAGGTGAAGAGGTCTAAACATTATATGTGCTTCTCTCTGCAAATTGTGATCCAAGGTATAATAATCTATGCCTAACACCATATAAAGTAAGCAATTTGACTCAAGCTAGAGTATAGCTCTCACAGCAAATTAAGGGGCTCTGGTCACAAGAGTTCCTTAATCTTTCACTGACCATGACCCAACAAATAATCACCCTTAATTACACCCAGGTCAACCCTCTAGATTTGGATGCTTCATTTATTATGGAGGTATGGAACAAGTACAGCTCTCACAGCAAATTAAGAGGCTCTGGTCACAAGAATTCCTTAATCTTTCACTGACCATGACCCAACAAATAATCACCCTTAATTACACCCAGGTCAACCCTCTAGATTTGGACGCTTCATTTATTATGGAGCTATGGAACCATATAAAAAATCTTTTTGATCCCTCCAGGATTGTAGCTTATTTAGTCATGGGATTAGGGATAATAATCATCCTTGTCCTTTTGAGCTGTCTCCTTAAGCAGGTGCGATGACATCGGAAAACTAATAAAATGACGGCACAGGTTCTATTGGCAATTATAAATAAAGATCATGCTCCACAAAAGACAGTTCTACAAGCATGGATAGTGGAGGTTTCAAAAGCCTAAAAAGCACCCCGATATCCTGACAGACCCACCATAGTGATGCTCCTTCGAGGGCTGGTAGTCAATGACAGGTAAGGACCTATTGAATGGGCCAAACTAAGACAGGTACAGTCCAAAATGCTGGAGCACCCATGAGGTGGGGCCAACAAGGTTGGGACAAGGCATCCCGGCTCCCACTGGGCTGTCTAAAATAAAATAAAAAGGATGGATATGTGGGGAAATGGGCTGGTAAATACTTCTGTTATTCAGGGTAACCTAAAACCTGCCATAAAGCACAACATCAAATGATGCAAACAGAAGACAGCGTGCTGCACCAATGAAAAGGAGAGACATAGCCAAATAAACCAATGAAGATTGGGAAGGGGGTTAAAGGAAAGCCATGTGTATGCAATAAACGAGCTTGCTTGCTAACTGCTGAGTGAGTCTCCCAAAGTCTGCACCGTTGACTTCAAGCCTACTCATCCCCTGCCCCCAATGGAGAGTCCTCAAGTAGCTAGCCCACTAAGGCAGGCAAAACAACAACAAATTATGATGTCACGTTCAGCATGTTTTAAAAGATAGTGGACCACTTTTAAAGGGTGGAGTATTGTGTGAAGACATTGGAGCATTCTAAGTGGAAATTTTTGATAAAAAATTAAACAGTAATAGGAGTGTGGACCATTTTATGTAAAGATGGACCACTGTGATGAGAGAAAAGAGTATTGTAATGCAAAGATGGAGCCTTGTGATTGGACACTGGACCATTGTGATACATTAATGGAGAATTGTGATGTAACAATGGAGAACTGTGATGAGACAGTAGATCATACAAAAGTGGAGCATTGTGATAGGAGAATCATTTTGATAATACAATGGACTACTGTGATATGAAAATGGATATGGGGCTCCCTTATATCTAAACACTCCTCTATGTCCTCTCACTTCTATTCTGAGTGGTTAACTGTCCTATTGTGCTTCATCTCCACGTTAGTTGTTTTCTTAGCCTTCTATTTCTGTGGAGAATTTCCTTTCACTTGATTTGCCTTTAATTCCTCCACAAATTCCCCCTCCCCTTGAAATAAGCAGTTTCCCCTCACATTGAAAGGACCAACAAATAGATAAAAAAGAGACTTTGGGATCTCAGTGGCAATTGCTCTCTCTATTACCGGAGCTGTGGCCACAGGGTCAGCATCTGGTGTGGCTATAACACACACGATACAAACAGCTACAGCCTCAAATGATGCAGTTAAGGCATCTGCTGAGGTTTTCCATACCCACACACTTATCAATGCCCACTTTTATTTGGCTGTTTAAAATCTACAACAACAAATAGACCTCTTAGGTGAAGAGGTCCAAACATTATATATGCTTCTCTCTGAAAATTGTGATGCAAGGTATAATAATCTATGCCTAACACCACATAAAATAAGCAATTTGACTCAAGTTAGAGTACAGCTCTCACAGAAAATTAAGGGGCTCTGGTACCAAGAATTCCTTAATCTTTCACTGACCATGACCCAACAAATAATCACCCTTAATTACACTCAGGTCAACCCTCTAGATTTGGACGCTTCATTTATTATGGAGCTATGGAACCATATAAAAAATCTTTTTGATCCCTCCAGGATTGTAGCTTATTTAGTCATGGGATTAGCGATAATAATCATTCTTGTTCTTTTGAGATGTCTCCTTAAGCAGGTGGGATGACAACGGAAAACTAATAAAATGACGGCACAGGTTCTATTGGCAATTATAAATAAAGATCATGCTCTACCAAAGGCAGTTCTACAAGCATGGATAGCGGAGATTTCAAAAGCCTAAAAAGCACCCCGATATCCTGACAGACCCACCATAGTGATGCTCCTTCGAGGGCTGGTAGTCAATGACTGGTAAGGACCTACTGAGTAGGCCAACCTAAGACAGGCACAGTCCAAAATGCTGGAGCACCCACGAGGTGGGGCCAACAAGGTTGGGACAAGGCATCCTGGCTCCCATTGGGCTGTCTAAAATAAAATAAAAAGGATGGATATGTGGGAAAATGGGCCAGTAAATACTTGTGTTATTCGGGCTAACCTAAAACCTGCCATAAAGCACAACATCAAATGACACAAACAGAGGACAGCGTGCCACACCAATGAAGAGGAGATCTGCCTGCCTCTGCCTCCCAAATGCTGTGATTAAAGGCATGCACCACCACACTTTTTATACATCTATTTTATCACAATAACTGAAACTAAGGCAATATATATTTTGCTTCTCTGTACAAAATTTTTAATTCAAATTTTTTATAGATAACTTTATTGAGCTTTTGAAATTTCATGGAACAGTTACCACTCAAATCCAGACCACCTCTCTGTGGGGAAATGGGCCAGTAAATACTTCCGTTATTCAGGAAAACCTGCCATAAAGCACAACATCAAATGATGCAAACAGAGGACAGCGTGCCACACCAATGAAGAGGAGACACATAGACAAATGAACCAATGAGGATCAGGTGGGGGGTATAAAAGAAAGCCCTAATGGCACAATAAACGAGCTTGCTTGCTAACTGCTGAGTGAGTCTCCCAAAGTCTGCACCGTTGACTTCAAGCCTACTCATCCCCTGCCCCCAATGGAGAGTCCTCAAGTAGCTAGCCCACTAAGGCAGGCAAAACAACAACAAATTATGATGTCACGTTCAGCATGTTTTAAAAGATAGTGGACCACTTTTAAAGGGTGGAGTATTGTGTGAAGACATTGGAGCATTCTAAGTGGAAATTTTTGATAAAAAATTAAACAGTAATAGGAGTGTGGACCATTTTATGTAAAGATGGACCACTGTGATGAGAGAAAAGAGTATTGTAATGCAAAGATGGAGCCTTGTGATTGGACACTGGACCATTGTGATACATTAATGGAGAATTGTGATGTAACAATGGAGAACTGTGATGAGACAGTAGATCATACAAAAGTGGAGCATTGTGATAGGAGAATCATTTTGATAATACAATGGACTACTGTGATATGAAAATGGATATGGGGCTCCCTTATATCCCCCCCTCCCGGTGTCCCATTGGTCCATTGATAGGTCATGTCTGTTCCTCATTGGCTGTCTGTATCAGGCCATTTTCGTATTAGCCGTCTCTATGTCTTTCGGCAGAACACAGGTTTGCCTCAGCCGGATGTTTTTTGTGCCTTTGCAACACGCGCTGGTTGTTCAGGCCACACTTCCTCTTACACCACAATATGCTACTTTTGCCTCACAATCATGCCTGCCTGCTCACAATCATACACTGAGTCATAAAAATGCTCCTTTGTTATATCACAATGTACTACTTCCCCATTACAGTGATTATTATGGATATAGAGCTTATTAGATGCTAAAAGCTTTTGCAATGTGATGGTAATTAAGAACTCCAGAATGGGGAATTGGACAGAAATATTTCAATGTTCTCACAGCAAATTAAGAGGCTCTGGTCACAAGAATTCCTTAATCTTTCACTGACCATGACCCAACAAATAATCACCCTTAATTACACCCAGGTCAACCCTCTAGATTTGGACACTTCATTTATTATGGAGGTATGGAACCATATAAAAATTTGATCCCTCCAGGATTGTAGCTTATTTAGTCATGGAATTAGCGATAATAATCATTCTTATCCTTTTGAGATGTCTCCTTAAGCAGGTGCGACAACAATGAAAAATTAATAAAACAATGGCACAGGTTCTATTGGCAATTATAAATAAAGATCATGCTCCACCAAAGGCAGTTCTACAAATGTGGATAGCAGAGGTTTCAAAAGCCTAAAAAGCACCCCATATCCTGACAGACCCACCATTGTGATGCTCCTTCGAGGGCTGATAGTCAATGATGGGTAAGGACCTACTGAGCAGGCCAACCTAAGACAGGCACAGTCCAAAATGCTGGAGCACCCACAAGGTAGGGCCAAGAAGGTCAGGACAATGAATCCCGGCTCCCACTGGGCTGTCTAAGATAAAATAAAAAGGATGGATATGTGGGAAATGGGCCAGTAAATACTTCCATTATTCAGGGCACCCTAAAACCTGCCATAAAGCACAACATCAAATGGTGCAAACAGAGGACAGCATGCTTCACTAAAGAAGAGCAGACACATAGCCAAATGAACCAATGAGGATCAGGTGGGGGGTATAAAAGAAAGCCCTAATGGCACAATAAACGAGCTTGCTGGCGCCTTGCTGATGACTAGTGTCTCCCAAGATCTGTGTCATTGATCTCACGCCTACTCTCCCCCTGCATCCCCCTCTCCAGGACAGAGGTCTAGAGCCACAACAGACAGCGACAGTTCAGTACCTTATAGGTGGAGATTCTCAGAAAACATAAGACTAGAAACCACATTCACTTCTGTACTTCTCACACTCTGGTTGATTCCTGTTGCATAGAGGACATGTAAACGAATGGAACAGAGGTGAGACCCAAACTTCCTTTAGGTGACTGAAGTAATTGTCTCCTCTCCTTTGAAATGTAGCCCTATTGGGCCTGAGGGTTGGGCTAAGTGCCACACATCCATAGATCTGCTGAGTCCACACTGTTGCAGTGTGGGAGAATTGTGATGTAACAATGGAGAACTGTGATGAGACAGTAGATCATACAAAAGTGGAGCATTGTGATAGGAGAATCATTTTGATAATACAATGGACTACTGTGATATGAAAATGGATATGGGGCTCCCTTATATCCCCCCCTCCCGGTGTCCCATTGGTCCATTGATAGGTCATGTCTGTTCCTCATTGGCTGTCTGTATCAGGCCATTTTCGTATTAGCCGTCTCTATGTCTTTCGGCAGAACACAGGTTTGCCTCAGCCGGATGTTTTTTGTGCCTTTGCAACACGCGCTGGTTGTTCAGGCCACACTTCCTCTTACACCACAATATGCTACTTTTGCCTCACAATCATGCCTGCCTGCTCACAATCATACACTGAGTCATAAAAATGCTCCTTTGTTATATCACAATGTACTACTTCCCCATTACAGTGATTATTATGGATATAGAGCTTATTAGATGCTAAAAGCTTTTGCAATGTGATGGTAATTAAGAACTCCAGAATGGGGAATTGGACAGAAATATTTCAATGTCCCCTGTGGTTATCCTGAATAGAAGTCTTTGTTTTCCAAAGCTATCACATTCCTGTGTAGAAATTTTTGCTGCCTACAGCTTTTGCATTTTGGTTGCCTTTGCATTTCTCTTACCTTTTGCAGCTTTCTGTTATCTTACTTAATTGCCATGTGTATGCTGTGTACCTTTTGCTTGCATTCCTCACATGAGTATAAAATCCTTCCAAAACTTGAACAAGGGGTCTGACCATTAAGAGAATGAGAGAATTCATGGGATCAGTCCCACTATTGTCAAATTAATTAAACTCCCTCTCCTCACCTGAATTTGATGTTGATCTCTGATTATATTTGTAACATTTCTGGAGTTCCCCAGAAAAATCAAGTCACCATACCCTCCTTGGTAATAGAGGCTGCTGCTTCTGGACCCTGCAGCCCCCTCAGCCTCTGGAACAGAGAAGTGTGTGCCCAAAATAATTTCCTCTCAGGGTCTCCTTCAAGGAGGCCAGAAAGAGCTGCATAGCCCCAGACCAGAACCTCTCACCAGAGTGGACATCAAGATCATGTAAAAGAAGGGACCCAGGTAGAAAGGCAGGAGCCAGTGTCCTGCTGATCACCCACAGGAGGTTGCATACAAAGCCTTGATGTGATAGTAGGGTGGCACTGACCTCCAACAAGGCAGGAAAGGGGGCCACAACTGAACCTCAATGTGATTCTGAGGTGCCTGCCCAGTTTAAGGTAGAACAGGAATTTTAGTGAGAATAATTAGAGAAAAACTATCTTGAACTCTGAATGCTTATTCATGAATGTGAGAGTGTGAGTAATGGTTCCATGGATCTGAGAGGCCACAGAATCTGACTGGGCCTCACCCTGTGGTTCCACTAAGGTCCTGTAACCTAAACAGGCACTCAACTTCAGGTGACCAGGTGACCAAGCTCAGGGATTATACATGTGGCCAACCAGGAAGGCATCTGAATGAGGGAGAAGCTAGCACTCTCCACCCCTCTTGTGCACACATTACCCACATCTGAGGCACATATAAAAGTTAAAGTGGGTTCTTCCCAGTCCAAGTGTCAGACCCAGATTATCTTCCAGGTGATGCTGGACAACTTTAAAATAGGCTATGTAGGAGATTATGGTACTAAGATGAAACAGTCCAGATTGAGAACTCTCTGTGAAGTTGAGTGAACTTCTTTTGATGTGGGTTGGCCTGCATGTGGCACATTAGGCTTGCCTACCATTAAGGGAATGAGAGAAGTCTGCATCAACAGCCTGGGACATCCTGATCAGTTCCCCTATATAGACTCCTGGTACAGCCTAGCACTCCATGTGCCTGACTGGCTCAGATATCATGTCCCTCCAGAGGTTCCCAGCATGGCTATCCTGGCTACCCACAAGTCTAAGTTAACCAAGAGGGCCCCCAGTCCTCCCATCCACCAAAGACATGAACAGGACTCTGAAGTCATCCCATATTTGTCACCCAAGAACTCACTGACCAAGTCAGAAAGCCCTGCTTCAGCCACTGACCTCCTACCACCTGAAATCCCTGGAGAAAAATCAGTCCCACACTATAATCACTACCCTCCTTCACTAGAGGCTCCACCTCTTCCTGAGGAACAAGCATCACCACCACTGGGCACCCTGCCTCTGCCACCTGAAAAATGGGGGCAATCTCCTAATTCAGGTCACCTCACTACAGGGTGTAGCCTGGTACCTCTGCCAGCTCAGCCAGGCTCCAGGGCCATCCATCCTTCAAGAAGATGAGGCTGTTCTTGCTAGCCCCTCCCCCCTCCCCACCCAGCATGATATACCAACCCTTCACAACAACTGACCTCCTCAACTGGTGCCAACATATACCACCTTATCCAGAAAAGCCCCAAGCCATGATAGATCTTCTGAATTCTACCATGCAAACCAATTAACCTACCTGGGTTGATTGCTGCCAGCTCCTTAGAACTTTGTTTGACTTGGAGGAGTGGCAGCACATTCTCCAGGTGGCCAGGGTATGGTTCATTACCCAGGCCCCCTGAAGGGTCACTAAATCCAGAACATTTTGCTGACACCACTTTACCAGATGAGAGATCTAATTGGAACCCAAACACCTAGGAGGGGGCTCGGGCTCTTGATTGTATGCCATGTGCCATTCTCGAACCTAACCAGAGTGAGTGAAGTTATCCAAGGGGAAAAGGAGATTCCACCACAAGGCACAAGAAGAAAAGGCACAAGTTCTCTCAGACATTATTTGGTACTTGGGGCATTTTCCCCATGTCTGGGACACACAAGGAAAAATTGGCCTTGCAAAAGGGCACCCACTGGTAATGGTAGTGCTAAAGCTAGTTGCCACTCCAGTGAGACAGAGACAATACCTGATCTCTCTGGAAGCCTAGCTTAGAATAGCTCCGCATGTCAGAAGACTCAAGGATGAAGGGGTCCTACGAGAAATCCAGTCTCCATGGAACACCCCCTAGGTCCCAATAAAGACGCCAGGGACCAGTGATTATCGACCTGTTCAAGATTGTGCAGAATCAATGATGCCACCAAGACCCTATACCCCATGGTCCCCAATCCATACACCCTGCTGAGCCGGATACCCCCAACAGCAGCTGTCTTCACATGCCTAGATCTAAAGGATGCCTTCTTTTGCTTAAGGTTAACAGAAGTAAGCAAACACTTGTTTGCCTTCAAATGAGAGAACCCAGAGACTGTTTCAAAGGGGCAATTGACATGGACTTGCTTGCCCTAAGGGTTTAAGAACTCCTCTAGCATTTGGGGGGAAGCACTAGCCAAGGACCTGGAAAATTGTAGGCCTGCTGGGTGTATCATTCTGCAGTACCTTGATGACCTGCTGCTGGTAGTTCCCACAAGAGAGATCTTTAAGAAGGGGACTGAAGAACTGCTGAGCTTCCTACAAGAGGCAGGGTACAAAGTCTCAAAGAAAAAGGCCCAGCTCTACTAGGATGAAGTCATTTACCTGGGGTAACACCTCAGATGGTGACAGAGGAAACTGGGAGAAGGATGAAAGCAAGAAATCACTCAATATCCCTAACCCAAGACCAAGAAGCAACTCTGGTGGCTCGTTTTTGCTGGCTCTGGATCCCAGGATTCTCTGCCATCACCAAGGCACTCCACAACACTCTCTCCGAGGGCTTGCTACAGACTCATTAAAGTCAGGAAATAAGGAGGAAAACGCTTTAATCAACTCAAGAAAAGGCTGAGTAAAGCCTGCACATTAGGACTTCCAGATGTCATTTGCTCATTTTCCTTCTATGTGTATGAGAAAGGAGGAGTTGGGCTGGGAGTGCTGACTCAACAGTTAGGACAATAGACTGGACCTGTGGCATACTTATCCAAAAGACTAGACCCTTTGGCTTCAGGATGCTTTCCTGCCTCTGGGCACTTGCTGCCACTGTAGCGCTGGTACAAGATGCCTACAAGTTGACCTTAGAACAAACCATCACAGTCAGAGTACTGCATCAAGTCATCTCTTTGTTAAATGGAACCGCCAACCACTGGATGACTGGGGAGAGAGTGGCCCAATACCAGGCCATGCTGAGGGAGAATCCCAGAATCCAGATAGAAGCTACTCATATTCTAAACCCAGCCACATACCTACCAAAAGAGGAGGGTGAACCACTTCAAAACATCCAGCCCAGTAAATGATACTGGTACCTACTGGTCATTGTTTGCACCTCCTCCGGCTGGGTGGAAGCTTTTCCACCTGTACAGAAAAGGCCCAGGAAGTATCCCAAGCCTTGGCCAGCGAGATCATTCTGTCTTTTGGGGTCCCAACTAGCACTGGGTCAGACAACAGCCCAGCCATCATCAGCAAAATTATTCAGCCGGTATCTAAAGCAGTCGGGCTGACTTGGACTGTGCACACACGGGATCACCCAGTCTTCTGGGTGGACTGAAAGGATGAATAGGACACTGAATGCTGTGATATCCATGTACTGTCAGGAGACAAGACTCTTCTGGCCAGAGATCTTGGCACTTGTACTGTTCAGAGTATGGTGTGCACCAAGAAGGTGTGGTTTTTAAAAGACTTAGTTAACACCATAAAAGAGATCACTGAGCACTTGAACCTGCCTCCTCTGCCTATTGTTTTAGGTCCCTTGCATTCCTGGAACCCAGGAGTTTGGGTTTGGGCCAAAGTCCCAGTCAGGGGAAAACCTAGACCCAAGATGGGAGGGGCTGTATCAAATTATACTGACCACCCCTTCACCTCTCAAAGTCAGAAGCATGAAGCCCTGGATCCATTACACCCACATCAAGGAGTCTGTGGATGAGAAACAGGAGTGTACTTCCAGAGCTGCCCCAGACTAGCCTCTGAAGTTGACAATATCAAAGAGACCACAAGATGGGAACAATGACTAGGCACGTACCCTACATCCTGATGTCCCTGCTGATCTTGTGGATGCCCAAATGGACCAGCTCCCACTCATGTCCTCCATGGCCCTAACAACTGGGCTGTTTTGGAGGGCCATGCTGTCTCATAGGGGCCCCTAGTCCTGGCTACTTATTAATTCAACTAATTACCCTCCCCAAGGGGCATGTCTTGTCTCCTTTAGATAGTGTTACTGAAATGGGGAGAATGAGGGTCCCTTAGCGGGTTCTTAGTCTCATTCATAAAATAATTTAAGGATGGACCCAAATGGAAACTTTTACAATTTTATTAGAATCTTAAAGAAAAGTCTTCAGGGCAGGTGAGCTGGTAATCTTGGCAGCTGCCTTGAGAAAGTGAATGGTGGGAAGAAGGGAAGAAGGCCATGAAGTAATGCAGGTTTAGAGCCTGCATGGGGGTCAGACACATGGCTGACAGGCAGCAGCATGGCTGGAAGAAGGAAGCTTTAGAGAAAAAGGGAAGAAATACAAGATGCTAGGGGCAGCCCAAAGCCTTTAAAAAGCATGTTTAGTAAGAAAAGCATGAAGAAGAAAAGGAAAAATTACACCTTCCTGAAGAGTTAAGGAAAGCAGTCAGACTTACCGAGACCTATGTGACTATGGCTTCTCTGGAAGGTCTGCAGAGATATGAGCTACTTCCAGCCAGGAAATATTTGCTACTTCATTGATGCACCAGGTATTCCACCTATCTATTTAGCATAACTTAAGGTGAGCCTGCCTTCCTAAGAGTGGTTCTATCATCAGGTAATTGACCAGTGATACTGGCAAAGCGGGCCTTCAACAGATAGACTAGACATTTTATAGTCTGGGCCAGTTAAATTTATGGGGCTTTTTGCTGCTCTAACATTACCACCCTGATTTTGGTCATTCGATTGTTCTATTACCCTCATGTTGTGATGGAACTGCCCAGGCCAGGAAAATAGACTGCACTGCCTTCAAAAGATCTCCCCAAAGGATTGCTGCATATGGACATATCCCCAGAGGACAGGATGACAAATGTGGAGACCTCGATTGGTCTTTCCTGAAGGACTGCTCATGTGTATGTGTGGCCTTAACCTCTGAAGGAGGTTGGCAGGGAGCTCCAACTTCAGGACAGGGGATTAAAGCCATGATAGGTCATGAAGAAGGATGTCAAAGTGCCATAATATGGGTATTTTCTATAGAAAAAAAAAAAAAAAACCTTATAGGGAAGCAGAAGCTTTGGGATGGGCTGGCATGTCTGCAGAATGAGGGATCCCCTACAACCTTCGCAGTTTGTAATCACAGAAACCAACATGTCAGTAGCAGTCTGTAGAATTAACACTTTAGACCCTTGGGCCCTGAAACTGAATGACCTCCCTTTTACTAGCAGCCCATCTAAGTTTGACCCTGATGCCCCTCTAATAAAGATGCTAAGATTCATAAACACCAGCCATGAACTTTTTGTACAAGTCAACCCTGATTTAGGACATGATTGCTGGATATGCTTAAGAGCAAGCCATAAATGACCTACACTGGGGTAGGAGTCAGGAATTTGACTATAGTCAATGGGATAGCAACAGGCCCCTGGTTAGTCAGGCCCGGCGTTCAATCTCTGGGGGAAACCTTGTGTATTAGAAAATAAGAAAATTGTACCTACTTTTTCCCACATCCCCAGCCCCTGAGGGAACTTTTTTCTACTGCCCAAACAGCACCCACACTTGCTACCCAAGAAAGGACCATCTTCTTGTTTTACTCATCTTTGATTTAGATGTTCTTCCCAGTAAGGATGTGCAAATCTATCACCATAGACACAAAAGAGCCATTTCCATACTCTCTGTTCTTCTGGGGGCAGCCTTAGTAGGCACGGCAACACTGGGGGCCACAGCAATTGGACTCAAACAAGTCCAGCACAGCCAGTTGTCCAACTTAATAACAAAAGAACTAAGATTGGTTCAAAAGAGTATTTTATCCTTACGAAATCAGATAGATTCTCTGGCAGCAGTAGTGCTGCAGAACCATAGAGGCTTAGACCTAATGACAGCAGAGAAAGGAGGCATGTGTGCCTATCTGGGAGAAAAATGCTGTTTTTATGCAAATCAATCTGGCATAGAGAGAATGTAAAACAACTGATAGAAAAAAAAATGAAGCCTGGAAAAGAGGGAAATGAGTCTTTCTGGAAGAATACCTAGAAAACTTGGGGTCCCTGGCTGGCCCCATTTAAGGACCTATAGTCGTGATTCTATTAATCCTTCTGGTAGGGCCATGTATAATAAATATTCTCAGTAAATTTATCAAAAACGGAGTAGAAGCTATCAGACTCCAGGTGATTCATCAAGAATATCACAAGGTTTCTCTAAAATAAACATAAGTGATTATGTCAATGAAGAAGAGGTAATATTATGGAAATAGAGCTCTCATCAGATGCTAAAAGGTTTTGGAATGTGATTGTAATTTAGAACTCCATAATGACAAAATGAACAGGAATATTCCCATGCCCCTTGTGATTATCCAGGTTAGAAGTCTTTGTTTTCCAGTAGCAATCTTTGATGCCTAAGGCTTTTGTATTTCTGTTATCTTTGTATTTCTCTTATCCTTTCAGCCCTAAGTTATCTTACTTCATTACCATGTATATACTATGTACATTTGCATGCAGTCTTCACATGAGTATAAAAACCCTTCAAAACTTGAACAAGACGTCTGATTCCTTTATTCATGGGATCAGACCCACTAGAGTCAAATTAACTAAACTTCCTCTCCTCACCTGACTTTTGCTGTTGATCTCTGATTATTTCTGTGACATGATGATTGATTGTCCAATCACAATGCTCCATTGTTAAATCACAATAATCCACCATCCCCAAATCACACTATTCTAAATTTTTACATTCTATTTGTCTAGCTCACCAGAATGCTCCACTGTTTAATCACAACACCACATGTTGCATCACTGTTGTTCACAATCCTATCAGAATGTCCCAATCTCACAAAACAGTGCTTAATTGTTTCATCACAATGGCCCACTGTTTCGTGAAAATATTTCATTCTTTGATCAGTTTTCCATTCTTTAATTGCAATACTTTATTGTTATATCACAATGCTACACTGATACATCATAATGATCCAATGTTGCATTACAGTGGTCTATTGTCCTATCACAAGGTTCCATTGTTGCATCACAATGATCCACTGTCCAATTACCCCATTGTTACAGCACAGTCCTCCATTGTTACACCTCAATGGTTCACCCTCGATAACTGTGCTCCATTTTTGCATCACATATGTCTACTGATCCCTAAGAATGCTATATTTTCTCAATTCAGTGTTGCATTCTTTGATCACAATGGGCCATTATCTTTTCAAAATGCTCCATATGCCATCATAATGGCCCACTGTCCCAACAAAATGCTGCATTACTATATCAAAGTGGTCTACTGGGTCACCACAATACTCCATTTTCTCATCATAATACTCTTTCAGTGCATCATAGGTTACCAGCCTACTGTCACAATGCTCCATTGTCGTATCACAATGATCCTTTGCCCCAGAAAAAGAATACATTGTCACTTTAGTATGCTCAGTATTTACATCACAGTGGTCCATTATCCTGTCATCATCCACCCTTATCTCATCAATATGCTCTGTTATTGTATCACAATGGTTCACTGTCTTATCACAATGCTCCATTGTTACATAACAATGATTTTGGGGCTATCATGGTGCTCTATTATTTCATCCCAATCAAACACTGTCTTACCACAATGCGGCATTGTCTCATCACAGTGCTTCATTTTTCATCAACATTTTCCTCTATCCTTTCACAATTCTCCACTCTCTTATCACAATACTTGATTGATACAAATGCATTTTCCACTGTCCAGTCACAATGCTCCACTGTTACATCACAGTGATATTCTTTCCCATCGCAGTAATCCATTGTTACAAAACAATGGCCTATTGTCCCATCAAAGTGCCCCATGGCTGCATTAAAATGCTCAGTATTTGAATCACAATGGTACATTCTCACATCATAAGACTACTTTCTAATCAGTGTGTGTAGGACACCAGGATGGCATGCCCTATGCTGAGATGAGCCTAAAAGTTTTAGGTCCAGGCTATGTTCTCTGCTAAAAGGAGGGCCACTGAAAATAGCAGCTCTGATATCCCTGTCTTTCAGAAAACTGCAGGGCTAGTTGGATAAAAATAGATAGGTCAAAAATTTAGGCTTCTTTCTCTGTGGGAAAGTATCTTAGTCAACAGCCCTCAGCCCACCTCCCTATGCTGAACAAATAACTCAGCTATCATTATCTAAGAGATTAGGCCAGGTTAAAAGTTTACTCCTGAGCTAAAAGAGAAAAGTTTATTATGCTTTTAGCCTTAAGAAAGAAAACATTGTGGCCAATAAATTACCAGATAAGCATTGGTAACCATGAGTAAAAGTTCAAGCATCCTGCTGGTGCTAACTGAAAGGCTATATGTCCTGTTTCTTTGTGCCCTAAATCTTTGTATGTAACTGCCGAACCCCAATGTGACTGCCAGCTCCCTGTAATGCATAAAAAAAATCCTCTGAATTTTGTAGTAAATGGCTTGTTGTGAGGGAAAACTCAAGTCCCAGAGTCGTTACTCTGTCGCCGATCCAGTCTCTCTGTCCCCAAAGCAAGGTTCTCCACTGAGCAAAGCAAGCCTGAGGCTCGATAAGTGTGCTCCAATGTTTTATCAAAATCTTCCATTCTCCTATCACAGTGATCCCAAGTTACCTCACAATGGTCCATTTTTGGATGTCAGTTGTCCACTGTCCTATCACAATGCTCCTTTGTCACATCATTATGGTAAACTGTCTCATCACTATGCTCCATTATTGTATCACAATGGTCCTGTGTCCTCTCACAATATTCCATTGTTGCACCTCAATAGTACACTTCTTTATCAAATTTTTCCATTGTTCTATTACAATGGTCCACTGTTCTTTCAAAGTGCTCCATTGTACATCGCAATTATTCATTGTTGCATAATAATGATCCAACATATTGTCACAGTGCTCTATTGTTTCAACACAGTGGTGCACTATCTCATCACAATGCTTCATAGTGTCATCACACAATCCCATCACAATACTGTCTAATCACACTGCTCCGTTGTTATATCACAATGGTCTACCATCCCATCACAGTTCTCTGCTGTCACCTCATAGTACTTCATCGCTGCATCACCATGGCCCTCTGTCCATTCCCAATGTTCCAACATCTCACCACAGTGCTATACTGTTACATCCCATGTTCCACTGTACAACACAATGGTACACTGTTTAATAATTATGCCAGAATAACTCAGCACAATGCTTCGTTTTAGCATTACATTGGCCTAATGCCCTATTACAATGCTCCTTTTTAGAATCACAATAGCAATGGGTACATTGAGCCATCAAAATGCTCCATTGTTATATCACAATATTCTACTCTCCCATTACAATGATCATTATCCAATCACAATGCTTTTTTTGTGTAACAAAGGTCCATTCTCCAATCACAATGCTCCAGTTACATTACAATGACCTACTCTCCCATCACAATGCCCAAAGTTTCATCACAACCCTGCAGTTTTGCATTTATTTGTGTACTTTCACTTCAAAATGTTCCACTGTTTAATCACAATACTCCATGTTGACTCTCAATTGTTCTCAGTCCTATCAAAATTCTCCAGTCTCTCATCACAGTGCTTCATTATTGCATCACAATGATCCATTATCCTATCACAATGTTCCATCTTTGCATCACAGTGCTCCATTGTTTAATCACAATTCACCACTGATACATCACAACACTCCACTGTTACATTATAATGGTCCATTTTCATCTTTGCATCTCAGTTTTCCAGTATTCTATCCTAATGCTCCATTATTACATTACCATGGTGCACTGTCTCTTCACAATGGTCCATTATCTTATCGCAATACTCTAATTTTACACTGTAAGTCCCAGTCTTTCATCTGAATTACCACTCACATTACAATGCTCAATTTTTGCATTACAGTGGTACACACTCAGATCATGACACCCCACTCTCTAATCACAATGCTCCATTTTTCATTTAAATATTATGTTCTCCCATCACAATGCTCCAATATTTTGTCAAATTTGTCTACCCCCACGTTATGATACTCCATTGTCTAAGCACAATACTCCATTGTTAAATCACAATTTTTTGAATCAGAATTTTCCACTGTCTTATAACAATCCTTTATTGTTATATCACAATTGTCTAGTGCTGAATCACAATGCGATATTGTCACATCACATTGTTCCACTCTCACAACACACTATCCTGTTGCTACATCACAATGATCCACACTCCTTTAACTGTGTTCCATTATTGCATCCCAGTTTTCCCCTGACTCCTCAGAATGCTCCATTGTCTCAATATAGTGCACCACTCTGTCACAATCATCTGCTGTCTTAATAAAATGCTCCATATGACATCAAAATAAGCCAGGAACTAATCACTATGTTGTTTCTTATTAGAATGATTTATTAACTGACAGTACTCCAATTTCTCCTCATATTTTTTCATTATTTCAGGACAGTGTACTACTTTAACATCACAATGCTTTATTGTTATATCAAAATGTTCAACTATCCCATCACAATGATCCATTGCCTCATAATTATGCTGCATAGTTACATTGTTCAACTGTTACATGATATTTGTCTATTCTCACATCACAGTGATCCATTGTCTAATAACAATGCTCCATGTTTTACATCACAGTGGTCCATCGTCCCTTCTGAATGCTTCATTGTCCAAAATCAAATCACTGTGCTCCAGTGTCTCATCATGGTGCTCCATTCTTTAATCACAGTTGTCCAATATATTAAAAAATGTTGCACTGTTGCATCACAATGGTCCACTGTCCAATCAAAAAGCTCCTTTGTTGAATCACTGTGATTTCAGTCACAATGTTCCACTGATCTATCTCAGTGTTCCACAGTTCCTACACAATACTGTTTGTTTGAACACAATGCTTCACTCTTTGATCATAATGTCCCACTGTCTTAATAAAATACTACACATGACATCAAAATGTCCCAATGTCTCTTCACCAAAGTTCATTTTTATATGACAATGGCCCACTAACTCATTGCAAAGCTCGATTTTTTTCATCATAACTCTCCATCATAGTACTCCATTGTTACCTCACAGTGGTCCACTATCCCGTCACAATGTTCCGTTGTCTCATCACTATGATCCATCATTACATCATAGTGTTAAACTATGCTCAGTACGCCATTAATGCATCACAATAGTCCATGTTTGTGCATCATAATTGTCCACCAACCTATGAAAACTTCCCATGTTTACATCTTAATTGTCCACTAACTCATTGAAGTGCTCCACTGCTGCAGCACAATTGTCTGCTGTTTCTTCAAAATGCTCTATTATTGCATCACAATGCTCCATGTCCCTGTAACAATGCTCCTTCATTGCATGAAGGTGTTCCTCTATCCACTCACAGTGCTACACTGAGCCATCACAATGATCTATTGTTATATTTCAATATTCTACTATCTTATTACAATCATCACTGACCAATCACAATGCTCCATTGTGGATTACAATGATCCACCCCCCATCACAATGCTACAAATTTGCACCAAAATGCATTTCATTTGTCTATCCTCACTACAGAATGCTCTTCTTTCTAATCAAAATATTCCATGTTGCATCACAATGCTAGACTGTCCCCTCAGATTGCTCCAGTGTCTTATCAAAATGCTCTCTTCCCCACTATAAATGATCCAAAAATTCCATTACAGTGCTCCATTTTTATAAATCCATGATAAAATTCCTCATAATGATGCTGCATTACTGCACCATAATGATCAATTTTCTTTCATAATGCTCCGGTGTTTCATCACAATGCTCAAATATCTCATCAAAATGTTCTATTTTACATTTGTGATTATTACTTTATGAGTATGAGTGTATTGCCTGCATATATGTAAGTGTGCCTGTGTTGTACATGCCTGCGGAGCTCATCAGAAGAAGCCACTGGATTTCCTAGAACTGGAATTATGAATTATTGTGGGCCACCATGTAGTTTCAGGGATTCAGATCCAGGACCTCTGCAAGAGAACCCAGTGCTTTTCACCATTGCACCATCTCTCCAGCCCAAAATGCTTTACTTCTATATCACAATGGTTCACTTTCCTATCACAATGTTCTATTGCATCACAATGACAAACTATCCAATCAAAATGTTCCATTGTTCTATCATTGCATCATGGTGTTCCATTGAAACATCATAATGCCCATTTTTGCATCACAATTAGTCACTATCTTATCAGAATGCTTCATTTTTACATCACCATGATCCATTTTCTCATAATGATGCTCCATTGTTGCACCACAAGGGTCAATTTTCATTTCATAATGCTCCCTTGTTCCATTATAATGCTCAAAAGTCTTATCAAAATGCTCTCTAGGGACTGGAGAGATGGCTTAGTGGTTAAGAGCACTGACTGCTCTTGAAGAGGACTTGGGTTCAATTCCCAGCACCCACATGGCAGGAATGAACTATCCTTAACTCCAGTTCCAGGGGAATCTGAAGCCCTCTTCTGACCTCTGCTGCATTGCACAACATGGGTACACTCACATACATTCAGGCAATACACTCATACACATAAAATAAAAATAATAAATAAAATATTTTAAAAACAAGATGCTCCTCTATTTTTATATCACAATGGACCACCGTCTCATCACAAAGTTCCATTTCATCATTTATGCTCCATAATTACATCACAGTTGTCCAATCTCATCACAATGCTCAAATTGGCATCCCATTGGTCTACTTTCACTTCAGAATCCTCCACTATTTAATAATACTCCATGTTTCATCACAATGATCTATTGCACAATCAGAATGTGCCAATGTCTTAGTAAAACACTACGTACTTCACTATAATTTTGCAAAATTCTATCACAATACTCCATTGTTTCATTAGAATGCTCTACTATTGCAACACAATGGTCCATAATATATCACATTGTTTCATTTTTGCATTGTAATGATATTGTGTTCCATAAAAATACTAACTAGAGTGGGTGCAATTGTTTTATTGCTGTTCTTAACAACCTTCAAGATACCCTTCCTCATATAATGCATCTCTTCATTGTCCCAGAGTTTCAGGGCCTCATAGATACCAGTTGAAGCACCACTAGGCAGAGAAGCCCAGAAGAGATCTTTTGAGCTGTAGAGACTAACCTGTACAGTGGGATTCCCACTAGAGTCAAAAAACTCTCTGGGATGAATCTTGAAAATCGACATGGTGAGTTTCTGGCCACTGGGTCACCATATAGGAAAGAAACAGGCAGTTTTGTGGACACCAAGGAGAGTGGTAAGTGGAAATTCCTAGTGTTCCATTTTTGCATCACAGTGGTCCTTCCTCCCAATACAATTCTCAAATGTATCATCACAGTGCTCAATAATGACATCACAATGGTACTCCTACTCACCCTACTCATCACAATGTTCCACTGTTACATAACAGTGGTCCACTGTCTAATTACAGTGCTTCATTTTTGCATCGCAATGGTCCACTCTCTGATAACAATGCTCCATTTACTTTTCACAATGTTCTATTGTTACATCACAATTTTCCACTATCATAACATAATGCTTCACTGTTGAGCCTCTGCATCACAATAGTCCACTGTCCCCTGACATTTTTACAGTCTATCATCACGATCCTACATTGTTAATTAACAATGGTTCACTGTCCCATCACAATACTCCATTGTCAAATCAAATGGTTCACTGTATCACAAAATGGACCATTTTCTTGTCATAATTCTCCATTGTTGCACATCAATGATCCACATTACTGTCAAAGTTGTTCCATTATTCTATCATAATGGTACAGTGGGCCATCACAATACTCTACTTTCTCATCACTATGCTCAATTATTGCATCACAATGATCCAATGTTCTATCACAATATCCCACTGTTATATCGGAATTGTCCATTGTTGCATCAAAATGATCCAAGGTACAATCACAATGCTCTATTGTTTCTTCACAATGAACTGTTTCAACACTGTGCTGGATAGCTTTAGTGTCAACTTGACACCCCTGGGTTGAGGGACCCTCAATTAAGGAATTTCCCCTATTGGACTGGCCTTTGGCCATGTCTGAGGGGCATCTTCTTCATGAGTGATGTGGGAGGGCCCAGCCCACTGTGGGTGGTGCCACCCCTGTGCAGGTGGGCCTGTGTTGCATAAGAAAGCAGGATGAGCGGGGGCCAGGGGAGCAAGTCAGTAAGCAGTGTTCCTCCATGGCCTGTGTTCCAGCTCCTGCTTCCAGGTTCCTGCCCTGAGTTCCTACCTTAGGCTCCCTGATGAGCTGTGACCTTGGAGATGTAAGCTGAATAAACCCTTTCCTCCCCAAGTTGGTAGTGGTCAGAGTATTTTGTCACAGCAATGAAGAAACAAACTAGGACAAACAGTGCTCCATAGTGTGATCATAATGGTTCATGGTCCTATCAATATGCTCCACTGTCTCCTCACAATGCTCTAGCTTTACATCACATTGGTCCCATCACAATATTAAACTTTCTCTTCACAGTGCACCATTGTTACCTCACTCTCCTTTCATGATGCACCATTGTCTCTTCAAAATGCTCCATTGTTATATCACCATGTATTTTAGGTACTTTTCTGTTGATAGTATAAAACAGTGTAACCAAGGAAATTTATAAAAGGTATAGTTTATTTAAGCTGAATTTCAGGTTTGGGGAAATTAGAGTCCATCATGGTGTGGAGGCATGGTGGCAGGAAGTGACTGGAACAGGAGCAGTATATTTCAAGAAAGTATAGGAATCTGGCAGTGACTGGAGATCTGGCAAGGCTTAAAAACTCCCTAAGTCCATACTCAGTGACATGTTTCCTCCAGCATGCCCATGCATTCTAAGACCTCCTAAAATAGTGGAGCCTATTGGGGACACTCCTATTCAAACCACCACATCATGGTCCAGTGTATCACATTGCCCCATTGTTGAATTACAATGTTTCATTGTCCTATCACAGTGCTTCATTTGTTCATCACAACTGTCCAATACTCTATCAAGGGAGAAATGTGGAAATGGGATACTTTAAATGGTAAGGGATGGAGCTAGGTGTTACTCAAGGAGAATGAGAGGAGAAATGAATAATGTTTAGTGTAAAAAACCAGAGGGAACCTGTGGGTGCGCTGGGATCTTGGAGCGCCAGCTGCTGGCGTGGCGCCGGTCTCTCACGCGCCACTGGGGTGTGCGGGTTTCGCACACCGCATTGCTGTTCGGGTCCCTGCTGTGCAGGTTCCTGGCTCTCCATGCGGCTACTGGATGCCGGCAACTCTGCGGGTCGCTGTCAGCTGCCCAGGCGGGTTCCGTTCCAAGCTGCCGGCGCTCCCTCTATGCACGCGATCCGTTGGCCACCAGATCAGGAGGGGAGGTGCAGGAACGGGGAAAGTAAGAACTTCTCGAGTGGTTGTTTATGAAGGGATAGCCCCCTCCGGGGAGACTGAATCGTAGGCAGTAAGACACAGGATACAGCTCAGTCAGACTCAGTGATACAGCTCCAGATCTTAGTGATTCAGCTCCGCTTTATTGGGGTGAAACCAGGATATTTATAATGTGGAGGCAGTAGCAAAAGCCTTAGTTGATAGGTGCTTTTAGGATGCCCCATTTACATGTGGCGGTGGGCTTCTATCAGGCTGTCAGACAATGCCTGATTATCACACAGGAAAAACCTGGAAGTTTCTATGCCAGAGGCCATGTTTCTGGTAGGGCACCTGTGGCGGCCACTTCAAAGGTGAGTCAGGAAGAGAGTAAGAGGTGCCCTGCTGGAAAGAGGAGTCTCTGCATAGAAACACTGAGACCCTTGGGCTATCCGGACATGGAGAGACTGCTACCCAAAACAGCAGGGGTTCCCAACAGGAATCATGTTAGTCCAAACCCTACTGATAAAATATATATATAATACCTCTACATGAGCCCATGTGCATAGCTGAAAGCTTGTGGCCCGAATTCTCTCTGGGTCTCCTGCTCTATTAGACAAACCATATAATATATTTTATGTGAGTTTATTAACTTACAAATGAGTGAGTACCTAGCCCTGTTCTGCCACAATTCACGGCCCACCTTATCAGACCATGCCATGCCCATAACCCCATTAGCATTCTCTCATGCCTCCAGGGCCAGCGATCTCACCCCAGGTCCACAGAGAGTCTGTCCATTCTGTCTTTGGTTGTTGTTCTGACTGTGAGTTTCCTACACCATCACGATCTACCGAGGCTCCTGGCTTCCCTCCCATGGTGGCTCCCAGCTTTTCTTCCTACTTCCTGCTCATGTCAGGCCCTGCCCACTGGAGGAACAAGCCAATTGGGAGACACTCCACCCCTTTCCTCTGCTCTTACAATCTTTCCACCAATCTTCCACTAAAGTCCCTGAGCCTTGGAGGGGATGATAGATGTAGGGTGATCTCTCTTGTATCATGGCGAGATAGTGGCCTCTTGGGTTTCCCCATTAGTTGTCTTTAGGCCATGTCCACTGATCTATCTCAGTGGTGTTTTTTCCTATTATAAAGACAAATGGAAGGAAGTAGACACATTTAAACAAACATGAATGTAAATACAAATGCTTAGACAATATCCCAGTAGGTGTACTAGACTCATTAAACAATACATTTATGATGGCGCTCCACTAGGGCCTGTAGCCTTCCTTGACAAAAGGCCTTGGCCTGTTCTACACCAGATGTGTGTTCCATCCCTAGGAGTAGGCCTTATCCAATTAGAAATTTGTCAGTTGTACATATGTTGTCGAGCCATTATTGCACTTGCAGGTATTGCTTGGCATGTCTGTAGTGTGCAGCACATGGGGTCCATCGTTAAGCAGACTTATAGGGGATCCTTTCTTCCCCAACCATCTGTATAGAGCCTTCTGGCAATATGAATGTCATCCACCCAGTGGCACAAAGTTTTTTGGCTTAGCCTCAGTTCTGTCTCTTCTCCCATGCTCACAATATGCAGTGTCCTCAGCAACATGGCCTTACCTAATATTAACGGCAATAGCCTTGGTGAATTGGAGGGCCTCAAGGGTCTCTCTCATCCAACAGCTCATAGGGGGGCAATCCACCCCTGGTACTGTAGATTTTCTTAACAGTTGTCTATAGCTGACTTTGCTTCTTCAGGTATCTTTCAAATGGGTCTCACATCTGTAAAACATTTGAAGGAACATTAACATTAAATATTAAATCACTCATAGACAAGGTCTCATAAAGCTTGTAAAGGATTTGTCCATTCATATTAACTGTTTTCTCCATAGACCCTTGTTAGGTACCATAACATGGGTATGAGGCATTAATTTGGTTAGCTCATTACCATTTTTAGTTATCCCTTTGGATTCTTTTATTCTTGATACAGTTACAGGTGTTGGCTCCATTTGCTTGACCCTGCACTGGGCTAAGGAAACAGGGAGCTTCTCTTGTCCCCACTGCACTTGTTGGTTCCCTGAGTCAGACAGGCTCTGGGTCTGCCTCCTGACTGTAGCCATATCTGTCGTCTTCCCTTGACCATACCAAGTTTCTGGGGGAGAACATGGTGGGAAAACCTGCTTCCACCCCTAGTATAGCCTTTATCAGAAGAGAAATGCATCTTATTGAATCGCTGGGGATTCTTAACCACCCCTTATACAGTTGTTATCCTTCCAATGTCCTTTGTAAACTGTTCTTCTGGTTTTAAAGCCTTCCAGAAATGCCTTAGTACTGAATTTGGTTTTCTATCAATTTTTTCTCTGGGGATTTGGGCTTGACATGTCTTGCCACATTTGTCTTCAAGTAACCCATGCGGACCATTTCCTCTGTCTGGTCATTTTTAAATCTCTTATAGGATGTTCTGTTATTTCACAGACAAGTTTTACATCCCGGTCAGAATCACTTAGATTTGCCAAAGCCTCTCTCACTTTACAAAGATCATGTCCCATCAAAGGGCTTAATAAAGCCATTAAAGCTCCATACCATTCTTGAAGTCCAAGTTGAGTTCAGATTTCTTTCATATCTCTGATGAACACAGTCTCATCTGGCCGAGTGAACTGGACATCATACATTGCTTTTTTCATACCTAGTTCTCTCAGTAATGCCTGCCCCTCCTTTATTGTCCTCCAGCCCCTGCTAATCATGTTAGTCTCCTTTGGTGACAACCATGTATCTTTAATGCCTTCAACCAGCCATCCCATTAAGGATTGCCCCCCACCCTGCATTGGCCTAGGTTTAACAGCCTATATTGTAAGGACGGATGGGTGGTTATATAACTCAGCTGTGAAGCTTCTGAAGGACTTACACTGACATAATTTGCTCCCATGTCCCATACTCTCACAAGCCACGTGGCCAGGGGCTCTCTGCTTGCTTGCTTGTAAGTTTTTCCTACTTTTAACAGTTCTAGCATGGAATATTTCCTAGCTACAGCAGTTAGGCTTTTTTTCCATTTTACTATTATCTCTCTTTTCATCTGAGTCCTTGAACTTTAAACAAGTCAAAGTGTCCTGCCTTTCCTCTCTCTCCAGCACTGTAACTTGGTCTTCTAGTGAAGCCTTTTCAGTTTCTCCTTCCTGGGCATATCTTTTATGATGCAAAGTGGCCACTCTCTTTCTCCAGGTACTTCCTTTGAGTCTAGAGAAGGTAAAATATTTTCTAACATTTGCTTAACTTTTAACAAATCTTCACATACCCACAACATATCCCCACATTTACAACATAGCTGTGGCCCCCGCTTTTGTGTGGCTGGCCTCATTTTAGTAATCCATTGCAAAAACCACATCAGCACTCCCATTATTGCTCTTCTAAAACTCATTCTCAGTTTTGTCATATCCTGTCAGACTATGCCAATTCTGTGGCCTGAATTCTCTCCGGGTCTCCTGCCCTATCAGACAAACTATATAATATACTTTATGTGAGTTTATTAACTTACAAAGGAATGAGTACCCAGTGCCTAGCCACCACACGGTGACTCAGAGCCCGCCTTATTAGACTGTGTCATGCCCATAGCCCCACTAGCATTCACTCACACTTCTGGGGCCAGCAGTCTTGCTCCAGGTCCATAGGGAGTCAGTCCATTCTGTCTTTGAGTTGCTGTGCTGGCTGCGAGTTTCCTAAACCATCACGATCTACCGGTGGCTCCTGGCTTCCATCCCAAGATGGCTCCCCACTTCCCTTCCTACTTCCCGCTTGTGTCAGGCCCTGCCCATGGGAGGAACCAGCCAATCGGGAGACAAAGCTACACAAACATAAACAGTGCTAGACAGGAGAAAACTTCCTGTGAGGCACTGGCCAGGGTAGTCAAAGAGACTTCAAAATTGCACATGCTATTGCCTCAGTCGCTGATTGCCTCTCAGAACTTGAAGCTAAAACCCCATTGCTAAAGACCATACATACCTCAGACATAGGTTTTGGAGCAATGGAGCTAGAACTGACCTGGAAGCTAGCTTTAACATGAAGGCCAGTTCTTATAGCTTTGGAGAGCACTACAGAAGCTACTAAGGGAGAACACCAATTGAGGGTCCAACCCCAGCTTCAAGGCTTCATTAACTATATCATTAACTGGCACAGCAAATGACATTGGTACAGCAGTGATGCTTTTATTTGGGGGATAATCAACACTTACCTAATTGAACTTAAAGTCCACTAAATGGGGGGAAACTTATGTGTGGTGCTGTACACATAGCCAAGTACACATGGCTTGAGAGATCATAGATCTCAGAGAAAACCCCAAGGCTATCACATTCCAAGACAAATTTAATTCTTACTATGTGCACAATATGAATCCTTATATTTGCAGACAAGTATCTGAATTTTCTTTTGCAACAGATGAAGACTATTACAGAGTTCCACAACTGGTCACACATACTTTCTGTGAGTTTCCCAATCCTAAGTGACACATCTACAATGCAATCTGTACATCTAAGGCTCACAGAACATAGAACAAGGTGTAAAGAGAACAATAGTGTATCTCTCTGTTCTCATCAATGAAGTTTGTCATGCAACAGAGGGCCAGGAACACAAAAGGTCACAAATTGCCAAAGCGTAGAGAGTAAGGCTGCAGAGCATGGGTCCTTAGACAAGACTCCTATAATAAAGCTCACCCACCAAGGGCTCAGGGACCAGTGTGGAAGAGGGGCCAGAAAGATTTTAAGAGTCAGGGAGGAGGCATGTGACCATATGGAACTAGAGTCCTACAAGCTCCTGGGACCTTGTTCATAGAACCTACAATAATGGTGTCAGCATCCACAGACCTATACAAACTCAAGCATACCAAACCCCAGCACAGAACTGAAAATGGGCATTAGGTCCCAAACTTACTTGAAGAATTATTGGCAGCTGATTCCTGCTGGGTAAAGAAGAGCTAATCTTTAAGGGTGGGATTCTAGATAGATAGACCCCAGTGGATTATCTTGCACTGAGAAACATCTGGGGACACTAACTTGACATGATTGGCTTTAACACAAATAACAGAATGCAAGAATTCCAGTGGGGGGGTGCTATGGGAAAGTACCAATGGGGAAGGGAATATAGAAATGATTAAAATTGATTAAGATATTCTGTATGAAATGCAGAAAAATTCAATTAAAAATGTACCAAAAACTAATTAATTTAGCCAGGCCTGGTGGTGCATGCCTGTAGTCCCAGCACTTTGGAGGAAGAGGCAGGTGGATCTCTGTGAGTTCAAGGCCAGCCAGGTCTACATAGTGAGTTCGAGGACAGCTGGGGCTACAGGGAGACCCTGCTTCAAAAAGACAAAAAAAATAATTAATTTTAAAAAATTTAAAAACATTTGTTCAATACTCCATCACAATGCTCAGTTATGTAATTACAATGCTCCAAGTTACATCACAAATGGTACACTATCAGATCCCAGTGCCCAATACCCAATCACAAAGTTTTATTTTTGCATAAGAATCATATTGAGCCTTATAACAGTGCTCCATAGTTACTAAACAATGGCTCTATTCTCCCATCCTAAGGCCTCACTATTGCTTCACAATGTTCAAATTTGGATGAAAATGATTCACTCTTACATGACAATACTCTTCTCTCTAATCACAACACTCCATTGTTTTGTTACAATGCTCCATTTTCCTATTACAATGCTTCAAGTTATATCACAGTTGTCCATTGTTGCATCACGATACAATTTTCCATTGTTGATCACAATGATGCAACTCATAATCACAGTTCTCTATTATTTCATCAAATGGTGCAGTGCCTCCTCACAATGCTCCATAGTGACATCTTACTGGTCCAAGATCCCATAACAACACTCCACTCTCCTGTCATAATGCTCCATTTTTATATATTATTGGTCCACTCTCCTGTCACAATGATCTATTGAATCATAACTATGCTCCAAATGCTGTATCACCATTTTTTGCTGTCCCTTTCTAATGCTTCATTATCTCATCAAGAGATTCCAATGTTACAACACAATGATCCACTATTACATCATAAGGGTCCATTGTTGCAGCACAATGGAATATATCCAATCATAATACTCCATTGTTTCATCAAAATGCCCAATTTTATCATCAAAATGCTTCATTGTTACATTAAAGTTCTTAACTGTATCACCATAATGCCTCCATTCCATAGCAACGCACCATTATTGTATAATGATGCTTGACTGTTGAATCACAATGCTCTATTGATACATGTCAATACCCCTCTGTCTCATCACAGTGTTCCCCTTTTATATCTTAATGGTCCAGTAATGTAACTCAATGATCTACTGTTGAATCACAATGCTACATAGTTACATTAGAATGCCCTATTGCCTTTTCAAGGTTCTCCTTCTCCATCATCTTAGTCTAGTATTGTATCACAATGTTTCACTGTTTAAACACAATCCTTAATGTCCATCCAGAAAGATCCATTGTTGCATCACAAGGTTCATTGTTATATCACAATGCTTCATTGCTGCATCATAATCTATTGTCCTATTAAAACATTCCATTATTTCTTTAAAATGCTCTATAGTTACATGACAATTTTCCACTTTCTCAACACAATGTTCCACAATTCCCCATTGTTGCATGATGATGTCCCACTTTCTCATCACAAAGCTGTTTATACAACACAATGGTTCACTGTCTGATCACAAATCTCAGCACAATGCCCCATTGTCCAATCATCATGCTCCATTGTTACATTGTACACTATTCCTGACAGTCCTCCACTCTCTCATCAAAAGCTCCTTTCTTGCCTCATAGTGCTCTACAGTCTCCTCACTCTGCTCCATTATTTTATCATAATGCACCATTTTCCCACCTCAGTGCTGCAGTGCCTCCCATTCCAATGCTTCCTTATTGCATTTCAATGATTCACTGTACCCAAATCATTCTTTATTTAGTCAGTACAATGCTCAGGTTTGAAATCACAATGCTCTGCCATTGCATCACAATGCTCCATTGTTACATTCTAATGATTCACTCTCTTACCAAATGCTCCATAGTTGTATTAAAATGATCAATTGATCAGCCACAATGCTACATTGTTGCATCACAATTTCCCACATATCATTACAATGCTCTCATGTTAAATCACAGTGTTTCAGTACTATCACATTGCTTTATTGTTGCATCACAATATGCCACTGTCCCAAAACTATTCTCAATTGTCTCATCACAAAGCTCAATTGTGACCTCACAATGCTCACCACAATGATCCACTGTCCAATCATAATGTTCTGTTATCTAAATACAATGTTCTACTCTTTGATCACAATGCCAAAATCTTTTAACTGTATCTGCCATGTTACATCAAATTGATGCAAAATATCATCACAATGTTGCATTTTTTATAACACAGTGATCTACTGGCTCATTGTAACTATCGATTTTCTCATCATAATATTCCATCATTACATCATAGGGTACTAGTGTACCATCAAAATGCTCCACTTGTACATCATGAAGGCCCACTGTCCCATCCCAATATTCTATTGTCTCATTTTTATGTTCCATAATTACATCATAGGGGTTCACTCTCATAGTGCTCCAGTTTTACATTACAATGATCTATTTTTGCATGTCAATTGTCCAGCGGCCCAACGCAAATTTCTATTGATACATCATGATGATCCCCTGTCCTAACACAATGCTCCATTGTTGCATAACTATCCTTCGTTGTCCTATCACCATGCTTCACTTTTGAATCACAATTGTTCAGTTTCCCATCGCAATGTCCTGTTATGTCATCACAATGCTCCACTGTTACTTCACAATGGTCCATTGTTACATCACTACTCTCAATGTCCAGTTACAAAGATCTGTTTTTGCATCAAAATGGTCAAATGGTTATTTATAGTGTTGCATTACTACAAAACAATAGTCTACTGTTCCATCACAATGCCCTGCTTTTGCATCAAAATGCACAATTTCTAGACCAACAATAGCTCATTCTCATACGATAGTATTACACTGTCTAATCACCATGCTCCATTGTTATATTGCAATGATTCACTCATATTTCTCCACACTCTCATCAATATACTTTATTTTTCCATCAAAATACTCCAATGTCTCATCACTGTGCTCCATTATTGCATCATTATCACCCAGTGCCTTGCAACAATGCTCTATCGTCTCATCACAATGTTCTACTGTTGCAACAAAATGTTTTACTATTTCATCACAATGTTCCCTTGTCTATGCTTTCTTATCCCAATGCTCTATTTTTGCATCACACTTGTCTATTGTCATATCATCATGCTCTGTTTCTGCATCTAATGTCCCATCTCAAGGTTCCATTATGTCATCACAATGTTTTGTTACTCAAAATGATCCACTGTCCCATCACAATGCTCAATATCCAATAATAAAGATCATTTCCATATCAATATGATACAGTGTCCTATCACAATTTTCCATGCTATAAAACAATGTTCCAATGTCCCATAACAATATCCCTCTGTTTCACCACAGTGCTCAGTTTTGGGATCACAACAGTTCCCTATCACTTGACAATACTCCACTGTCTAATATAATGCTCCACTGTTTAATCACAATGCTCCATTCTTCTATACCAATGCCAATGTTCTGTCAAAGTGCTCCATTTTTGAATCTCAGTGGCCCACTGTCTTATCACAGTTCTCAATTATTGCATCACCATGATCAACTATCCACTCCGGTGCTCCACTGCTGTACCACAATGCCCCACTGTCTCATCACAATATTCCTCTTACATTACAATGGTCAATTGTCCTATTACAGTGTTCTATTTTTGCATCACAGTTTTATTGTCTCATTGCAATGCCTCCCTGTCTCATCACTATGCTTGTTGAATCACGGTGGTCCATTGTCATATCACATTGCTCTATTTTTGCAACTGTTCACTGTGCCATCACAATGCTCCTTGGTGTCTTCACAATGATCCATTGCTACATCATTATTTCTAACTGTCCCACTACTTTGCCACTCTGTTGAAACATCATGCTTCATTGTTGCATCACAATGGACCACTGTCCTCTCAAAATGCTCCATTGTCATATCAAAGTGCTGCATTGTCTCATCACAATGTTCCTCTGTTGCATCACAATTTTCCACTGCAACATCACAATGCTCCACTGTTACATCACTAGAGTCAACTGTCTTATCACAGTCCTCCTCTCACTCATGGAAGTGCTCAATTACTGTATCACAGTGGTGTACTCTCCCATCACAATTCTCCATTGTTTAATCACAATGCAGCATTGTTACATCACAATGGTCCACTTTTCTGTCACAGTGCTTACCTAGCCCATCAGAGTTCTCCGTGGTTGCAAAACAATTGGCCAATATCCCTGAAAAATGCTCCACTGTCACATCAAAATGCTACATTGTGACTTAAAATGGCCCACTTTCCCAATATAATGCTACACTCTTCCATCATTATACTCCATTGTTATATTGCAATGGTTCACTTTTCCATTAAAATTCCCCAGTATATCATGACATAGCTCCATTGCTGCATCACAGTGTTGCCTTTTTTCATCAAAATTTTCCTCTCTTCCAACATGGTTTTCCATTTTATTATCACTATGATCTGTTATTGCATCACAGTGCTTCACTGTCCTATCACAATTTTTGTATCACTATGATACCCTCTACTATCACACTGTTACATTTCCTATCACAATACTCCATTATAGCATCACAATGGTCCACTCTCTTATCAAAAGGTTATGTTGTTGCATTACAAAGCTCTACTATCCTTTCACAATATTTCTTGTCCAATCAAAATGCTCCATTGCTACATCACAATGGTCCACTGCCCAATAACAATGATCTTTAGTTGCATCACAATGGTCCACTGTCAATTCACAGTATCTCATAGCTTTGTTAGTATGCTCTATTGTGTTGAAATCATTCACTCACCCATCACCAGGCTCCACTATTGCATCAAAATTGTCCACTGTCCCATCACAATACTCCATTGCTGCATCACAGTGTTCCAGGTACCCATCACAGTGTTTAACTGTCTCATCACTATGCCCCATTATTGCATCAAAATTCTCCATTGTTGTATGACAATGGTCCACTGTTTCATCACAATGCTTGACTGTCCAATAATAATGCCCATTGTAACAACATAATGCTCCATTTTGATATCTTCATGGTTAACTCTTTTATCACAGTATCCTATTTTGGCATCACAGTGGTCCACTGTCCCATCAGAAAGCTCTATTGTTGCATCAAAACTGTCCACTGTCTCATCACAATGCTTCATTGTCTTAATATGATGTTCAATTTTTGCATCACAATCATCCATTTTCCTATGACATAGCTCTATTGTTTCATCAATGTACAAACAAAATTCTCAGTTGTCTCATCACAGTAGTCCACTGTTGCATCACAATCTTTCATTGTCCTATCACAATTATCCCATCTCATCACTATTGTTGCATGACAGTGATCTACTTTCCTATAAAATGTTTTAAACTGTTCCAACACAATGGTTCACAGTCCCATCACAATATTCCACTCTTTCATCCCTATGCTCCACTGTTGCATTACAATGGTTCACTGTCCTTTCACAGTGTTTCACTGTACATAAAACTCTCTATTGCTGCATCACAATGATGAAATGTATTATCACAATGATCTATTGTTTCATCACAATGGTCCACAGTCCCACCACAAATCTCCACTGTCTCATCACAAGCTCTGCTGTTATATTACAATTGTCCATGCTCCTATAACAGTGCTCCACTATCACATTACAGTGCTCCATTTTTGCATCACTGTGGTCCATTTTTCCTTCTCAATGCCCCACTGTATCATCGCAGTGCTCCACTGTTGCATCCCCATGTTCCCCTGTCCAATCGAAATGGTGCACTGCTCAATTACTATGCCCAAATGTCTCATAAATTTGATTCCTTATTGTTTTACATTGGAGAAATTTCCTACAACAATGTTACTTTTTGCCTTATAATCATCCCTATCTACTAACAACAGTACACTGAATCATCAAAATGCTTCATTTTAATATCCCAATGTACTACTCTCCCATTACAATGATCATCGATTGTCCAATTACAATAGTTCATTGTTATGTAACAATTATTTTCTCTTCAATCACAATGCTCCATTATTAAATCACAATGGTCCACCCTCCCATCACAATGCCTCAAAGTCACACTACAGTGCTAAATTTTTGTATCTTATTTGTCTAGCTCACTTCAGAATGTTCCACTGTTTAATTGCAATGCCTCAAGTTACATCACAATTGTTCACAATCCTATCAGAACTCTTCAGTCTCTTATCATAGTGCTTCATTGTTGCACAATCCCATGACAATGCTCCACAGTTAAATCACAATGCTCCAATGGTAAATCATAATGATCTAGTGTTGAATGACAGTGGACTACTGTCCTACCATGATGCTTCATTGTGCATCACAATGAGCAACTGTCCCATGACAATGCTCCACTGTTAAGTTGCAAATCTCCATTGTTACATTACAATGATCAATTTTCTATCACAATATTCTATTGTTATATCACAATGGCCCACCGTCTTCTCATAAAGACCACTCTTGCATATCATGACCCATTTTTGTAGCACTATGGTCCACTCTCTCATCAATGTACTCCACTGTCTAATCACAGTATTTTTATTTCATCACAGTGCTCCATTCTCTCATCACAGTACTGCAATGATGAATCACAATTGTCCATTATCCTATCACAGTACTCAATTTTTGCATGAAATCCATCCACTATTCCATTAGAATACTTCACTGATGTATCATCATTCTGTTATTTAATTACAATGCTCCATTGTTACATCACAATGCTTCATTCATGAATCACAGTACTTCACTCTCATCACAATGCTCCTGTATTACATCACAAAGTTCCATTGTCCTATTACAGTTCTCTGATGTTGAATCACAGTGATCCACTGTCCCATCGCAATTCTCATTTGCGTCATCAAAATATTGCACTGCCCCACCACAATGCTGCATTGTTACATCACAATTGACCAATGTCCAATCACAATGCTCAATTGTCACATCAAAATACCCCACTCTCTCACGAAATTCTCTCTTGTTATATTTCAATGTAACTTTCTGATAAACATACTCCATTGTTGCACCAAAGTGGTTCATTCCTATTGAAATATTCCTTTATTGCATCACAATATTCCAGTGTCTCAACATAATTATCCATTATGTCATCTCAATGCTCAATTGTAAGATCAGTATGGTTTATATCCCCTCAGACGACCCAACTTTCCATAATTATGCTCAGTTTTTGGTTCATAGTGGTCCTGTCTCCCATTATAGCACTCCACTCCTTAATCACAATAGTTCATTGCTTCATTGCAATGTTCCAGCTTCCTATCACAATATTCTAATATTTGGTCAAAAATGGTATGTGTCACAATACTCCACTGATACAATTCTCCCTTATTCTATCAAAATATTTTGTTGTTAAATCAAAAATCGTCCATTGCTACATCAAAGTTGTCCACCATAATAATGTTATGCTCTTTTTATATCACCAAATGTCATATCTCAGCACAACGCTGCTCCATTGTTGCATTAAAATGCTCCATTGTCACAACAAATGCTCCATTTCCCTATTCCAATACTTCAATGCTTTATCACAATGGTTCACTTTTGCAGCTCAGTGATTCACTGTCTTATCAACATACCCATTGTTACTTCACAAGGATCACTTGTTGCATCACAATGGTGCAGTGTCCATTATCAGTGCTCCATTGTTATGTTACTATTGTCCACTTGCTCATCACAGTGCTCAATTGTTACATCTCAATGGTCCACTGTCTTCTAACTGTGCTCCATTTTTGTATCACAATTGTCTACTGATCCCTCAGAATGCTGTATTTTCTCAATGCAATGCTCTATTTTTTTTTTTATCACAATGGGCCATTATCTTAACAAAATGCCCTATGTTTCATCATAATGACCCCCTGTCCTATCATAATACTGCGTTGTTATATCACAATGGTCTATTGGTTTATTGCAGTGCTCCATTTTCTCATCATGGTCCTTTGCATCACAGGATACCACGGTACTGTCACAGTGCTTCATTGTCACATCACAATGGTCCCCTGCCCTATCAAAATGTTCCATTGTCCCTTCAACATGCTCTATAGCTTTATCACAGTGGTTTAATGTCCTGTCATAGTGCTCCATTATCTCATCACTATGCTCCATTGTTGTATCACAAAGGTCCACTGTCCTATCAAATTATCTATTGTTACATAACAGTGACACTTTGTAGTATCACAATGTTTTATTGTTTCATTATAATCAAACACTGTCTCACCACAATGGTCCTCTGTCTCATCACAGTGCTTCATTATTCCATCAACATTGTCCTCTGTCCCTTCACAATTCTCTTCTATCTCATTACAGTACTCCATTTATACAAACCATTTTCCACTGTTAAATCAAAATGTTCCATTGTTACATCATAATGTTCTACTCTACAATCACAGTGCTCCATTGTTACAAAAAAATAGTCTACTTTCCCATTAAATAATGTACCATGTTTGCATTACAATGTTCAATATTTCAATCACAATGGTACATTCTCACATTAAAAGACTCTACTTTTTAATCAGCATGCTCCATTGTTTCATCATAATCTTTCATTTTCCTATCACAATGCTCCCATTACCTCACAAATGTCCAGTTTTGCATCTCAGTTATCAACTATCCTATCACAATGCTCCTTTGTTACATCATCATAATGTACTGTCTCATCACAATGCTCCATTGTTGCACCACAATTGCCCTGTGTCCTATCACAATATTCCACTGTTAAATCTCAGTAGCACACTTCCTTATCGAATTTGTTCCATCATCCTATTACAATGGTCTAATGTCCTTTCACAGTGCTCCACCGTACATCACAGTTATTCATTGTGGCATTATAATGATCCAACATATTGTCACAATGCTCTATTATTTCAACACAGTGGTACACTACCTCATCATAGTGGTCCATGATGGCATCACACAGTCCCATCACAATGCATTACTGTCTCATCACAATGCTTCCCTGTTATATCACATTAGTCTACCATCCCATCACAATGCTCTGCTGTCACCTCACAGTGCTTCATTGTTTCATTACCATGGTCCACTGTCTCTTTACAGTGTTCCACTGTCTCATCACAGTACTGTACTGTTACATCCCCATGTTATTCTGTCTAATCACAAAGCTCCACTCTTTAATCATTATGCCAGAATGCTTCAACCCAGTGCTCCATTGTAGTATCACATTGGTCCTATGTCCTATTACAGTGGTACTTTGTTGAATCACAGGTCATCAAAATGCTCTATTGTCATATCACAGTGTTCTACAGTTCCATTATAATCGTCACCCAATCACAATGCTCTATTTTGTGTAATTATGGTTCACTCTACAACCATAATGCTCAATTTTTTACATTACAGTGCTCCACTCCCCCATCACAGTACTCAAAATTCTCAGACTTCTGAATTTTTGCATCCATTTGTGTACTTTTACTTCAGAATGCTCCAATTTTTAACCACAATACTCCATATTGTATCACAATTGTCCACAATCCTATCAGAATTCTCCAGTCTCTTCTCATAGTGCTTCATTATTGCATCATAGTGGTCCATTTTCTATCACAGTGTTCCATCAGTGCATTATAGTGCTTCACTGTTTGATCAAAATTCACAATTGTTACATCACAATCCTTCATTGTTATATCATAATGGTCTATTGTTGCATCTCAATTGTCCACTGTCCTATCACATCCAGTGTCCTATCACTCCTTTGCACCAACATCACCATGGTGCATTGCCTCATCACAGTGGTCCATTCTTCCATCACAATGCTCCATTGTCTTATCACAATGCTCCATTTTTATGTTAAAAGTTCCTCTTTCTCATCAGAATTACCACTCTCACATTACAATGGTCTACTCTCCCAAAAACATATCCCACTGTTGCAGCACAAGGCTCAATTTTAGGATGATAGCTAGCAATATAGTCTCACATCTCAATACTTCACTGTCTAATCACAGAGCTCCATTGTTTCATCACAATAGTCCAGTCTCCTATCACAATTCTCCAGTATTATGTCACAATGGTCTATGTTTGCCACTCAGTAGTTCATTGTCCTAACACATGCTCAATTGTTGTATAACAATGGTCTGTTTTTACACCAAAAGGTACACTATCCTATCAAAATGCTCCAATGTTCCATTACAATGCCTCATTGTTGCATCACAATTATCTAGTGTCCAATCTAAGTCCTTCACTGTTGCATCACAGTGGTCAACTCTGTCTTCACAGTGTTCAATTATTACATTAATTTGGTCCACTGTTCTATAACTGTGCTCCAATTTTTCATGAAAATACTCCACTAAGCCCTCAGAATGCTTTTGTTTCAAAGCAATTCTTCATTCTTTGATCATAATGCTCCAGTATCTTAATAAAATGTTCCATGTAACATCAAAATGGCTCAATGTCCCATGAGAGTGTTGCACTTTTATAAGACAATGGTCCACTGGTTCATTGCAATACTTCAATTTTTCATAATAGGACTCCATCATTGTATCACAGGATAGAACTGTATCATCACAATGCTCCATTGTCTCATCCATATGCTCCATAATTATATCACACTGGTACACTATATTCAATATTCCACTAATGCATCACTGTGGTCCTTTTTTGGCATCACAATTGTCCACCAACCTATGAAAATACCCCATTTTTTTCATCTTAATTGTCCATCACCTAATCTTAGTGCCCCACTGTTCCTTCAAAATGGTCTATTTCTTCAGAATGCTCCATTTTTGCATCATAATGCTCCATGGTCCTGTAACAATGTTCCTTTGCTGCATCAAATGTTCCACTGTTCACTCACAATTCTATATAGAGTCATCACAATGCTCTTTTGTTGTATCACAATGTTATACTTCTCCATTACAATCATGATTGATCAATCTCAATGTTCCATTGTTGTATCACAATGATCCACACTCCCATCACGATACCACTAAGTTGCACCAAAATGCTTAATTTTGCATTCCATTGGTCTACACTCACTACAGAATGCTCTTCTACCAAATCACAATACTCCATGTAGCAGCACAATTGCTCCAATGTCTTATCAAAATGCTCTTTGTCTCATCGTAATGTTCCAAAATCCAATTACAGTGCTCCATTTTTATATTGCCATGGTCCAATTTCTTATAATTATGTTCCATTAATGCATGACAATGGACAATTTTCCTTTCACATGCTACATTGTTCCATCACAATACTCAAAAATATCTCATCAAAAT